>NC_140990.1:11544232-11653572 GCF_052327205.1 Somniosus microcephalus | reverse complement strand
GGGCTGTCTGCAGAAAGAAATTTCCTCAGCTGCAAACACAGGATCTTCAGATTATTATTTGGGGCTTGCAACCTACCCCAGTTGCTTATGAAGCCTCCCCACCTACTGACCCCGGGAATGGAGCTGAGGCAGCACACCCCTCTCTGCCCCTCTGCCAGTGTTTGTCTCTGTCTAGGCCGGGAGCCTGGGTCTAGAGTTGCACTGCTGGCAGTTGGAGAAGCCTAGGCCCCGGGCCTGGAAAAAACGGTGAAAGGTAGGAGAATTATAGAGGTTAGACAAAAGATTTACAAATTAATTAACTTTTTTAAAAAACAATTTGTGTTTTAAAAGCAACTTTTTTTTTGCTGGAAATGTATATTTGAAAAGAAAGACGCAGAAAGCAGGAAAAAGAATGGAAGCAAGATGGCGGCTACTCACCTCGGTTCAGAACGATAAGGGCCCGCCCACACACGCACCGATTGGCCCGGCGGCACACGCCAGCAAGCCGGCGTACGATTGGTCGAGCTCGAGGTCACTCTGTTGCTAATGAGCGGATAATGAGATGCTAATGAGAGGAACGTTAAGGTTTTTCGGATACAGCGGGCGCGATTTTAGCCCGGCCGAAACGTAAATACGCTTAAAACCGTTTTGGAAAGGTAAGCTTTCTTTCGACGTAACGCACGCGTAGGTACGCCCTGTAACTTTCGAGCGCATAGCCGCCCAGACGCACACCTGCAGACAGACAGACAGAAGGACAGACAGAAGGACCGATTTATATATATAGATAGATATATTAATGACCTGGACTTCGGGATCCAGGGCAAAATTTCAAAATTTGCAGATGACACGAAACTCAGAAATGTAGCAAACAATGAGGATAGTAACAGACTTCAGGAGGATGTAGCCAGACTGGTGAAATGGGCAGAAACGTGGCAGATTAAATTTAATGTAGAGAAGTGTGAAGTGATTCATTTTGGTAGGAAGAATGAGGAGAGGCAATATAAACTAAATGGTCCAGTTTTAAAGAGGGTGCAGGAACAGAGGGGCCTCGGGGTGTATGTACACAAATCTTAGAAGGTGGCAGGACAAGTTGAGAAGGCTGTTAAAAAAGCATACAGGATCCTTGACTTTATTAATAGAGGAATAGAGTACAAAAGCAAGCAGGTTATGCTAAGCCTTTATAAAACACTGGCTAGGCTTCCGCTGGGCACCACACTTTAGGAAGGATGTCAAGGCCTTAGAGAGGGTGCAGAAGAAATTTACGAGAATGGGACCAGGGATGAGGGACTTGAGTTACGTGGAGAGACGGGAGAAGCTGGGGTTGTTCTCCTTAAGCAAAGAAGATTAAGAGGAGATTTGATAGAGTTGTTCAAAATCAGGGTGGATTTTGAGAGAGTAAATAAGGAGAAACCGTTTCCAATGGCTGAAGGGACAGAAACCAGATTTAAGGCGATTGGCAAAAGAACCAGAGGTGACATGAGGAAACAGATTTTTACACCAAGTTGTTGTGATCTGGAATGCGCTGCCTGAAAGGGCGGTGGAAGCAGATTCAATATTATAATTCAAAAGAGATTGAGGTAAATACTTGAAGGGAAAACATTTACAAGGCTTTGGTATAAGAGCAGGTGGAGTGGGATTAATTGGATCGCTCTTTCAAAGAGCCGGCACAGGCACGATGGGCCGAATGGCCTCCTTCTGTGCTGTATCATTCTATGATGCTGTTCTACACAGACACACACACATACAATCAGACAGACACACAGACACAGATACTCACTAAAATACAGTCAGACACACACACACATTTTTCCTGCATGAACTTTTATTATTAATTTCAAAGACTTTACGAAAAAGGGCGGGAGTGGTGGGCGGAGGGCTCTTAAAGGGACAGGGACTCTCCTTTTCAATGTGATTTTCATTAAAGGGACCGAGTCCCTCCTTGCCTGTGGAGGACCAATTTTAAAAGGACAGCGTCTCGAAATCAGGTGCTGTCTGCGTGTGAACCACCTCCTCCCAATTTCCTGCCAAACAATGCCTGCGGGCACCACTTCACTAGGAGTGGCTCCTAGAATCATACAGCACAGGAGGCCATTCAGCCCATCGTGCCTGTGCCGGCTCTTTGAAAGAGCTCTCCATTTAGTCCCACTCCCCCTGCTGTTTCCCCATAGCCCTGCAAATTTTTCCCCTTCAAGTATTTATCCAATTCCCCAGTGAACGTTATTATTGACTCTGCTTCCACCGCCCTTTCAGGCAGCGCATTCCAGATCACAACAACTCGCTGCGTCAATAAAATTCTCCTCACCTCGCCTCTGGTTCTTTTGTCAATGACCTTATATCTGTGTCCTCTGGTTACCGACCCTCCTGCCACTGGGAACAGTTTCTCCTTATAAGCTACAGCTATACAAAGCCCTGGTTAGACCCCAGAGAGTCATAACGGCACAACAGGAGGCCATTCGGCCCATCAAGTCCGTGCCGGCTCTCTGTATACAATCCAGTCAGTCCCACTCCCCTGCTCTATTCCCGTAGCCCTGCAAGTTTATTTGCCTCAAGTGCCTATCCAGTCTCCCCTTGAAAACATTGAGTGTCTCCGCTTCCACCACTTCCGTCGGCAGCGAGTTCCAGGTCATCACCACTCGCTGCGTAAAAAAGTTTTTCGGCACATCCAACCTGTATCTCTTGCCCAAAACCTTAAATCTGTGTCCCCTAGTCCTTGTACCATCAACTAGTGGGCACAGCCTTTCCCCGTCTAGCCTATCCAAACCCGTCATAATCTTGTACACCTCTATCAAATCACCCCTCAACCTCCTTTGCTCTAATAAAAACAAATCCAGCTTCTCCAACCTGTCCTTGTAGCTAAGATCCCCCATCCCCGGAACCATTCTGGTAAATCTCTGCACCCTCTCAAGGGCCTTCACATCCTTCCTAAAGTGTGGTGACCAGAACTGGACGCAATACTCCAGTTGTGGCCTAACCAGCGCTTTATAAAGGTTCAGCATAACTTCTCTACTTTTGTACTCAATACCTCTATTTATGAAGCCCAAGATCCCATATGCTTTGTTAACCACTCTCTCAATATGTCCCGCCACCTTCAGGGACCTACGCACAGTAACTCCCAGGAACTCCCTGGAGCACTGTGTACAGTTCTGGGCACCGCACCTCAGAAAGGATATACTGACCTTGGAAGGAGTGCAGCACAGATTGACCAGAATGTTACCCGGGCTCCAAGGGTTAGATTATGAGGAGAGATTACATAAACTAGGCTTGTGTTCCCTGGAATCTAGAAGGTTAAGGAGTGATTGAGGATTTTAGGATTTTGAAAGGAATTGGTAGAGTAGAGAGAGAAACTTTTTCTGCCGGTGGGGGAGTCGAGGACAAGGGGACATTACCTTAAAATCAGAGCCAGGCCATTCAGGAGAGAAGTTGGGAAACACTTCTTCACACAAAGGGTGGTAGAAGTGTGGAACCCTCTCCCACAGGAAGCAGTCGATGCCAGCTCAATTAATCACTTTAAATCCCAGAGCGATAGATTTTTGCTAGACAAGGGAGCAAAGGGATATGGAGCCAAGGCAGGTGGGTGGAGTTAAGACACAGATCGGCCATGATCTCATTGAATGGCGGAACAGGCTTGAGGGGCTGAATGGCCTCCTCCTGTTCCCATGCTCCTATTTACTCTGTCAAAACCCTTCATGTTTTGAACACCTCTATTAAATCTCTGCTGCACCTTCTCTGCTCCAAAGAGAACAATCCCAGCTTCTCCAGCCTCTCCACGTAACTGAAATCCTCTGTGTGTATTTGTCATGGGGCAGCAGGCTATAGCAAACAGCTTTCTTAAGATCATAAAAACAAAAAGGGGGCAAGCACTTTGCTGGGAGTGTACTATAGGCCCCCAAACAGTCAGGGGGAGATAGAGGAACAGATATGTAGGCAAATCTCAGAGAAATGTGCAAATAATAGGGTAATAATAGTGGGGGATTTCAACTTCCCCAATATTAACTGGGATAGTCAGAGTGTGAAAGGCTTAGAGGGTGCAGAATTCTTAAAGTGCATCCAGGAGAGCTTTTTGAGCCAGCATGTAGAAAGTCCTACAAGAGAGGGGGTGGTACTGGACCTAATTCTAGGGAATGTGGCCGGGCAAGTGGTAGAAGTGTTAGTAGGTGAGCACTTTGGTGACAGTGACCATAATTCGGTGAGATTTAAGGTGGTCATGGAAAAGGACAGAGATGGACCAGAAATAAAGGTTCTAAATTGGGGGAAAGCCGATTTTAATATGATAAGGCAGGATCTGGCCAAAGTGGACTGGGATCAGCTACTTGTAGGAAAATCCACATCAGAGCAGTGGGAGTCTTTCAGAAAGGAAATTGAGAGAGTACAATGGCAACATGTTCCCGTAAAGGTCAAGGGTGGGACCAACAAGCCCAGGGAACCTTGGATGTCAAGGGATATACGAGAATGGATTAGGAAAAAAAGGGGGGCTTTTGGCAGATACTAAGGACAGAGGAAGCCCTAGAGGAGTTTAAAAAGCGCAGGGGGATACTTAAAAAAGAAATTAGGAGAGTGAGGAGGGGCCATGAAATAACACTGGCGAGCAAAATAAAGAAAAATCCTAAGGCATTTTATAAGTATATTAAGGGCAAGAGGATAACTAGGGAAAGAGTAGGGCCCATTAGGGACCAAAGTGACGATCTGTGTGGAGCCAGAAGATGTAGGTGGGGTTTTAAACGAATTTTTTGCATCTGTGTTCACTATGGAGAAGGACGATGTAGACATAGTAATCGGGCAGGGGGACTGTGATATACTTGAACATATTAGCATCGAGAGGGAGGAGGTACTAGCGGTTTTAGCAGGCTTAAAACTGGATAAATCCCCAGGCCCGGATGAAATGTATCCCAGGCTGCTGTGTGAGGCAAAGGAGATTGCAGGGGCTCTGACACAAATTTTCAAAACCTCTCTGGCCACAGGGGATGAGCCAGAGGACTGGAGAACAGCTAACGTAGTACCATTATTCAAGAAGGGTAGTAGGGATAAACCAGGGAATTACAGGCCAGTGAGCCTAACATCAATGGTTGGGAAATTATTAGAAAAAATTCTGAGGGACAGAATTAGTCTCCACTTGGAGAGGCAAGGATTAATCAGGGATAGTCAGCATGGCTTTGTCAAGGGAAGATCATGTCTAACCAATTTGATTGAATTTTTCGAGGGGGTGACTAGGTGTGTGGATGAGGGTAGTGCAGTGGATGTGGTATACATGGATTTTAGTAAGGCTTTCGATAAAGTCCCACACAGGAGACTGGTCAAGAAGGTAAGAGCCCATGGGATCCAGGGTGCCTTGGCACATTGGATCCAAAACTGGCTTAGTGGCAGAAGGCAGAGGGTGATGGTCGAAGGTTGCTTTTGTGACTGGAAGCCTGTGTCCAGTGGGGTACCGCAGGGATCGGTGCTGGGTCCCTTGCTGTTTGTGGTCTACATTAATGATTTGGATGTGAATGTAAAAGGTATGATCAGTAAGTTTGCAGATGACACGAAAATTGGTGGGGTGGTACATAGCGAAGAGGGTAGCCTCAGTCTGCAGGACGATATTGATGGGTTGGTCAGATGGGCGGATCAGTGGCAAATGGAATTTAACCCTGAAAAGTGTGAGGTGATGCATTTTGGAGGGACTAACAAGGCAAGGGAATACACAATGAATGGTAAGACCCTCGGAAAGACAGAGGATCAGAGGGACCTTGGTGTGCATGTACATAGATCCCTGAAGGCAGCAGGACAGGTAGATAAGGTGGTTAAAAAGGCATATGGGATACTTGCCTTCATTAGCCGAGGCATAGAATATAAGAGCAGGGAGGTTATGATGGAGCTGTACAAAACGCTAGTTAGGCCACAGCTTGAATACTGTGTGCAGTTCTGGTCGCCTCACTATAGGAAGGATATGATTGCATTGGAGAGGGTGCAGAGGAGATTCACCAGGATGTTACCTGGGCTGGAGCGCTTCAGCTATGAACAGGCTGGGGTTGTTTTCCTTGGAGCAGAGAAGGCTGAGGGGGGACCTGATTGAGGTGTACAAAATTATGAGGGGCATAGATAGGGTAAATAGAAAGGAACTTTTCCCCTTAGTAGAGGGGTCAATAACCAGGGGGATAGTTTCAAGATAAGGGGCAGGAGGTTTAGAGGGGATTTGAGGAAAAACTTTTTCACCCAGAGGGTGGTTGGAATCTGGGACTCACTGCCTGAAAGGGTGGTAGAGGCAGGAACCCTCACAACATTCAAGAAGCATTTAGATGAGCACTTGAACCGCCATAGCATACAAGGCTACGGACCCAGTGCTGGAAAATGGGATTAGAATAGACAGGGCTTGATGGCCGGCGCAGACGCGATGGGCCGAAGGGCCTCTTTCTGTGCTGTATAACTCTATAAGAAGCAGGAGCAGGCCATTCGGCCCTTTGAGCCTGCTCCGCCATTCAATAAGATCATGGCTGATCTTCTACCTCATCTCCACCTTCCCGCCCGATCCCCATATCCCTTGATTCCCCATGAGTCCAAAAATCTATCGATCTCAGCCTTGATTATACTCAATGACTGAGCCTCCACAGCCCTCTGGGGCAGAGAATTCCAAAGATTCACCACCCACCAGGAGGACACCGGGGCTGAGAAGGTCTCATTATGGGGACGGAACCATCGAATGAAACAGCACAGAAGGAGGCCATTCGGCCCACCGTGCCTGTGCCGGCTCTTTGGTCGAGCTCCCATTAGTCCCACTCCCCCCTGCTCTTTCCCCCTCGCCCTGTAAATGTCTCCCCTTCAAGTATTTACCCACTTCTCTTTTGAAAGTTACTATTGAATCTGCTTCCACCGCCCTTCCAGGCAGCGCGTTCCAGATCATAACTGGCTGTGTTTACAATCTGTTTCCTCATGTCGCCTCTGGTTCTTTTGCCTGAAATCTGTGTCCTCTGGTTACCGACCCTCCAGCCACTGGAAACAGTTTCTCCTTATTTACTCGATCCAAACCCTTCATGGTTTTGACCCCCTCTATCAGATCTCCCCTTAACCTTAGCCGGGCAGGTGGAAGGGGTATCAGTGGGAGAGCATTGTGGGGGTAGTGATCATAAAAACATAGAAACATAGAAGATAGGAACAGGAGTCGGCCATTCAGCCCTTTAATGAGATCATGGCTGATCATCCAATTTCAGTCCCCTGTCCCTGCCTTCTCCCCAAATCCCTTGATCCCTTTAGCCTTAAGAAATATATCCAACTCCTTCTTGAATATATTTAATGAACTGGCCTCCACCGCCCTCTGTGGCAGAGAATTCCACAGGTTCACCACTCTCTGGGTGAAGAAATACCTCCTCATTTCAGTCCTAAATGGCTTACCCCTTATCCTTAGACTGTGACCCCTGGTTCTGGACTCCCCCGCCATCGGGAACATCCTTCCTGCATCTAGTCTGTCCAGTCCTGTTAGAATTTTATAAGTTTCAGTAAGATCCCCTCTCATTCTTCTAAACTCCAGCGAATATAAGCCCAATCGACCCAATCCCTCATACGTCATTCCTGCCATCCCAGGTATCAGTCTGGTGAATCTTCGCTGCACTCCTTCCATGGCAAGAACATCCTTCCTCAGATAAGGCGACCAGAACTGCACACAATACTCAAGATGTGGTCTCACCAAGGCCCTGTACAACTGCAGCAAGACATCCCTGCTCCTGTACTCGAACCCTCTCGCTACGAAGGCCAACACACACGCCCACCCAGCTTTGTGTTGTCTGCAAACTTGGAGATATTACATCTAGTTCCCTCGTCTAGATCATTTATATATATATTGTGAATAGCTGGGGTCCGAGCACCGATCCCTGCGATATCGCTCGAGAATTCTTTAAAATAGGCTTTGCAGACTCAGCAAACCTTATTTGCTTTGCTGTTTTTTGGCTGACGAAATAAAAGGTTTTTTTTTGGGCTGCAGGTATTGAATTGAGTTAGTTCCTGCTTGCTGTCAGTCCTGGCCCCTGGTCCCGCCCATTCCTGCACCTCATTGGCTGACACGCCGCGGTCAGTCGACACCACGAGGGGATCTCGATGGTCGGGGAGTCCAAAACCAGGGCTCACAGTCTAAGGATAAGGGGTAAGCCATTTAGGACAGAGACGAGAAGGAATTTCTTCACCCAGAGAGTGATGTGCTGTGAGGAGGATGCTGAGAAGCTCCAGTATGATTTGGACAGGTTGGGTGATTGGGCAGAAGCATGGCAGATGCAGTATAATGTGGATAAATGCGAGGTTATCCACTTTGGTGGCAGAAACAGGAAGGCAGATTATTATCTGAACGGCAATAGATTGGGAGAAGGGGAAGTGCAATGAGACCTGGGTGTCCTTGTGCACCAGTCGCTGAAGGTAAGCATGCAGGCGCAGCAGGCGGTTAAGAAGGCAAATGGTATGTTGGCCTTCGTAGCAAGAGGGTTTGAGTACAGGAACAAGGATGTCTCGCTGCAGCTGTACAGGGCCTTGGTGAGACCACACCTGGAGTATTGTGTGCCGTTTTGGTCGCCTTATCTGAGGAAGGATGTTCTTGCCATGGAGGGAGTGCAGCGAAGATTTACCAGGCTGACCCCTGGGATGGCAGGAATGACGTATGAGGAGAGATTGGGTCGATTGGGCTTATACTCGCTGGAGTTTAGAAGAATGAGAGGGGATCTCATTGAAACTTATGAAATTCTAACAGGACTAGACAGACTAGATGCAGGAAGGATGTTCCCGATGGCCGGGGAGTCCAGAACCAGGAGTCACAGTCTAAGGATAAGGGGTAAGCCATTTAGGACAGAGATGAGGAGGAATTTCTTCACCCAGAGAGTGGTGAACCTGTGGAATTCACTACATAGAAACAGAGAAGATAGGAGCAGGAGTAGGCCATTCGGCCCCTCGAGCCTGCTCCGCCATTCAATGAGATCATGGCTGATCATCCAAATTCAGTACCCTGTCCCTGCCTTCTCCCCATACCCCTTGATCCCTTTAGCGTTAAGAAATATATCCAACTCCCTCTTGAATATATTTAATGAATTGGCCTCCACCACCCTCTGTGGTAGAGAATTCCACAGGTTCACCACTCTCTGGGTGAAGAAATTCCTCCTCATTTCTGTCCTAAATGGCTTACCCCTTTATCCTTAGACTGTGTCCCCTGGTTCTGGACTCCCCAACCATCGGGAACATCCTTCCTGCATCTAGTCTGTCCAGTCCTGTCAGAATTTTATAAGTTTCAATGAGATCCCCTCTCATTCTTCTAAACTCCAGCGAGTACAAGTCCAATCGTCCCAATCTTTTTTTTAAATTCATTGATGGGATGTGGGCGTCGCTGGCTAGGCCTGCATTTAGTGCCCATCCCTAATTGCCCTAGAGAAGGTGGTGGTGAGCCGCCTTCTTGAACCGCTGCAGTCCATATGGTGTAGGTACACCCACAATGCTGTTAGGAAGGGAGTTCCAGGATTTTGGCCCAGCGACAGTGAAGGAACGGCGATACAGGTCCAAGTCAGGATGGTGTGTGGCTTGGAGGGGAACTTGTAGGTGGTGATGTTCCCATGCGTCTGCTGCCCTTGTCCTTCGAAGTGGTAGAGGTCGCAGGTTTGGAAGGTGCTGTTGAAGGAGCTTTGGCGAGTTGCTGCAGTGCATCTTGTAGATGGTACACACTGCAGCCACAGTGCGCCGGTGGTGGAGGGAGTGAATGTTGAATGTGGTGGATGGAGTGCCAATCAAGTGGGCTGCTTTATCCTGAATGGTGTCGAGCTTCTTGAGTGTTGTTGGAGCTGCACTCATCCAGGCAAGTGGAGAGTATTCCATCACACTCCTGACTTGTGCCTTGTAGATGGTGGAAAGGCTTTGGGGAGTCAGGAGGTGAGACACTCGCTGCAGAATTCCCAGCCTCTGGCCTGCTCTTGTAGCCACAGTATTTATATGGCTGGTCCAGTTCAGTTTCTGATCAATCGTAACCCCCAGGATGTTGATAGTGGGGGATTCAGCGATGGTAATGCCATTGAATGTCAAGGGGAGATGGTTAGAGTCTCGCTTGTTGGAGATGGTCATTGCCTGGCACTTGCGTGGTGCGAATGTTACTTGCCACTTGTCAGCCCAAGTCTGAATGTTGTCCAGGTCTTGTTACATATGGACACGGACTGCGTCAGTATCTGACGAGTCTCGAATGGTGCTGAACAGTGTGCAATCATCAGCGAACATCCCCACTTCTGACCTTATGATGGAGGGAAGGTCATTGATGAAACAGCTGAAGATGGTTGGGCCTAGGACACTGCCCTGAGGAACTCCTGCAGTGATGTCATGTGATTGAGATGAATGACCTCCAACAACCACAGCCAACTTCCTTTGTGCTAGGTATGATTCCAACCAATGGAGAGTTTTCCCCTTGATTCCCATTGACTTCAGTTTTGCTAGGGCTCCTTGCTGCCACACTCGATCAAATGCTGCCTTGATGTCAAGGGCAGTCACTCTCACCTCACCTCTTGAATTCAGCTCTTTTGTCCATGTTTGGACCAAGGCTGTAATGAGGTCAGGAGCTGAGTGGCCCTGGCGGAACCCAAACTGGGCGTCAGTTAGCAGGTTATTGCTGAGTAAGTGCCGCTTGATCGCACTGTCGACGACACCTTCCATCACTTTGCTGATGATTGAGAGTAGACTGATGGGACGGTAATTGGCCGGGTCGGATTTGTCCTGCTTTTTGTAGACAGGACATACTTGGGCAATTTTCCACATTGCCGGGTAGATGCCAGTGTTGTAGCTGTACTGGAACAGCTTGGCTAGGAGCGCAGCTAGTTCTGGAGCACAAGTCTTCAGTACTATTGCCGGAATGTTGTCAGGGCCCATAGCCTTTGCAGTATCCAGTGTCTTCAGCCGTTTCTTGACATCACGTGGAGTGAATTGAATGGGCTGAAGACTGGCATCTGTGATGCTGGGGACCTCAGGAGGAGGCCGAGATGGATCATCCACTCGGCACTTCTGGCTGAAGATAGTTGCAAATGCTTCAGCCTTGTCTTTTGCACTCACGTGCTGGGCTCCAACATCATTGAGGATGGGGATATTTTTGGAGCCTCCTCCTCCTGTTAACTGTTTAATTGTCCACCACCACTCACGACTGGATGTGGCAGGACTGCAGAGCTTTGATTTGATCCGATGGTTGTGAGATCGCTTAGCTCTGTCTATCGCATGTTGGTTCTGTTGTTTGGCATGCAAGTAGTCCTGTGTTGTAGCCTCACCAGATTGACACCTCATTTTTCGGTATGCCTGGTGCTGTTCCCGGCATGCTCTCCTGCACTCTTCGTTAAACCAGGGTTGATCACCCGGCTTGATGGTAATGGTAGAGTGAGGGACATGCCGGACCATGAGGTTACAGATTGTGGTTGAATACAATTCTGCTGCTGCTGATGGCCCACAGCGCCTCATGGATGCCCAGTTTTGAGTTGCCAGATCTGTTCGAAATCTGTCCCATTTAGCACGGTGGTAGTATGCCACTGCGGAGTGCCTGATTAAAGTTAACGGGTCCTTGACGGTGCCCCTTTGCTTCGGGAGGTGGTGGGTCAGGGATGCCCCATGTCTGGTCAGTTATACGCCGTCTGCGTGGAGCCTTTCCTGTGCCTCTTGTGGAAGAGGTTGATGGGACTGGCTCTTCAAGGGCCGGGTGTGGAGTTCGTCCTCTCGGCTTACGCCGATGACGTGTTCCTCATGGTCACGGACCCCGTCGACTTGCGGAGGGGGTGCGACAATGCCAGCAGATTTACTCGGACGCATCCTCCTCCAGGATCAACTAGGAGAAATGCTCCGGGGTCCAGGTGGGTCAGTGGTGGGTGGACTCACTGCCGGAAGAGTTCAGGCCCTTTGCCTGGAGCACCATGCACCTCCTCTACTTGGGAGTCTACCTTAGCCCTGCCATGGACACCTGGCTGGCAATCTGGCAATAGCTATAGGCCAAAGTCACCGCTCGCCTAGGACGCTAGACAGGACTGCTCCGAGTGTTGGCCTACAGGGGTCGAGCGCTGGTCATAAACCAGCTGGTGGCCGCCATGTTGTGGTACCGGTTGGTCACTTTGATCCCGCCCCCTGCGTTTGTCGCCAAGATGCAGAAGAAGCTCATCGACTTCTTCTGGGACAAAGGGAAGCACTGGGTCTCTGCCGCGGTTCTGAATCTCCCGCTTAGGGAGGGCGGTCAGGCGCTGGTGTGCCTTCGCACCCAGGCTGCGACTTTCCGTCTTCGGACCCTGCAGAGATACCTGTACGTCGAGAATCCTCCCAGATGGTGTGCGCTGGCGACGTATTACTTCTGCCAGCTGCATGGCCTCAACTACGACACGCAGCTCCTGTTTGTGGAATTGGGCCGTACGCGTGCCTACCTGCAGGAGCTGCCTGTCTTCTACCAGGAAATGCTGTGGGTCTGGAACAGCGTTGCCTCCAGGTGGAGTTCTCCCCCGTCAGGAGTGGTGGTCGTCCTTCGGAAGCCGCTGCTCAGGAATCTGCACCTCCAGGACCGCCGGATCGGGCGGCTGGCGGAGGGCGGGGCTGTGCCTGGCAAGGTGACTAGAGTCGGGGACCTGCTCGATGGTGGAGGAGCGGGCTGGATGGCGCCAGAGGAGCTGGTGCAGCGCCGGTCTTAGGCCAATGTCCGGCTCACGGCCAAAGCCATCGAGACGCTGAAAGCAGCACTGGGCCCCGACTCCACTATGTGTATCGAGGAGGTTCAAGCACGTGGGGCAATCCCGCCCAAACTGACCCCCTTTCGGATGGAATTCCTTATCGGCGCGCGGCCCTTAAACCCCTCTCGGAACCGACGCCTCACAACTTGAGCCGTCTCGGGGAAATGCCCTCCATGCCTTTTAGTTCTGCACGAAGGGGTTTCCTGTACAGGCTGCTCCTGCACACTCTCCACTTTGTCATCTTCGTCTGCCATCCGTACACACCTTGGCATGCCATCTTGCCATCTGGCAGAGGCGGAGGTCCCCAATGGAGGGCTCTCTATGCGGGAGTCTTCCCTTTATCTATTGGGGACTTGGCCTGGAGGGTGTTGCACGGAGCAGTCCCGTGCAATAAGATTTTAAGTTGGTTCATGGACTCCCAGGCTGCCTGCCTTTTCTGCGGCCTGGAGGAGTCCGTGTTCCATATTTATGTGGAATGTGAGAGGTTGCAGCCCCTCTTTCACTATTTGAAGGGGCTGCTCCTCGATTTTTGGCTGCACTTCAGTCCCACACTCCTGATCTTTGGTCACCCAGTGCGGAGGGGAGCGGGCAGGGCGGAGGACCTCCTCATAGGACTGGGCCTGGTGAAAGTGGCCATAAACAGGTCCAGGCAGCGGGCGGTCGAGGGGGTCGTTTGGCCCGATTGCCTGCCTCTCTTCCGCGGCCATGTTCACGCCCGGGTGGCCCTGGAGATGGAGCACGTGGTGTCCGCCGGCACACTTGAGGCCTTCCAAGACCGGCGGGCACCGCGGGGACTGGAGTGCATTGTCACCCTGGCTGGGGTGAATTTAATTTAATAAGTTTTAAAAATTAATTAAAGTTTTTAAGTTTCTTTACAGTCCACTTGTTCGGCCGGGAGAGCGGGAGACTCCACTCGGCGATGCAGAGAGCCCTGCAGATGGAGAAGAATGTCAACCAGAGTCTGCTGGATCTGCACAAACTCTCCACTGGGAGCGCCGACCCTCATCTGTGTGAATTCCTGGAGACCCGCTATCCGGATGAACAAGTGAAGACGACCAAGAAGCTTGTAGAGACTGGGACCCCTGCCTTGCAGGCATGAGGGCTTGTGACTTTGTACAAAGAGCTGAGACCTGAGCTCTGTAAATGTCATTTACTGTAAATAAAATGTTCAATCTTACATTAAAAAAAGAATATTTAAAGACAAATTTCCTCCAGTTTCACAGGCAGCCTTTGTCACTGCAATAATTTCTTAAATGTTTAATCATTAAATCAAAAGCATCAAAAAGGAAGAGAGTAGCAAAAGTAAAGAAAGACTTGCATTTCTATAGCGCCATTCACGACCACTGGACATCTCAAAGCGCTTTACTTTTTGAAGTGTAGCCACTGTTGTAATGTGGGAAGTGCAGCAGCCAATTTTCACTCCGCAAGCTCCCACAAACAGCAATGTGATAATGACCAGATAATCTGTTTTGTTATGTTGGTTGAGGGATAAATATTGGCCAGGACACCGGGGAGAACTCCCCTGCTCTTCTTCAAAATACTGCCATGGGAGCTTTTACATCCACCCGAGAGAGCAGACGGGGCCTCGGTTTAACGTCTCATCTGAAAGACGGCCCCTCCGACAGTGCCGCACTCCCTCAGCACTGCACTTGAACCCACCACCCTTTGACCCAGAGGCGAGTGAGCTGCCCACTGAGCCACAGCTGACAACGTTGGTCCCTTAGAGGTAGAGACAGGAGAAATTATTATGGGGAATAAGGAAATGGCAGAAACGTTAAAACAAATATTTTGTATCTCTTCACAGTAGAAGACACAAAAGCAAACCAAAGATGGTGGGGAACTGAGTGTTTAATGAGGGTGAGGAACTTAATGTAAAGTACTAGAGAAACTAATGGGACTAAAAGCCGACAAATCCCCTGGACCCGACGGCCTACATCCTAGGGTTCTAAAAGAGGTGGCTGAAGAGATAGTGGATGCATTGGTTTTGATCTTCTAAAATTCCCGAGGTTCTAGAACAGTCCCAGCGGATTGGAAGGTCGCAAATGTAACACCGCTATTCAAGGAAGGAGGGAGAGAAAAAACAGGGAACGACAGGCCAGTTAGCCTGACATCAGTCGTTGGGAAAATGCTGGAATCCATTGTTACGGAAGTTGTATCAGGGCACTTAGAAAATCATAACATGGGTAGGCAGAGTCAACATGGTTTTATGGAAGGGAAATCGTGTTTGACAAATTTATTAGAGTTATCTGAGGATGTAACTAGCAGGGTAGATAAAGGGGAACCAGTGGATGTAGTATATTTGGATTTCCAAAAGGCATTCGACAAGGTACCACGTAAAAGATTATTACACAAGATTAGGGCTCACGGGGTTGGAGGTAATATAGTAGCATGGATAGAGGATTGGTTAACAGGCAGAAAACAAAGAGTCGGGATAAACGGACCTTTTTCAGGTTGGCAGGCTGTAACTAGTGAGGTGCCGCAAGGATCAGTGTTGGGGCCTCAGCTATTTACTGTTAAGTCTGTGTGTTCTAGTTATTGTTAATAAGAATCACTGCACACAGACCACAAGAGTAAATTCAACAGGTCTTTACTAGTCGGAGGTCAGGCTGAACTGCCCAATAAATCATTACACAGCACTTATATACCGGTGTGGTCACCACCGGTATTACAGTATACAGCAGCCAAGATAAAGTAGTGCATCTCTTAAAATAGTTCTCTTAAAGGTGGAACGGTTACATACACCACAATCCTCCCTTTTTAGCTTAACAGTATATATATTCCCCATTAAACATAACATAATAACATATATACACAACTTCATGTAAAAACAGTTCACAGATTCAGTCTCTGAGGAGGCCTCCTGATCCGAGACGGATAACGCCTTTCAGGGGTCTCTGGTTCTTGTTGCTGGGGTGACTCATCTAGTTGATCCCCTATGGATAGGACATAATCATCAGGTATATTCACTTCTGAGGTAGATGCTTCAGGTTCACTAACTTCCTCCATGGTTGTCTCTGTCGTAACCATGGGCTCGACCCTTGTTCTCGATCCCACCAGTTGGTCAGCATGACGTCGCATTACATTTTCACCAACATCTACCGTGTACATCAGGGGTCCTTGTCTGGCCCGAATTGTTCCAGATTGCCATTTCTCGTTTTTATAGTCCCTGTTGGAACACCTCTTTAACCTCATCCAATATTCTGGACAATCGTTCAGGTTTGACATCTTTTTTTCCGGAATCTACCGTTATTGCTTTTAGGGAGTGCCAGTCCATATTTATTTTCCTGATCCACTCCCGTCCCAGAAGTGGTGGACCTCCCTCAGGTAGTACATATAAGTCCATTCCTTGGTGTTCTTTGCCCTTGTGTACCACCTTGACTTTTATCTTTCCGATGGGGTATACTCTTTGCCCCGTGTATGTCTGCAATACTATCTCCGTATCCCGTAGGGGAATATGTGTGAATAACCTTTTGTAATCTTGCTTATTCATGACCGTCAACGCCGATCCGGTGTCCAATTCCATCTTCACTTGGACTCCTGCTATCTGAAGTGTGACCCAGATAGTTTGTAGGTCAGCTTCCTTACTCACATTGTGAATTCTCAGACTACCCAGTTCCTTGCTGTTGGAGTCTGAATCCGAATTCTGTTCATCCGAACTCTTCTCAGCCACATTATGTACCTTTCTGCACTTTTCCTGCGGTGACTTTTTGTTGCTGGTCTTCTTTCCTGACCGGCATACTTTAGCTATGTGACCAAGCTTGCCACATTTTCTACATTCCTGATTTTTAAACCAGCATTGGTTCTGATCGTGTGTTGTCTTTCCACAACGATAACATTTCGCTGTACCCAAAGCCATTTGATCTACGCTGAGTACCGCTGCCTTCAGCTGCATTTCCGCAGTGCCTCTCACTGCGGCTTCGTGCGATGCTGCAATAGTGACAGCCTTATCAAGTGTAAGATCATTCTCTTCAAGCAGCCGCTTTTGTGTTCCTTCTTTCGACAATCCACACACGAATTTGTCTCTCAGTGCCTCTGTCAGTCTTTCCCCAAACTGACAGTATTTCGCTAGCTTACGCAGTTCAATTAAATACTCCGCGTTGCTTTCTTCTTTCAGTTGCGTTCTCGCATAAAATTTAAATCGTTCCGCTAACATCAGCGGTGTGGGGTTCAAATGATTTCTCAGGACAGCAACAATATTAGCGAAAGCCTGATCCGTTGGTTTAGCTGGTGATAGAAGATGCTTCAATAGCCCGTATGTCTTCGCACCCATTGAGTTTAGTAAGGTTAGTGCTTTATCTTCATCTGATATTTTATTTGCCTTACAATAAATCTCTATGCGTTCTACATACGTGGCCCAATCTTCAACATCGGGATTGAAATCGTTGATATTACCACGCTTAGGCATCCTCGCAATCTTCTTGAGAAACAAAAAGAATTTTTTTTTTTTCAAAATGGCGGTTTCCTGCGCTTGTCTTCTTCCCCCGCCTACGAAAATGGCGGCTTCCCGCGTTTGCCTTTCTCCCCCGCTGGCTGTAATGGCGATTGCCGTATTGCTGCGTTCGCCCTCCCCAGCGGTTCTCAAATCGTGCCTCCCAGCCCCTCTTGCAGTCCGGTCCTTTCCCCTGGCTGCGGCTGAGTTCTCCGCGTTTTTTAAATTTATTTTATCCCGCGCCTCGCGGCCTCGGTAGCTGCCCGGCCTTTTTCCCCGGTCGCGGTCGAGCTCTCTCTCGACGCTGTTGCGTCTCCCAGCCCGCTTGCAGCCCGGTCTTTTACACCGGCTGCGTTTGCATTCACCGTGGCTCCTGTGCCTTACGCTGCCCCAGTCTCAGCGCCTCTGGCCCCGACTTCTGTCCGGCTCTTTTCCCCGGCCGTGGTCGAGTTCTCCGCCCTTATATCCTCCGTTTTTCCCTCCCCTACTTCACAGCCAACGTGGCCGACTTGCTGCTCGTCGCTGATCGGCTTACCCACCACCGTGATAGAAGGGATGATCACTGCCTGTTGCTGATGGAAGGCTTCGTGTCAGGATTCTTCCTTGCTCTTCAGACCCGAGTCTTTTCTCAGCAGGATGATGAGGGCGGATGCCTCTTCTCGACGCCCGTTAAACTGCCTTGGATATATCTCTGCCGCAGGGTAAGATCATCATCGTCGCCACTGTTAAGTCTGTGTGTTCTAGTTATTGTTAATAAGAATCACTGCACACAGACCACAAGAGTAAATTCAACAGGTCTTTACTAGTCGGAGGTCAGGCTGAACTGCCCAATAAATCATTACATAGCACTTATATACCGGTGTGGTCACCAGTATTACAGTATACAGCAGCCAAGATAAAGTAGTGCATCTCTTAAAATAGTTCTCTTAAAGGTGGAACGGTTACATACACCACATTTACAATCTATATTAATGACCCAGATGAAGGGACCGAGTGTCATGTATCCAAGTTTGCTGATGATACAAAGCTAGGTGGGACAGTAAGCTGTGAGGAGAACACAGAGAGTCTGTAAAGGGATATAGATAGACTGAGTGAGTGGGCAGTAAGGTGGCAGATGGAGTATAATGTAGGGAAATGTGAGGTTATTCACTTTGGTGGGAAGAATAGAAAAACAGAATCTTTTTTAAATGGTGAGAAACTTTCAAATGTTGGTGTTCAGAGGGATTTGGGTGTCCTCGTGCAAGAAACACAGAAAGCTAGCATGCAGGTGCAGCAAGCAATAAGGAAGGCAAATGGCATGTTGGCCTTTATTGCAAGGGGGTTGGAGTATAAGAGTAGGGAAGTCTTGCTGCAATTGTACAGGGCCTTGGTGAGACCACACCTGGAGTACTGTGCACAGTTTTGGTCTCCTTATCTAAGGAAGGATATACTTGCCTTGGAGGCGGTGCAACGAAGGTTCACTAGATTGATTCCTGGGATGAGAGGGCTGTCCTATGATGAGAGATTGTGTCGAATGGGCCGATACTCTCTGGAGTGTAGAAGAATGAGAGGTGATCTCATTGAAACATACAAGATTCTGAAGGGGATTGACAGGGTAGATGCTGAGAGGTTGTTTCCCCTGGCTGGAGTGTCTAGAACTAGGGGGCATAGTCTCAGGATAAGGGGTTGGCCATTTAAGACCGAGATGAGGAAGAATTTCTTCACTCAGAGGGTTGTGAATCTTTGGAATTCTCTCCCCAAGAGGGCTGTGAATTCTGAGTCTTTGAGTATATTCAAGGCTGAGATCGATAGATTGTTGGACTCTCGGGGAATCAAGGGTTATGGAGATCGGGCGGGAAAGTGGAGTTGAGGTCGATGATCAGCCCTGATCTTTTTGAATGGCGGAGCAGGCTCGAGGGGCCGTATGGCCCACTCCTGCTCCTATTTCTTATGTTCTTATGGACTTTCTGATGTGCTACAAAAAGGCAGATTGTATCGTGACCATTTACCTTAATGTCCATTGTGGAACTGGCCAGCTGGTGCGGTCTCGCTTGGTCCAGTGTAACGGATGCCAGCGTAGGGGTCGGTGTGTCGCTGCGGGTATCAGATGAGGCGGTGTTGGGGGCCTGCTGCGTTCCGGCTGTCGTCCAAGATGGCGGCGTCCATGATCCCCATGTGGCTGGAGGCATCCAAAATGGCTGCTGTACCGGTGGTTTGCACATGGCCGGGGAGGCCCAAGATGGCGGCCCGCATGGCCCACACGCGGCGCTGCTGGGGTTCGGGGCGGCTTTGGCCTTGCAGATGCTAGCGTAGTGTCCCTTCTTCCCGCAGCCCGAGCAGATCGCGTTTTTCGCCGGGCAGCGCGCTCTGGGGTGTTTTGCCTGGCCACAGAAGTAGCATTTCTGGCCTTGGGGCACTGCTGTCTGGCCTTGGGACACTGCTGCGGTAGTTGGGCCGTTGCTGGGGTGGCACGGCGCTATGAGGCGGTCCTACCGTGTCCCAGGCTGTCATTCCCCGCGGCGTCCATGGTGCAGAGGAGTAGGCATCCATGCCCCGGTAGGCTGCATCCAATGATAGTGCGAGTTCAGAGGCCTTGTTGAGGTCGAGGTCACTCTGCTCCAGCAGTCGCTGTCGGGTGTAATTGGATCTGTGGCCCGCTACAAAAGCGTCTCGGATAAGTTCCTCAGTGTACACGGCGGCCTTTACATCCTTACAACCACAGGCCCGGCCAAGCACAGACAGTGCCTGAAGGTATTCCACGGTCGATTCCCCAGGTTGTTGTTTACGACTCCCCAGAAGGTGCCTGGCGTACACTTCGTTCACTGGGCACGTGTACTGGTCCTTGAGGAGCTTGATAGCGTCCGCGTACGAGGTCGCGTCTTGGAGGACCGAGTACACTCGGTGGTTCACTTTGGAGGTCAGGACATCCAGTTTGTCCTCGTCCGATTTGATTGCTGCGGAGGCGGTCAGGAATTTTTCGAAACACTTAAGCCAGTGAGTAAACTTGGTGGATGAGTCCGCCTCCCGATGATCTAAGTCCAGGCATGCTGGTGTGAGGATCTTCTCCATTATAAAAATTTTGTTAATAAAATTGATGCGCTATCAATTACTCATAAAAGACTGAGAGTTAAGAGAGTAACTAAAGGCTTTTATTAACAAAAGAATGAAGGTCTGCCTCGAGTGGTCGACCGGTCCAGAATACAAAGGGCTGGGGAGCAGTCACCTTTATACTAGGACTTGTGGGAGGAGTCAGCCGAGGCATGTCCAGGCATGTACACAGTGGAATACAAACAGTGGTTTACCACACTTTCAAAAGGCATTTGATAAAGTACCACACAAGAGACCTACTCGGAAAATAGAAGCACAGGGAATTAAAGGGCTGATGGTAATTTGTGTATATAATTGGCTAAGGGATAGGAGACAGTGAGCGGTGCTGAGGGATGTTTTTCTGACTGGAGGGAAGTATGCAGTGGGGTCCCCCAGGGGTCAGGATTAGGACCACTGCTTTTCTTGTTATATATAACAGACCTGGACTTGGGTATAGGTGTACAAGTTTGAAATTTACAGATGATACAAAACTGGGCAACGTAGTAAATAGTGAGCATAGTAGTAGCAGACTTCAGGAGGACAGAGACAGGCTGTGAAATGAGCAGACACAAGGCAGATGAAATTAAATGAGGATAAGCATGAAGTGATGCACTTTGGGAGAAACAACAGGGAGAGGCCGTATAATCTAAATGGGACTATTTTGAGGGGGTGCAAGAGCAGAGGGATCTGGGGGTCCATCTTCACAAATCTTTGAAAGTGTCACGGCAAGTTGGTGAGGCTGTTCAGAAAGTGTGTGGGATACTTGGCTTTGTAAATAGGGCCATTGAATACAAAAACAAGGAAGTTACACTGAACCTTTAGAAATCACTAGTTAGGCCTCGGCTGGAGTATTGTGTACAGTTCTGGGCACCACACTTTAGGAAGGATGTCAAGGCCTTGGAGAGGGTGCAGAGGAGGTTGACCAGAATGGTACCAGGGATGAGGGACTTCAGTTTTGTGGAGAGATTGGAGAAGCTGGGGTTGTTCCCCTTAGAGCAGAGACGGTTAAGAGGAGACCTAATAGAGGTGTTCAAAATAATGAGGGGTTTTGATCGAGCAAGTAGGAACAAACTGTTCACTCTGGCAAGTGGGTCGGTAACCAGAGGTCTCAGATTTAAAATAGTTGCTAAAAGAACTAGAGGGAAATGAGGAGAATTGTTTTCACACAGAGGGTTGTTAAGATCTGGAACGCACCATCTGAAAGGATGCTGGAATTAGGTTCCACAGGAACTTTCAAACGGTAATTGGACATGTCCTTGAAGAGGACTAGTTTGCAGAGTTCTGGGGATAAAGCTGGGGTTTGGGACTAAATTGGACAGCTCTTTCAAAGAGCCGGCACAGAAACGATGGGCCGAATCACCTCCTTCTGTGCTGTTAGATTCTATGATCAGTGTGAAGACGCTGGTGTCTCTTAAGGCTCTTCCCACAGTCAGAACATTTCACGGATCTCTCGTCAGTGTGAACAAGCTGGTGTGCCAGCAGGTTGAAGGACCGAGTGAATCCCTTCCCACAGACAGAGCAGGTGAAAGGTCTCTCCCCAGTGTGAAATCATTGGTGTCCATTCAGCTCCTGGGAGCTTTTAAAGCTCATCCCACAGTCAGAACATTTAAAGGGTCTCTCGTCAGTGTGAACTCGCTGATGAGCCAGCAGGTTGGAGGACCGAGCGAATCCCTTCCCACAGACAGAGCAGGTGAACGGTCTCTCCCCAGTGTGAGCTCGCTGGTGTCCCTTCAGCTCCCCAGGGCTTTTAAAGCTCATCCCACAGTGGGAACATTTAATTGGTCTCTTATCAGTGTGAGCAAGCTGGTGTGCCAGCAGGGTG
Source organism: Somniosus microcephalus (assembly GCF_052327205.1). Lineage (NCBI taxonomy): Eukaryota > Metazoa > Chordata > Chondrichthyes > Squaliformes > Somniosidae > Somniosus > Somniosus microcephalus. The sequence goes on along the minus strand of NC_140990.1, from coordinate 11,631,611 downwards.
GATGAACCAGTGAATCCCTTCCCACACATGGAGCAGGTGAACGGCCTCTCCCCAGTGTGAACTCGCTGGTGTGTATGGAGGCTGGATGACTGAGTGAATCCCTTCCCACATTCAATACACGTGAACGGCCTCTCCCCAGTGTGAACTCACTGGTGTATCTGGAGCATGGATAACTCTGCGAATCCCTTCCCACACACGGAGCAGGTGAACGGCCTCTCGCCAGTGTGAGTGCGCCGATGCGTTTCCAGCTTGGATGGGCAATCGAATCCCTTCCCACAGTCCCCACATTTCCACCGTTTCTCCGTGTTGCGGGTGTCCTTGAGTCTCTCCAGGTTGGACGATCAGTTGAAGCCTCGTTCACACACAGAACACGTGTACGGTTTCTCCCCGCTGTTAATGGTGCGATGTTTTTCAGGCTGTGTAACTGGTTAAACCTCTTTCCACAGTCAGTACACTGGAACACTCTCACTCGGGTGTGTGTTTTCCAGTCACACGGATGTTTGAAATCTTTTCCCACAGACAGAACAGACAAACATTTGTCCTTCCATATTCAAAGGTCAGTGATATTCAAGTCCTGATGAATGGAGTGACTCTGTCAGATCTTGATGTGATGTTTGGTTTGAGTTTCCTGTCTGTAAATCCTGCCCTTCTCACACCCTGTAAAAGGAGTTTACAAAAGTCATCACTGTAAATACAGGATAGAAATTCAGAACAGACAATTCCAGTTTCTGTGGAACATTCTTTCCTCTCTTGTTCCCCCAAAGCTGTAAATCCCCGTCCCACACACTCTCCCTCCTCCCTGTGCTGAAATCCAAACCCATCGCACCATCTCCAACTTTTCTTGCCTTCACTCCCAGTTTTCCTCCTCCCTCTACTCTGGTTGGTTTCAGTTCTACACCCGCTGTGTGCAGAGTGAGAATAAAATCAATGAGTCAATGATTGTCTCTCCTGGTCACGGGGACCCTGAAGCACCGCCCACACCATGTTCCTGTACCAAGATGGCTGCACATGCACTGTGCTGCGGGTGGAACCAGTCTGTCTTTCCTCCACCAAGATGGTGGCGCGTAACCCGGGCCTGTCACCAAGAAAAAGCTTCACAGCTGCTGTCCGGTGGATCAGAGATTAGGCCGCTGGATCTCATTCGGGCCTGGGGCCGTTCTCCAACTTTATAAACCCTGCGGCACAGCCTACCCGCAGTTTATTAATCTCCCGACCCCGCTCCCGCCGACCAGCAGCTCCGCCCGGCGACCGCGCGGGGCTTTCTTTGTGAGGGACTCGTGACCCGGGCCCAGGGCCTGATTGATGGAAGCTTCCAACCAATAGGGAGCGAGCAGGGCGGGGCTGGAGGAGCGAGCCAGTGGCGGGTCCTCCAACCAATCGGGGAGCCTGAGGGGCGGGACTTGTGCCGGCTGATTGATCCGCAGGGCAGCGAGTTTCTCCAGTCCCTTGTTCAGGGCCCGGGGCCAGGGGAGGCTGTGGGCCTTTATTCCCCTAATTGGACACAAGGCTCTTTGGCTCACAACACACGGGCTCAGATTGCAATACAGACTTTTTAAATTCATGAATCAAAGGGACAGGGTCTCTCATTCTGTTGTGGGACAGTTCCTGGGACAGACTGTATCTCCCCCTCTCCTCCACACAGGGATTTGTGCTGGTTAAAGGGACAGCGATTCTCCTTGTTCTGCGAGTTTGTAATTAACTTTATCCCATATTACAGACTCCAGGACTTTACACATAACTCCTCGAGTCTTGGTTATGATCTTCCAGAATTCCTTAGATTCTAGAACGGTCCCTGGGGATCGGAAGGTATCAAATGTAACCCCGCCGTTCAAGAAAGGAGGGCGAGAGAAAACAAGGACCCCTGGGCCAGTTAGCCTGACATCAGTAGTACGTGCAAAAAAGATTCACAAGGATGACACCAGAACTGGGAGGATATACCGATCAGGAAAGGCTGAACAGGCTGGGGGCTCATTTCTCTGGAAAAGAGAAGGCTGAGGGGTGACCAGATAGAGGTCATCAAGATTATGAAAGGGTTTGATAGGGTAGACGTGGAGAAAATGTTTCCACTTGTTGGGGGAGACCAGAACTAGCTGTCATAGATATAATATATGAGAGAAATAGCACCAGAGTAAAGAAAAGTTCAGAAATAGGAGGAATCAGACTGGGCAAAAGCAAGGCAGACTAAGATGGGTTTGGAGGGCATGTGTGTAAATGTACATAGCCTGGTAAATAAGGTTGGTGAGCTGCAGGCACAAGGTGCCACATGGGACTCTGATATAGGGGCAATAACAGAGACCAGACTCAAAGAAAGGGAGGATTGGGGTCTTAATATTCCTGGCTGCAAGGTAATCAGGAAAGATAGGGAAGGAAAAAGAGAAGGGGTGGCAGTATTGATCAAATAAACTATTACAGCACTGGAGAGGGTGATGTAGTCGAGGGAGCAAAGATTGGTTTGAATTCAGGAACAATAGAGGAGCTATTACACTGCTGGGTGTTTACTACAGGCCACCAAATAGTGGGAAGGAGATAGAGGAGCGATTACACTGCTGGGTGTTTACTACAGGCCACCAAATAGTGGGGAGGAGATAGAGGAGCAGATTTGCAGGCAAATTACAGAAAGATGCAAGAATTAGAGAGTAGTGATAATGGGGGACTTCAATTATGCGAATGTAGATAGTAACACTGTAAAGGGCAAATTGGGGAGGAATCCCTGAAATGTGTACAAGAGAACTTTCTGGATCAGTGTGTTTCCAGCCCAAGGAGGAAGGAAGCAGAGCTGGATCTAGTTCTGGGGAATGAAGTGGGGCGCGTGGAGCGTGTTTCAGTGGGAGAGTATTTAGGGGAACAGTGATCATAATATCATCAGGTTTAGAATAGTTATAGAAAAGTACAAAGAACAATCAAGCGTACAAATAATTAACTGGAGGAGGGCTAACCGCAGTGAGAGGAAAAGGGATCTGGCCCAGGTGGATTGGAGTCAAAAATTGGGAGGCAAAACAGAAAATGACCAATGGGAGGCCTTCAAAGAGGAGCTGGTTCAGGTACAGAGCAGACACATTCCTATGAGGGGGAAAGGAAGGGCATCCAAAGCTCGAGCTCCCTGGATGACTAAAGATAGAGGTTAAAGTGAGAGAGAAAGAGGAGGTTTATGACAAATGTAAGGTTGATAATACAGTGGGGAATCATGCTGAATATAGAAAGTACAGAGGAGATCTAAACAATGGAATAAGAGGGGCAAAGAGAGAGTCTGAGAACAGATTAGCAGCGAACATAAAAGGGAACCCAAAAGTATTTTATAAAGACTTAAATAGTAAAAGGGCAGTCAAAGGAAGGGAGGGGCTGATTGGGGACCTAAAGGGAGATTGTCTTGTGGAGGCAGAGGGCTGGGCTGAGGGACTAAATGAGAACTTTGCATCTGTCTTCACTGGAGAAGAGGATGCTGCCAGTGTAGCAGTAAAGGAGGAGGCCGGAGCGATACTGGATAGGATACAAATAGATAAAGAGGAGGGACTTCAAAGGTTGGCAGTCCTCAAAGTAGAAAAGTCGCCCGGTCCGGATGGGATTTGTCCTCGGTTACTGGGGGAAGTAGGGGTGAAAATTGTGGAGGCTCCGGCCACAATCTTCCAATCCTCCTTGGACATGGGGGTGGTGCCAGAGGACAGGAGGATTGCAAATGTTACAGCCCTGTTTAAAATAGGGGAGAGGGATAAACCCGGCAACTTCAGGCCAGTCAGCCTAACGTCGGAGGTGGGGAAACTTTTAGAGACAATAATCCAGGACAAAATTCATTGGCCCTTAGAAAAGTCTGGGCTAGTAACTGAAAGTCAGTTTGTTAAAGGCAAATCGTGTCTGACTAACTTGATGGAGTTCTTTGATGAAGTAACGGAGAGGGTTGAGGGTAGAGCGGTTGATGTTGTGTATATGGACTCTCAAAAGGCGTTTGACAAAGTCCCACATAATAGACTTGTTGGCCTTAGTCCATGGGATTAAAGGGACAGTGACAGCATGGATCTAGAATGGGCTCGGGGACAGAAGGCAGAGAGTAGTGGGGAACGGCTGTGTTTCAGACTGGAGGGAGGGATTCAGTGGAGATCTCCAGGGCTCACAATTAGGACCACTGCTCTTTTTGATCCATATTAATGACCGGGGCTTGGGTGCACAGGGCTCAATTTCAAAGTTTGCAGAGGACATTAAACTTGGAAATGTCGTAAACAGTGAGGATAGTAACAGACTTCAGGAGGACACAGACAGACTGGTGAAATGGGCAGAAACGTGAGATGAAATTTAACACAGAAGTGTGAAGTGATACATTTTGGTAGGAAGAATGAGACGAGGCAATAAAACTAAATGGTCCAGTTTTAAAGGGTGTGCAGGAACAGAGAGGCCTCGGGGTGTATGTACACAAATCTTAGAAGGTGGCAGGACAAGTTGAGAAGGCTGTTAAAAAAGCAGACAGGATCCTTGACTTTATTAATAGAGGAATAGAGTACAAAAGCAAGGAAGTTATGCTAAGCCTTTATAAAACACTGGTTAGGCCTCAGCTGGAGTATTGTGTTCAATTCAGGGCACCACACTTTAGGAAGGATGTCAAGGCCTTGGAGAGGGTGCAGAGGAGATTTACTAGAATGGTTCCAGTGATGAGGGACTTCAGTTATGTGTAGAGACAGGAGAAGCTGGGGTTGTCCTCCTTGGAGCAGAGAAGGTTAAGGGGAGATTTACTAGAATGGTACTGGGGATGAGGGACTTCAGTTATGTGAAGAGACTGGAGAAGCTGGGGTTGTTCCCCTTGGAGCAGAGAAGGCTAAGGGGAGATTTGATAGAGGTGTTAAAAATCATGAATAATTTGGATAGAGTAAATAAGGAGAAACTGTTTCCAGCGGAGGAAGGGTCGTTAACCAGAGGACACAGATTTAAGGTGATTGGCAAAAGAACCAGAGGTGACATGAGGAAACTTTTTTTCCACAGCGAGTTGTTGTGATGGGGAACGCGCTGCCTGATAGGGCGGTGGAAGCAGATTCAACAGGAGCCTTCAAAAGGGGACGGGATAAATACTTGAACTGAAATAAATTGCAGGGATATGGGGAAAGAGCGGAGGAGTGGGACTAACTGGATTGCTCTTCGAAAGAGCCGGCGCAGACTCGATGGGCCGAATGGCCTCCTTCTGTGCACTGGTGGTGCAGCGAGTGGATATTTAAGGTGGTGGCTGGGGTGCCAATCAAGCGGGCTGCTTTGTCCTGGATGGTGTCAAGCTTCTTGAGTGCTGTTGGAGCTGCACTCATCCAGGCAAGTGGAGAGTATTCTATCACAATCCTGACTTGTGCCTTGTAGATGGTGGAAATGCTTTGGGGAGTCAGGAGGTGAGACACTTGCCACAGGATACCCAACCTCTGACCTTTGGAATTCTCTTCCCCAGAGAGCTGTGGAGGCTGGGTCATTGAGTGTGTTTAAGGTGGAGATAGACAGATTTTTGAACGATAAGGGAGTCAAGGGTTATGGGGAGCGGGCAGGGAAGTGGAGTTGAGGCCAAGATCAGATCAGCCATGGTCTTATTGAATGGCGGAGCAGGCTCGAGGGGCCAAATGACCTACTCCTGCTCCTACGTCTTATGTTCTTGTGTCTCTCATCAGCTCCGGCCGCCGCGCTGAGTTGTGGCTGACCCTGCGCATGCTCCCCATGGTCCCGCCCTCTCCTGCTCCACAGGTGCCCGGCCCACACCGTGCATGCTCAGCACACACCCTGGGCCCCTGTCAATCATCCTCCCGCGCGCTGGGCCCCTGAGCTCCAGGCTGCCACGCGGGGCTTTCTTTGTAAAGTCGGTGTTGGTGAAGAGCCGCAATCAGTGAGGGAAAGTGAGTTTTCCCCCAGATCCGATTGAGAGCAGAGGAGGGGAGAGAATAAAGGGGAATCCAAACCTGAGAGTCCACGGATCCGGGCCCCGAGCAGAGCTTCTTCAGTTTGGCGGAGCGCGCTCCAGTGACACGTGGCCCAGGGCCTGATTGACGGGAGCTTCCGACCAATAGGGAGCGAGTGGGGCAGGGCTGGAGGAGTGAGCCGGTGGCGGATCCTCCAACCAATCGGGGAGCCTGAGGGGCGGGACTTGCGCCGGCTGATTGTCTTATCCGCAGGGCAGCGAGTTTCTCCAGTCCCTTGTTCAGGGCCCGGGGCCAGGGGAGGCTGTGGGCCTTTATTCCCCTCATTGGACACAAGGCTCTTTGGCTCACAACACACGGGCTCAGGTTGCAATACAGACTTTTTAAATTCATCAATCAAAGGGACAGGGTCTCTCATTCTGTTGTGGGACAGTTCCTGGGACAGACTGTATCTCCCCCTCTCCTCCACACAGGGATTTGTGCTGGTTAAAGGGACCGCGATTCTCCTTGTTCTGTGAGTTTGTAATTAACTTTATCCCATATTACAGACTCCAGGAGTTTACCAATAACTCCTCGAGTCTTGGTTATGATCTTCCAGAATTCCTTAGATTCTAGAACGGTCCCTGGGGATCGGAAGGTATCAAATGGAACCCCGCCGTTCAAGAAAGGAGGGCGAGAGAAAACAAGGACCCCTGGGCCAGTTAGCCTGACATCAGTAGTAGGTGCAAAAAAGATTCACAAGAATGACACCAGAACTGGGAGGATATACCGATCAGGAAAGGCTGAACAGGCTGGGGGCTCATTTCTCTGGAAAAGAGAAGGCTGAGGGGTGACCAGATCGAGGTCATTAGATTATGAAAGGGTTTGATAGGGTAGACATGGAGAAAATGTTTCTACTTGTCGGGGGGGACCAGAACTAGCTGTCATAGATATAATAATATATAAGAGAGAGAAATAGCACCAGAGTGAAGAAAAGTTCAGAAATAGGAGGAATCAGACAGGGCAAAAGCAAGGCAGACTAAGATGTGTTTGGAGGGCATGTGTGTAAATGTACATAGTCTGGTAAATAAGGTTGGTGAGCTGCAGGCACAAGGTGCCACAGGGGACTCTGATATAGGGGCAATAACAGAGACCAGACTCAAAGAAAGGGAGGATTGGGATCTTAATATTCCTGGCTACAAGGTATTCAGGAAAGATAGAGAATGAAAAAGAGAAGGGGGTGGCAGTATTGATCAACTAAACTATTACTGCACTGGAGAGGGTGATGTCGTCGAGGGAGCAAAGATTGGTTTGAATTCAGGAACAATCGAGGAGCGATTACACTGCTGGGTGTTTACTACAGGCCACCAAATAGTGGGGAGGAGATAGAGGAACGATTACACTGCTGGGTGTTTACTACAGGCCACCAAATAGTGGGGAGGAGATAGAGGAGCTATTACACTGCTGGGTGTTTACTACAGGCCACCAAATAGTGGGGAGGAGATAGAGGAGCTATTACACTGCTGGGTGTTTACTACAGGCCACCAAATAGTGGGGAGGAGATAGACGAGCGATTACACTGCTGGGTGTTTACTACAGGCCACCAAATAGTGGGGAGGAGATAGAGGAGCTATTACACTGCTGGGTGTTTACTACAGGCCATCAAATAGTGGGGAGGAGACAGAGGAGCGATTACACTACTGGGTGTTTACTACAGGCCACCAAATAGTGGGGAGGAGATAGAGGAGCGATTACACTGCTGGGTGTTTACTACAGGCCACCAAATAGTGGGGAGGAGATAGAGGAGCGATTACACTGCTGGGTGTTTACTACAGGCCACCAAATAGTGGGGAGGAGATAGAGGAGCTATTACACTGCTGGGTGTTTACTACAGGCCACCAAATAGTGGGGAGGAGATAGAGGAGCTATTACACTGCTGGGTGTTTACTACAGGCCACCAAATAGTGGGGAGGAGATAGAGGAGCTATTACACTGCTGGGTGTTTACTACAGGCCACCAAATAGTGGGGAGGAGACAGAGGAGCTATTACACTGCTAGGTGTTTACTACAGGCCACCAAATAGTGGGGAGGAGATAGAGGAGCGATTACACTGCTGGGTGTTTACTACAGGCCACCAAATAGTGGGGAGGAGATAGAGGAGCGATTACACTGCTGGGTGTTTACTACAGGCCACCAAATAGTGGGGAGGAGCTAGAGGAGCTATTACACTGCTGGGTGTTTACTGCAGGCCACCAAATAGTGGGGAGGAGATAGAGGAGCTATTACACTGCTGGGTGTTTACTACAGGCCACCAAATAGTGGGGAGGAGATAGAGGAGCAGATTTGCAGGCAAATTACAGAAAGATGCAAGAACTACAGAGTATCCGAATATAGATAGTAACAGTGTAAAGGGCAAATTGGGGAGGAATCCCTGAAATGTGTACAAGAGAACTTTCTGGATCAGTGTCTTTCCAGCCCAAGGAGGAAGGAAGCAGAGCTGGATCTAGTTCTGGGGAATGAAGTGGGGCGAGTGGAGCGTGTTTCAGTGGGAGTGTATTTGGGGGAACAGTGATCATAATATCATCAGGTTTAGAATAGTTATAGAAAAGGACAAGGAACAATCAAGCGTAAAAATAATTAACTGGAGGAGGGCTAACTGCAGTGAGAGGAAAAGGGATCTAGCCCAGGTGGATTGGAGTCAAAAATTGGGAGGCAAAACAGAAAATGACCAATGGGAGGCCTTCAAAGAGGAGCTGGTTCGGGTACAGAGCAGACACATTCCTATGAGGGGGAAAGGAAGGGCATCCAAAGCTAGAGCTCCCTGGATGACTAAAGATAGAGGTTAAAGTGAGAGAGAAAGAGGAGGTTTATGACAAATGTAAGGTTGATAATACAGTGGGGAATCATGCTGAATATAGAAAGTACAGAGGAGATCTAAACAATGGAATAAGAGGGGCAAAGAGAGAGTATGAGAACAGATTAGCAGCGAACATAAAAGGGAACCCAAAAGTCTTTTATAAAGACTTAACTAGTAAAAGGGCAGTCAAAGGAAGGGAGGGGCTGATTGGGGACCTAAAGGGAGATTGTCTTGTGGAGGCAGAGGGCTGGGCTGAGGGACTAAATGAGAACTTTGCATCTGTCTTCACTGGAGAAGAGGATGCTGCCAATGTAGCAGTAAAGGAGGAGGCCGGAGCGATACTGGATAGGATACAAATAGATAAAGAGGAGGGACTTCAAAGGTTCGCAGTCCTCAAAGTAGAAAAGTCACCGGTCCGGATGGGATTTGTCCTCGGTTACTGAGGGAAGTAGGGGTGAAAATTGCGGAGGCTCCGACCACAATCTTCCAATCCTCCTTGGACATGGGGATGGTGCCAGAGGACTGGAGGATTGCAAATGTTACAGCCCTGTTTAAAATAGGGGAGAGGGATAAACCCGGCAACTACAGACCAGTCAGCCTAACGTCGGTGGTGGGGAAACTTTTAGAGACAATAATCCGGGACAAAATTCATTGGTCCTTAGAAATGTCTGGGCTAGTAACTGAAAGTCAGTTTGTTAAAGGCAAATCGTGTCTGACTAACTTGATGGAGTTCCTTGATGAAGTAACGGAGAGGGTTGAGGGTAGAGCGGTTGATGTTGTGTATATGGACTCTCAAAAGGTGTTTGACAAAGTCCCACATAATAGACTTGTTGGCCTTAGTCCATGGGATTAAAGGGACAGTGACAGCATGGATCTAGAATGGGCTCAGGGACAGAAGGCAGAGAGTAGTGGGGAACGGCTGTGTTTCAGACTGGAGGGAGGGATTCAGTGGGGATCCCCAGGGCTCGCAATTAGGACCACTGCTCTTTTTGATCCATATTAATGACCGGGACTTGGGTGTACAGGGCTCAATTTCAAAGTTTGCAGAGGACATGAAACTTGGAAATGTTGTAAACAGTGAGGATAGTAACAGACTTCAGGAGGACACAGACAGACTGGTGAAATGGGCAGACATGTGGCAGATGAAATTTAACACAGGAGTGTGAAGTGATACATTTTGGTAGGAAGAATGAGGAGAGGCAATAAAACTAAATGGTCCAGTTTTAAAGAGGGTGCAGGAACAGAGAGGCCTCGGGGTGTATGTACACAAATCTTAGAAGGTGGCAGGACAAGTTGAGAAGGCTGTTAAAAAAAGCATACAGGATCCTTGACTTTATTAATAGAGGAATAGAGTACAAAAGCAAGGAAGTTATGCTAAGCCTTTATAAAACACTGGTTAGGCCTCAGCTGGAGTATTGTGTTCAATTCAGGGCACCACACTTTAGGAAGGATGTCAAGGCCTTGGAGAGGGTGCAGAGGAGATTTACTAGAATGGTACCAGTGATGAGGGACTTCAGTTATGTGGAGAGACTGGAGAAGCTGGGGTTGTTCTCCTTGGAGCGGAGAAGGTTAAGGGGAGATTAACTAGAATGGTACCAGGGGATGAGGGACTTCAGTTATGTGGAGAGACAGGAGAAGCTGGGGTTGTTCTCCTTGGAGCAGAGAAGGTTAAGGGGCGATTTACTAGAATGGTGCCAGGGATGAGGGACTTCAGTTATGTGACGAGACTGGAGAAGCTGGGGTTGTTCTCCTTGGAGCAGAGAAGGTTAAGGGGAGATTTACTAGAATGTGTCTAATTCTGTTAGATTCAGGAGATGGTTCTGTGATAGTGGATTGGCGGTTAGGATCAGATCAGCCATGATCTTATTGAATGGCGGAGCAGGCTCGAGGGGCCGATTGGCCTACTCCTGCTCCTATTTCTTATGTTCTTATGTTATGAGGGACTTCAGTTATGTGGAGAGACTGGAGAAGCTGGGGTTGTTCTCCTTGGAGCAGAGAAGGTTAAGGGGAGATTTACTAGAATGGTACTGGGGATGAGGGACTTCAGTTATGTGGAGACTGGAGAAGCTGGGGTTGTTCTCCTTGGAGCAGAGAAGGTTAAGGGGAGATTTGATAGAGGTGTTAAAAATCATGAATAATTTGGATAGAGTAAATAAGGAGAAACTGTTGCAGTGGAGGAAGGGTCATTAACCAGAGGACACAGATTTAAGGTGATTGGCAAAAGAACCAGAGGTGACATGAGGAAACTTTTTTCCCACAGCGAGTTGTTGTGATGGGGAACGCGCTGCCTGATAGGGCGGTGGAAGCAGATTCAACAGGAGCCTTCAAAAGGGGACGGGATAAATACTTGAACTGAAATAAATTGCAGGGATATGGGGAAAGAGCGGAGGAGTGGGACTAACTGGATTGCTCTTCGAAAGAGCTGGCACGGACTCGATGGGCCGAATGGCCTCCTTCTGTGCTATTCTGTGATTCTATGAATACAGAGAGACAATGTCTCTTTAAATATCGAGGTGTTACGTTGAGGTAAGGAGACACATTGTCCCTTTAGTTACAAAGGAGAAGACAAAAAGATCGCAGACTCTTTAACTGACACCAATACTCCGAGGGAAGAGGATGTGACGGTCGATGTCCCTTTAACTGGGCCGCACATGCCTGTGATTAAAGGCATCGGAAACAGTGGAATCGACCCACAGCAGTCACACTGCGGACACTCTGGTGTGTCAGCGGGTGGGATACACCAGGGAATCCCTTTCCACACACTGAGGTTGACTCTAATGATCGGGAGTCCCAGGGTTTCGGATACCAGATAATCAAGCTCACAGGAACACAAGTTGTCTCTCCAGACTTTATTAAGAGCGCTGCATAACACAGATCGGGTGATAATTCCCTCAATCTGGAGAATAGAAGTACAGTGGATTCGCGCGCGATCTTCTCGAGTCTGTTCCAACTGACAACGGCTTAAGTGGCCTGTTCTTATACACAAGCTTGGTTACCACTCAGGAAATGGGATTGTTTGGACCCGTCTGTTGACCGCCTCCTGAACTCCTGCTAATTCAGGGAATTTAGTCCATCTGTGACCAGACTATAACCACAAGCCCATCTGGTTATCACACCTATACGGTCCGTGAGGTTATCAGATTCACACCCAGACGTTGTGCCTTTAGTTGTCTGGCACTTCATCCCATAACACGGGTACAGGGGCTCAGTAATGTTTCATTCATCAGAAAAAGACAAAGTACAACAACATACTGGGCAGCTTAACAAAATCTCATATTTATGGGGCTATAAATATAAAAGTCACTAATAAATCCAGTCGTGAATTCAGGAGAAATACCTTTACCCAGAGAGTGGTAGAATGGGGAACTCGCTACCACAAGGAGTGGTTGAGGTGAACAGCACAGATACATTTAAGGGGAAGCCACATGAGGGAGAAAGGAATGGGAGGAGATGTTGATCGGGTTAATTGAAGTAGGGTGGGTGTGGGGCATAAACACCGGCATGGACCAGTTGGGCCGAATGGCCTGTTTCTGTGCTGTACATTCTATGGAACACCATGAACAGTCAATCGAAGGGAATCATCAGCACAACAGTCTTAAAGATTAAACAGCAGTACAAGAATTTATAAAACATTCATCCATTCCATGTTCATGTCACCCCAGCTTTCTCCAGGGCCCTGCACTACAGAACAGTGTGAACTCGCTGGTGTTGCAGCAGAGTTGAGGACCGAGTGAATCCCTTCCCACACACAGAACAGGTGAACGGCCTCTCCCCAGTGTGAACTCGCTGGTGTCCCTTCAGATTCTTGGAGCTTTTAAAGCTCACCCCACAGTCAGAACATGTAAATGGTCTCTGATCGGAGTGAACTTGCTTGTGTTGCTTCAGATTCCCAGCGGTTTTACAGCTCTTCCCACAGACAGGACATGTAAATGGTCTCTCATCAGTGTGAACTCGTTGGTGTGTCAGTAGGTTGGATGACTGGGTGAATCCCTTCCCACACATGGAGCAGGTGAACGGCCTCTCCCCAGTGTGACCTCGCTGGTGTCCCTTCAGATTCTCGGAGCTTTTAAAGCTCATCCCACAGTCAGAACATGTAAATGGTCTCTGATCAGAGTGAACTTGCTTGTGTTGCTTCAGATTCCCAGCGGTTTTAAAGCTCTTCCCACAGACAGGACATGTAAATGGTCTCTCATCAGTGTGAACTCGTTGGTGTGTCAGTCGGTTGGATGACTGGGTGAATCCCTTCCCACACATGGAGCCGGTGAATGGTCTCTCCCCAGTGTGAATTTGCTGGTGTGTCAGTAGGCTGGATGACCGAGTGAATCCCTTCCCACACACGGAGCAGGTGAATGGCCTCTTTCCTGCTGTCTCCAGCTGGTGTCCCTTCAGCTCCTGGGACATTTGAAAGCTTTTCCCACAGTCGGAATGTTTCACCAGCCTCTCCCCAGTGTGAACTCGCTGGTGTGCCAGCAGTTTCGAGGACCGAGTGAATCTCTTCCCACACACCGAGCAGGTGAACAGACTCTCTCCTGCTCTCTCCAGCTGGTGTGTCTTCAGATCCTGGGACCTTTTAAATCTCTTCCCACAGTCAGAACATTTAATGTGAACAAGCTGGTGTCTCAGGAGGGTGGCAGAATGAGAGAATCGCTTCAAAAACACAGAGCAGGTCAACGGTCTCTCATTGGTGTGGACAAGCTGGTGTCTCAGCAGCACAGAGGGTGCAATTAATCGCTTCCCACACACGGAGCGGGTTAAAGGTCTCTCCCTAGTGTGATCTTGCTGGTGTATCATCGGAGTGGATGACTGAGTGAAACCCTTCTGGAACACGGGGCCAGTGAACGGGCTCTCCCCAGTGTGTAGCCACTGGTGTTGCTTCAGGTACTTATAGATTTTGAAGCTCTTCCCACACTCAGAACATTTAAAAGGTCTCTCATCAGTGTGAACTCACTGGTGTGCCAGCAGATTGGAGGAGCGACTGAATCAGGTCCTGATGAATCAAGCGACTCTGTCTGTTCTTGACGTGATGTTCGGTCTGAGCTTCCTGGCTGTAAATGCTCCACTTCTAAAACCCTGTAAAAGGAGTGTAGAAAGGGGTAAGAGGGAGACTGTTGCCTCATGTCACCCTTTCCCAGCCCAGGGGCAGTGAAGCTGATTTTCAGGCCCCAGCTGCTGCACAGGTTACATACAAACATACGAATTAGGAGCAGGAGTAGGCCACTCGGCCCCTCGAGCCTGCTCCACCATTCAATAAGATCATGGCTGATCTGATTACTCCACATTCCCACCTACCCCCGATAACCTTTCACCCCCTTGCTTATCAAGAATCTATCTACCTCTGCCTTAAAAATATTCAAAGACTCTGCTTCCACCGCCCTCTGAGGAAGAGAGTTCGAAATACTCACGACCCTCTGAGAAAAAAATTCTCCTCATCTCTGTCTTAAATGGGTGACCCCTTATTTTTAAACAGTGACCCCTAGTTCTAGATTCTCCCACAAGAGGAAACATCCTCTCCACATCCACCCTGTCCAGACCCCTCAGGATCTTATATGTTTCAATCAAGTCACCTCTTACTCTTCTAAACTCCAGCGGATACAAGCCTAGCCTGTCCAACCTTTCCTCATAAGACAACCCGCCCATTCCAGGTATTAGTCTAGTAAACCTTCTCTGAACTGCTTCCAACGCATTTACATCCTTCCTTAAATAAGGAGACCAATATTGTACACAGTGCTCCAGATGTGGTCTCACCAATGCCCTGTAGAACTGAAGCATAACCTCCCTACTTTTGTATTCAGTTTCCCTCGCAATAAACAATAACATTCTTAGCTTTCCTGATTACTTGTTGTACCTGAATACTAACCTTTTGCGATTCATGCATTAGGACACCCAGATCCCTCTGCATCTCAGAGCTCTGCAATCTCTCACCATTTAGATAATATGCTTCTTTTTTAATTCTTTCTGTCAAAATGGACAACTTCACATTTTCCCACATTATACTCCATTTGCCAGATCTTTACCCACTCACTTAACTTATCTATATCCATTTGGAGCCCCCTTATGTCCTCTTCACAATTTACTTTCCGACCTATCTTTGTGTCATCAGCAAATCCAGTACTGCTGCCAGTGCCCCATGAATTGAAACCCATTTCTCCCACACCAATCTGTGAGCCACTCTTTGATCTTATTGACCCTATGCCAATTTGCTCGTGGCTCACGTAGTAATCCAGAGATTACTTTGTGGTTCTGCTTTTTAATTTAGCCCCTAGCTGCTCGTACTCCCTCAGTAGAACCTCTTTCTTAGTCCTACCTATGTCCTTGGTACCTGTGTGGACCCCGACAACTGGATCCTTCCCCTCCCACTCCAAGTTCCTCTCCAGCCCAGAGGAGATGTCCTTAACCCGGGCACCGGGCAGGCAACACAGACTTCGGGACTCACGCTCTCGGCTACAGAGAACAGTATCTATCCCCCTAACTATACTGTCCCCTACCACTACTACATTCCTTTTTACTCCCGCAACTTGAATGGCCCCCTGTACCACGGTGCTGTGGTCAGATTGCTCATCCTCCCTGCAGTCCCTGCTCTCGCCCACCCAGGCTGCAAGAACCTCGTACCTGTTGGACAAGTGCAAGGGCTGAGGCTCCTCCAATGCTACCTTCTGGATCCCCATTCCTGCCTCACTCATAGTCACAGCCTCCTGTCCCTGACCACGGACCAAATCTGAAGGATTTAACCTAAGGGGTGTGACTGCCTCCTGGAACAAAGTGTCCAGGAAACTTTCTCCCTCCCTGATGTATCGCAGTGTCCGAAGCTCGGACTCCAGCTCATCAACTGCATCCAGGAGAGCTCTTTGAGGCAGCATGTAGAAAGTCTTACAAGAGAGGGGGCGGTACTGGACCTAATTCTAGGGAATGTGGCCGGGCAAGTGGTAGAAGTGTTATTAGGAGAGCACTTTGGTGACAGTGACCATAATTCAGTGAGATTTAAGGTAGTCATGGAAAAGGACAGAGACGGACTGGAAATAAAGGTTCTAAATTGGAGGAAGGCCGATTTTAATATGATAAGGCAGGATCTGGCCAAAGTGGACTGGGATCAGCTACTTGTAGGAAAATCCACATCGGAGCAGTGGGAATCTTTCAGAAAGGAAATAGTGAGAGTACAACACCAACATGTTCCCGTAAAAGTCAAGGGTGGGACCAACAGACCCAGGGAACCCTGCATGTCAAGGGATATACAAGAATGGTTTAGGAAAAAAGGGAGGCATTTGGCAGATACAAAGGACTAAAAACAGTGGAAGCCCGAGAGGAGTATAGAAAGTGCAGGGGGGTACTTAAAAAAGAAATTAGGAGAGCGAAGAGAGGGCATGAAAAAACACTGGCAGGCAAAATAAAGGAAAATCCCAAGGTGTTTTATAAGTATATTAAGGGCAAGAGGATAACCAGGGAAAGAGTAGAGCCCATTAGGGACCAAAGTGGCAATCTGTGCGTAGAGCCGGAAGATGTGGGTGAGGTTTTAAATGAATATTTTGCATCTGTGTTCTCTATAGAGGACGATGTAGGCATAGAAATCAGGCAGGGGGATTGTGATATACTTGAACATATTAGCATCGAGAGGGAGGAGGTACTAGCGGTTTTAGCAGGCTTAAAAGTGGATAAACCCCCAGGCCCAGACGAGATGTATCCCAGCCTGCTGGGTGAGGCAAGGGAGGAGGTTGCAGGGGCTCTGACACAAATTTTCAGAACCTCTCTGGCCACAGGGGAGGTGCCAGTGGACTGGAGAACAGCTAACATAGTACCATTATTCAAGAAGGGTAGTAGTAGGGATAAACCAGGGAATTACAGGCCAGTGAGCCGAACATCAGTGGTCAGGAAATTATTGGAAAAAGTTCTGAGGGACAGAATTAGTCTCCACTTGGAGAGGCAAGGATTAATCAAGGATAGTCAGCATGGCTTTGTCAGGGGGAGATCATGTCTAACCAATTTGATTGAATTTTGAGAGGGGGTGACTAGGTGTGTGGATGAGGGTAGTGCAGTTGATGTAGTCTACATCAACTTCAGTAAGGCTTTTGACAAAGTCCCACATGGGAGATTACATAAGAACATAAGAAATAGGAGCAGGAGTAGGCCATTCGGCCCCTCGAGCCTGCTCCGCCATTCAATAAGATCATGGCTGATCTGATCCTAACCGCCAATCCACTATCACAGAACCATCTCCTGAATCTAACAGAATTAGACACATGAAATAGGAGCAGGATCAGGCTACACGGCCCCTGGGCCCGCTCCGCTACCCACAGGGCCATGACTGATCCGGACCTAGACTCATTGGTCAAGAAGGTAAGAGCCCATGGGATCCAGGGCAATTTGGCACATTGGATCCAAAATTGGCTTAGTGGCAGGAGGCAGAGGGTGATGGTCGAAGGTTGTTTTTGTGACTGGAAGCCTGTGTCCAGTGGTGTACCGCAGGGATCGGTGCTGGGTCCTTTGCTGTTCGTCGTGTACATTAATGATTTAGATATTAATGTAAGAGGTATGATCAGTAAGTTCGCAGATGACAGGAAAATTGGTGGAGTGGTAAATAGCGAGGAGGGAAGCCTTAGGCTACAGGACAATATAGACGGGTTGGTCAGATGGGCAGAACAGTGGCAAATGGAAGTTAACCCTGAAAAGTGTGAGGTGATGCATTTTGGGAGGACTAACAAGGCAAGGGCATACACAATGAATGGTAGGACCCTAGGAAGGACAGAGGATCAGAGGGACCTTGGTGTGCATGTACATAGATCCCTGAAGGCAGCAGGACAGGTAGATAAGGTGGTTAAAAAGGCATATGGGATACTTGCCTTCATTAGCCGAGGCATAGAATATAAGAGCAGGGAGGTTATGATGGAGCTGTACAAAATGTTAGTTAGGCCACAGCTGGAATACTGTGTGCAGTTCTGGTCGCCACACTGTAGGATGTGATTGCATTGGAGAGGGTGCAGAGGAGATTCACCAGGATGTTACCTGGGCTGGAGTGCTTCAGCTATGAAGAAAGACTGGACAGGCTGGGGTTGTTTTCCTTAGAGCAGAGAAGGCTGAGGGGGGACCTGATTGAGGTGTACAAAATTATGAGGGGCATAGATAGGGGAGATAGAAAGGAACTTTTCCCCTTAGTAGAGGGGTCAATAACAAGGGGGCATAGTTTCAAGGTAAGGGGCAGGAGGTTTAGAGGGGATTTGAGGAAAATCTTTTTCACCCAGAGGGTGGTTGGAATCTGGAACTCACTGCCCGAAAGGGTGGTAGAGGCAGGAACCCTCACAACATTCAAGAAGCATTTAGATCAGCACTTGAAACACCATAGCATACAAGGCTAGGGACCAATTACAGAGGGGAAACTTTTTTACGCAGCGAGTGGTGAGGACCTGGAACTCGCTGCCGACGGAAGTGGTGGAAGCGGAGACACTCAATGTTTTCAAGGGGAGACTGGATAGGCACTTGGGGGAAATAAACTTGCAGGGCTACGGGGATAGAGCGGGGGAATGGGACTGACTGGATTGCTCTACAGAGAGCCGGCACAGACTCGATGGGCCGAATGGCCTCCTTCTGTGCCTCTATGACTCTCTGCGGTTGCTGTGGATCACACTGGGGTCCACCAGCTCCCACATGCTACAGCTGCAACACATCACCTGCCCGGCCATCTCTATTGTATTTTATTTAACTAATTTGGTTTTGAAGTTTTGAAATACCCAATTGTCTATTAATAGTTTTTAATCTAGTTAATAACCTTGTTTAATTTATTACATTTAGTTATATGCTTTAGGTCTTTACTGTAACTTAGCCCACAGTCCTAATTAAACCCTAGTTGTTTATATTTTTTCACGTATCAAGCAGCCCCTCTTACCCCCACCTCATCGAATTCGCTCACTCACCCAATTCCCGAGTTAAGTACTCTGTAGAATCCGTACTCCGTAGAACTGGACTCCGTGCTACTTACCTCCCAAACATTTCTCCTTCCACACTCAAAAGGCCGATGAATTTCAGGTCCTGATGAATGGAGTGACTCTCTGAGCTCTTGATGTGAAGTTTGGTTTGAGTTTCCCCGTCTGTCAATCCTGCCCTTCTCACAGCCGGTGAAAGGAGTTTCCAAAAGCCATCACTGAGAGTCCAGGACAGAAATTGACAACATTCTCCCCCAGCAACAATTCTCCTGTCCTCACCCAATCACGTTCCCTTAGCAACAAGGTATTGAAACTTCTTTTATACATTCTCGCAAAATATTACACACAGGTGTCTTCAACCAATCTCGCTCCCCCAGCAACAACTCCCCGGTCCTCACAGGATACTAGTTTGGCAACATTAAATGATATGGAACCTTCCAGAACTTTGGGCACTTTTTAACGGTTAATTACAAAATGGGCAGTTTTGCAGCTACCAATTACTGTAACTCATCAATACTCACAATTCTGATTCATCGACTTTGCATCATAGAATAGTAGAATTACATTAATACATCCAAAGGGCTTCCAGCAAATAGTTTGCAGAAGGCTGCACCACTGAATAAATGTGAAATATTTAGTGTTTCCCACATTCAATAACTGTTAATTTTATTTTGCCTCATTTGAACACATTAATCTGACTGGCTGAAGGGCACTGATGTAATTTGATTGGAGGCCTTCTATCAATTATCTTGCCTACCCGCAATCTGGCAAGAAACTACTTAAAAATGTCGACTATTCCTCAATTCAATGAATGTCAAGCACAATGGTTTTAATGGGAACAGACACAACCAGTTAATTCCTGCCCCTTGCCCACCACAACAGCACTTAGACACACTATGGGGAATCCTCATGGGACAAAGATGGAAACTTTGTGAATTTAACACAAAATGAGGGCAGCGAATGTTGTAAAGCCTAAGGGGGAATTACAGGTTGTGTCCCGAGCTGAGCCGCCCCCTCTTAAGCTGAGTTTATTTGTCTTGTTTCTTATTTACAAGTTCACTTCTTACAATACATTCTTTAATTCTTTATGTTGCTGCTTTAAGCTATATAATTTTCACCCTAACAGATATGTACTTGAAGTGCCGTAACCTACAAGGCTGCGGACCAAGTGCTGGAAAGTGGGATTAGGGTGGATAGCTCTTTGTCGGCCGGCACGGACAAGATGGGCCGAATGGCCTCCTTCTAGTGCTGTAAATGTCTATGATTCTATGATTCATTGATCATCCCATTCCCAAGCTGACTCTGTGTTAACACCTCAGACGAGCCGTCCCACGTAGGGTAACTCCCTCAACCTGTTCTCCCGGTTACAGAACCAGTTTGCGTCTCTCAGGAATGCCCAAAGCTCTGTGTCTGTTCACCAACTCACTCGTGACCTCACATGTTGCAACAAGTCTGCTGCCTGAGCAGTTTGCAGTGTTATTAGGTCTGTGGGTCTCTTAGCTACCACCTCCCTTATCTAGGCAAAGGGCTCATCTCCTGACTGTGTATTATCATTCCAAACTTCAGCATTCTTTTTCTTTTAGCTTCAATCTGTCTGTGTCCACCCAGTGACAACACTGAGCTCCTCCCTCCAACCACGGACACTCGCCCTCTTGCTGAGAAAGAAAGACTTGCATTTATATAGCGCCTTTCACAACCTCAGGATGTCCCAGAGCGCTTTACAGCCAATGAAGAACTTCTGAAGTGTAGTCATTGTTGTAGTGTAGGAAATGCAGCAGCCAATTGGTGCACAGCAAGCTCCCACAAACAGCAATGTGACAATGACCAGATAATCTATTTCAGTGATGTTGATTGAGGGATAAATATTGGCCCCAGGACACCGGGGAGAACTCCCCTGCTCTTCTTCAATGTAGCACCATGGGATCTTTTACATCCCCCTGAAAGAGCAGACGGGGGCCTCGGTTTAACATCTCATCCGAAAGACGGCACCTCTGACAGTGCAGCACTCTCTCAGTACTGGAGTGTCAGCCTAGATTTTTATGCTCAAGTATCTGGACTGGGACTTGAACCCACGACCTTCTGACTCAGAGGTGAGAGTGCTGCCCACTGAGCTAAAGTGCCTGGAGCGAAGCCAGCTGGGATACTTGACATAGGATTACATCGGATATACAGCACAGAAACAGGCCATTCAGCCCAACCAGTCCATGCCGGTGTTTATGCTCCACTCGAGCCTCCTCCCGTCTTTCCTCATCTAAATCTATCAGCATAACCCTCGATTCCCTTCTCCCTCATATGCTTGTCTAGCCTCCCCTTAAATGCATCGATACTGTTCGCTTCAACCACTCCCTGTGGCAGCGAGTTCCACATTCTCACCACTCTCTGGGTAAAGAAGTTTCTTCTGAATTCCCTATTGGATTTCTTGGTGACTATCTTATATTGATGGTCTCTAGTTATGCTCTTCCCCACAAGTGGAAACATTCTCTCTCTATCCACTCTATCAACATTTTTCATAATTTTAAAGACCTCTATTAGGTCACCCCTCAGCCTTCTGTTTTCAAGAGAAAAGAGACCCAGCCTGTTCATCCTTTCCTGATATGTATACCCTCGCATTTCTGGTATCATCCTTGTAAATCTTCTCTGCACCCTCTCCAGTGCCTCTATATCCTTTTTATAATATGGTGACCAGAACTGTACGCAGTACTCTAAGTGTGGTCTAATCAAGGTTCGATACAGGTTTAGCATAACTTCACTACTTTTCAATTCTATCCCTCGAGAAATAAACCCGAGTGCTTGGTTTGCTTTTTTATGGCCTTGCTAACCTGTGTCGCAACTTTTAGTGATTTGTGTGTTTGTACTCCGAGATCCCTTTGTTCCTCTACCCCACCTAGACTCGCACCCTCCAAGTGATGTGACCTCCCCATTCTTCCTACCAAAATGTAATACCTCACATTTATCTGTTCAGCCTTGGTCAGTCTGCAAAAACACTGAAATGTTTAATAATGAAATCAGGGAGTCAAAAAGCTGAGGTGAGGCAGTTTAAAAAGACAGTCCCTGACCAGAGATTGCTGGATGCTGACACTCGGTGCTCATGAGAATAGAATGTCCCATTCCCCAGGCACGGACATCCAGCACCTCGATCACAGCAACAATTCACAAAACAATGGCAATATAACTTGGAGCAGAGACGGTTAAGTGGAGCTGTGAGCGAGGTGCTCAAAATGATGAGGAGTTTTGATCGAGCAAACAAGGAGAAGCTGTTGTCACTGGCAGGAGGGTCGGTAACGAGAGGACACAGGTTTCAGATCATTGGCAAAAGAATCTAGAGAGGAAATGAGGAGACTTTTTTTACACAGCGAATTGTGATGATCTGGAATGCACTGCCTGAATGGGAGGTGGAAGCAGATTCAATAGTAACTTTCAAAAGGGAATTGGATATATACTAAAGGCAGAAATTTGCAGGGCTGTGGGGAAAGAGCAGGGCAGTGGGACTAATTGCATCGCTCTTTCAGAGAGCTGGCACCAGCACGATGGACCGAAAGGCATCCTACTGTGCTCTATGATTCTATAACATCAGCTTCTCTCTGCTCACTAGTACTGAGAGAACAAGGAATAATCTTTAAATCCAGCCCAGTTATTGGGGGCTTTTAACATTAACAAGCCCCAGTTGCCTGAATTAACATGGTTCAGTCCTGGATGTGATTAAAGGCATCGGAAACAGTGGAATCGACCCACCGCAGTCACACTGTGGACACTCTGGTGTGTCAGTGGGTGGGATACACCAGGGAATCCCTTTCCACACACTGAGGTTGACTCCAATGATTGGGAGTCCCAGGGTTTCGGATACCAGATAATCAAGCTCACAAGAACACAAATTGTCTCTCCAGGCTTTATTAAGAGCGCTGCATAACACAGATCGGGTGATAATTCCCTCAATCTGGAGAATAGAAGTACAGTGGATTCACGCGCGATCTTCTCGAGTCTGTTCCAACTGACAACGGCTTAAGTGGCCTGTTCTTATACACAAGCTTGGTTACCGCTCAGGAAATGGGATTGTTTGGACCCGTCTGTTGACCGCCTCCTGAACTCCTGCTAATTCAGGGAATTTAGTCCATCTGTGACCAGACGATAACCACAAGCCCGTCTGGTTATCACACCTATACGGTCCGTGAGGTTATTATCAGATTCACACCCAGACGTTGTGCCTTCACTTGTCTGGCTCTTCATCCCATAACACGGGTACAGGGGCTCAGTAATGTTTCATTCATCAGAAAAAGACAAAGTACAACAACATACTGGGCAGCTTAACCGAATCTCATCATAGTTACGGGGCCATAAATATAAAAGTCACCAATAAATCCAGGAGGGAATTCAGGAGAAACTTTTTTACCCAGAGAATGGTGAGAATGGGGAACTCGTTACCACAGGGAGTAGTTGAGGTGAACAGCACAGATGGATTTATGGGGAAGTCACACAAGGGAGAAAGGAATGGGAGGAGATGTTGATCGGGTTAATTGAAGTAGGGTGGGTGTGGGGCATAAACACTGGCATGGACCAGTTGGGCTGAATGGCCTGTTTCTGTGCTGTACATTCAATGTAATAACATGAACAGTCCACCGGTGCGCTCGAGGCCTTCCGTGACCGGTGGGTACCGGAGGGACTGGCGTGCATCATCACCACTGAAAATAGAATCTTAATTAAATTTAAGTTTCCTTTAAACTTTTTTTTGTTATGTTACAGGTTTTATTGGTTGTGATGGTTGACTTTTAATAGGCAATTGCCTGTGATAAGGAGAAAAACAAAAATAACATTAACAGTCAAATCAAGGGAATCATCAGCACAACAGATTGAAAGATTAAACAGCAGTACAAGAATTTATAAAACATTCATCCATTCCACGTTCCTGTCACCCCAGCTGTCTACAGGGCCCTGCGCTGCAGAACAGTGTGAACTCGCTGGTGTCTCAGCAGGTCATTGGAGCTTTTAAAGCTCTTCCCACAGTCAGAACATGTAAACGGTCTCTCATCAGTGTGAACAAGCTGGTGTCTCAGCAAGGTAAATGAATCAGTGAATCCCTTTCCACACACGGAGCAGGTGAACAGCCTCTCCCCAGTGTGAACTCGCTGGTGTCTGGTCAGATCCCTGGGGCATTTAAAGCTCTTCCCACAGTCGGAACATGTAAACGGTCTCTCATCGGTGTGAACAAGCTGGTGTCTCAGCAGGTGGGATGTGCGAGTGAATCCCTTCCCACACACGGAGCAGGTGAACGGATTGTGCTTGGGGTGACTGCGCCGATGAACTTCTGGCGTAGACGGGGAACTGAATCCCTTCCAACCATCCCCACCTTTACCCGGTTTCTCCCCGGTGTGACGGTGCATGTGTCTCGCCAGGT
The DNA here is from genome assembly GCF_052327205.1 of Somniosus microcephalus. Classification (NCBI taxonomy): domain Eukaryota; kingdom Metazoa; phylum Chordata; class Chondrichthyes; order Squaliformes; family Somniosidae; genus Somniosus; species Somniosus microcephalus. The sequence goes on along the minus strand of NC_140990.1, from coordinate 11,607,608 downwards.
CAGGCAATCGGCTGAGTCCGAGTCCACACATGGAACACGTGTGCGGTTTGTCCGCGCTGCGATCGCTGCTCTTTCCTTCCATGTGCAAAGGCTGATGATATTCAGGTCCGGATGAATCGAGCGACTCTGTCAGATCTTGACGTGATGTTTGGTTTGAGCTTCCTGTCTGTAAATGCTCCACTTCTAAAACCCTGTAAAAGGAGTGTAGAAAGGGGTAAAAGGGAGAATGTTGTCTCATGTCCCCTTTTCCAGCCCAGGGGCAGTGAAGCTGATTTTCAGGCCCCAGCTGCTGCACAGGTTGGTTGAAAGGATCAACAGTAATGGCGGCTGCAATCCCCACAAGCCCCCGTGCTCCAGAACGCGCTCCGGCCGCCGCACTGAGTTGTGGCTGACCCCGCGCATGCACCCCATGGCCCCGCCCTCTCATGCTCCACAGGCGCCCGGCCTGCACCGCGCATGCTCAGCACACCCCCTGGGCCCCTGTCAATCATCCTCCCCCGCGCCTGTGCACTGGGCCCGAGCTCCAGGCTGCCGCGCGGGGCTTTCTTTGTAAAGTCGGCGTTGGTGAAGAGCCACAATCAGTGAGGGAAACATAGAAGATAGGAGCAGGAGTAGGCCATTCGGCCCCTCGAGCCTGCTCCGCCATTCAACAAGATCATGGCTGATCATCCAAACTCAGTACCCTGTCCCTGCCTTCTCCCCATATCCCTTGATCCCTTTAGCCTTAAGAAATATATCCAACTCCTTCTTGAATATATTTAATGATTTGGCCTCAACTGCCTTCTGTGGTAGAGAATTCCACAGGTTCACCACTCTCTGGGTGAAGAAATTCCTCCTCATCTCTGTCCTAAATGGCTTACTCCTTATCCTTAGACTGTGACCCCTGGTTCTGGACTCCCCGACCATCGGGAACATCCTTCCTGCATCTAGTCTGTCTAGTCCTGTTAGAATTTTATAATTTTCAATGAGATCCCCTCTCATTCTTCTAAACTCCAGCGAGTATAAGCCCAATCGACCCAATCTCTCCTCATACGTCATTCCTGCCATCCGAGGTATCAACCATTTGCCTTCTTAACCGCCTGCTGCACCTGTATGCTTACCTTCAGCGACTGGTGCACAAGGACACCCAGGTCTCGTTGCACTTCCCCTTATCCCAACCTATTGCCGGTCAGATAATAATCTGCCTTCCTGTTTGTACCACCAAAGTGGATAACCTCGCATTTATCCAAATTATACTGCATCTGCCATGCTTCTGCCCAATCACCCAACCTGTCCAAATCATACTGGAGTTTCTCGGCATCCTCCTCACAGCACACACGCCCACCCAGCTTTGTGTCGTCTGCAAACTTGGAGATATTACATCTAGTTCTCTCGTCTAGATCATTTATATATATTGTGAATAGCTGGGGTCCTAGGACCGATCCCTGCGGTACCCCAGTAGTCACTGCCTGCCACTCGGAAAAAGACCCGTTTATTCCAAGTCTTTGCTTCCTGTCTGCCAACCAGTTCTCTATCCAAGTCAATACCTTGCCCCCAATCCCATGTGCCTTAACTTTACATGCTCATCTCTTATGCGGGACCTTATCGAAGGCCTTCTGAAAGTCCAAATACACCACATCCACTGGTTCTCCCTTATCTATTCTACCAGTTACATCCTCAAAAAATTCCAGTACATTAGTCAAGCACGATTTACCTTTTGTAAATCCATGTTGGCTTTGTCCGATCCTGTCACTGTTTTCCAAGTGCTCTGCTATTACATCTTTTATAATAGACGCTAGCATTTTCCCCACTACCGATGTCAGGCTTACTGGTCTGTAATTCCCCGTTTTCTCTCTACCACCTTTTTTGAATAGTGGGGTAACATTAGCTACCCTCCAATCCATGGGTACTGTTCCAGATTCCATCGAATGTTGGAAGATGATCAGCAATGCATCTACTATTTCTAGGGCCACTTCATTAAGTACCCTAGGATGTAGTTTATCAGGCCCTGGGGATTTATCGGCCTTCAATCCCGTCAATTTCCCTAACACCATTTCCCTACAAATACTGATTTCTTTCAGTTCCTCCCTCTCATTAGCAGTAACATAGAAGATAGGAGCAGGAGTAGGCCATTCAGCCCCTCAAGTCTGCTCCACCATTCAATGAGATCATCGCTGATCATCCAAACTCAGTACCCTGTCCCTGCTTTCTCCCCATATCCCTTGATCCCTTTAGCCTTAAGAAATATATCTAACTCCTTCTTGATGCGCTGTCCCCAGGTGAGAGTAGCTCAGTCAGCACAGAGCTGGGGCTGGAATCTGGGAGAGGGGCCGCAGGCAGTGGGCCTGGCAAAGGGACAATCACTGATTGAATAATAAACAGGGGTAAGGGCACACTAACCTCACATCATATATATCTATAGCTTAAGTAGACAGATTTTAAGCCAAACGATGGGACTGATGGCTGCAATTCCCGTGCCATGCGGGAACTCCGGGACGCTTCACGTGTCCTGGTGAACCGCGTGTGCGGGTAGCGCCTCCTGTGGCTGGAACTCAAGCTTAGGGTCTCTGAGCTTGGGGAGCGGCTGGAGTCACTGCCGGGCAGACGGGAGGCTGAGAGGTTCCTGGAGCACACGTTCCAGGAGGGGGTCACCCCGCAGCCACAGAGTTCATGGGAATTGTAACTGGGTGGCCGCCCAGCAGGGTTTGAGGAGGCAAGGCAGTGCAGGAATCCCCCGGGAGTGCGGCGCTCTCAAACCGGTTTTCAGTGCTGAATCCCGGTGAGGGTGACGACACTTCGGGGGAGAGTGCAGTCTAGAGCGCATCCACTGCACTGTGGGGCAAGGCCAATTTCAGTGGGATGAGAATGAATCTGGCCCGGGTAAATTGGAATCAAAGATTGGCAGGAAAAACTGTAGAGGAACAATGGGCTGCCTTTAAAGAGGAAATAATTCGGGTACAGTCGAGGTACATTCCCACTAAGGGGAAATGTAGGGCAACTAAAGTCAGAGCTCCCTGGATGACGAAAGAGATAGAGAGTAAGATGAAGCAGAAAAAGAGCGCGTATGACAGATGTCAGGTCGAGAATACATCTGAGAATCAGGCTAAATATAGAAAGTTCAGAGGAGAAGTGAAAAAGAAAATACGAGGGGCAAAGAGAGAGCATGAGAATAGAATGGCAGCTAACATAAAAGGTAATCCACAAGTCTTCTATAGGCATATAAATAGTAAACGGGTAGTAAGAGGAGGGGTGGGGCCGATTAGGGACCAAAAAGGAGACCTACGCACGGAGGCAGAGGGTAAGGCTGAGGTACTAAATCAGTACTTTGCATCTGTCTTCACCAAGGAAGAAGATGCTGCCATAGACATAGTGAAGGAGGAGGTAGAGGAGATACTGGATGGGATAAAATTGATAAAGACAAGGTACTAGAAAGGCTGGCTGTACTTAAAGTAAATAAGTCACCAGGACCGGATGGGAGGCATCCTAGTACGCTGAGGGAAGTGAAGGAAGAAATTGCGGAGGTACTGGCCATAACCTTCCAAATCCTCATTAGAAACTGGGGTGGTGCCAGAGGACTGGAGAATTGCAAATGTCACACCCTTGTTCAAAAAAGGGTGTATGGACAAACCCAGCAACAACGGGCCAGTCAGTTTGACCTCGGGAGTGGGGAAGCTTTTAGAAACAAAAATCAGGGACAAAACTAACAGTGTGGATTAATTAAGGAAAGCCAGCACGGATTTATTAAAGGCAAATCGTGTTTAACCAACTTGATGGAGTTTTTTGATGAGGTAACAGAGAGGGTTGATGAGGGCAATGCGGTTGACGTGGTGTGCATGGATTTCCAAAAGGCGTTCGACAAAGTGCCACATAATAGGCTTACCAGCAAAGTTGAAGCCCATGGAATAAAAGGGACAGTGGCTGCATGGATAGGGAATTGGCTAAGTGACAGGAAACAGTGAGTAGTGGTGAACGGTTGTTTTTCAGACTGGAGGAAGGTACACAGTGGTGTTCCCCAGGGGTCGGTTCTAGGGCCACTGCTTTTCTTGATATATATTAATGACTTGGATGTGGGTGTACAAGGCATAATTTCAAAATTTGCAGATGACACAGAACTTGGAAGTATAGTGAACAGTGAGGAAGATAGTGATAGACTTCAAGTGGACATAGACAGGCTGGTGGAATGGGCGGACACGTGACAGATTAAATTTAATACAGAAAAATGTGAAGTGATACATTTTGGTAGAAAGAATGAGGAGAGGAAATATAAACTAAAGGGTACAATCCTAAAGTGGGTGCATGAACAGAGAGACCGAGGGGTATATGTGCACAAATCATTGAAGGTGGCAGGGCAGGTTGAGAAAGCAGTTAAAAAAGCCTACGGGAACCTGGGATTCATGAATAGAGGTATAGAGTACAAAAGTGTGAAATTATGATGAACCTTTATAAAACACTAGTTCGGCCTCAACTGGAGTATTGTGTCCAATTCTGGGCACTGCACTTTAGGAAGGATGTGAAGGCCTTAGAGAGGGTGCAGAAAAGATTTACGAGAATGATTCCAGGGATGAGGGGCTTCAGTTACATGGATAGACTGGAGAAGCTGGGGTTGTTCTCCTTGGAGCAGAGAAGATTGAGAGGAGATTTGATCGAGGTGTTCAAAATCAAGAGGGGACTGGACAGAGTAGATAGAGAGAAACTCTTCCAATTGGCAGAGGGGTTGAGAACCAGAGGACACAGATTTAAGCTGATTGACAAAAGAACCAAAGGCGACATGAGGAAAAACTTTTTAACGCAGCGAGTGGTTAGGATCTGGAATGCACTGCCTGAAAGGGTGGTGGAGGCAGATTCAATCACCGCTTTCAAAAGGGAATTGGATAAGTACCTGAAAGAGAAATATTGCAGGACTTCAGATTCCTGGGGCAGGAGGGACCAGTTCTGGGGCAGGAGGGACCTGTCCAAGGTGGACGGGTTGCACCTCAACAGAGCTGGGACCAATGTCCTCATGGGACGGTTAACTAGTGCTGTGGGGGAGGGTTTAAATTAATTTGACAGGGGGATGGGCACCAGGATGAAACATTAGAGAGGAGAAACAAGGTGAAGAGAGGACTGGGAGAGACAAGTAGCACTAGAGGGACAGAATTGCTGGTCATCTTCCAAAATTCGATAGACTGGAACAGTTCCCATGGATTGGAGGGTAGCTAATGTTACCTCACTATTCAAAAAAGGTGGTAGAGAGAAAACGGGGAATTATAGACCGGTAAGCCTGACATCGGTAGTGGGGAAAATGCTAGAGTCCATTATAAAAGATGTAATAGCAGAGCACTTGGAAAACAGTGACAGGATCGGACAAAGTCAACATGGATTTACAAAAGGTAAATCATGCTTGACTAATCTACTGGAATTTTTTGAGGATGTAACTGGTAGAATAGATAAGGGAGAACCAGTGGATGTGGTGTATTTGGACTTTCAGAAGGCTTTCGATAAGGTCCCGCATAAGAGATTAAAGTGTAAAGTTAAGGCACATGGGATTGGGGGCAAGGTATTGACTTGGATAGAGAACTGGTTGGCAGACAGGAAGCAAAGAGTTAGAAACATAGAAACATAGAAGATAGGAGTAGGCCATTCGGCCCCTTGAACCTGCTCCGCCATTCAATGAGATCATGGCTGATCATCCAAATTCAGTACCCTGTCCCTGCCTTCTCCCCATATCCCTTTAGCCTTAAGAAATATATCCAACTCCTTCTTGAATATATTTAATCAATTGGCCTCTACTGCCTTCTGTGGTAGAGAATTCCACAGGTTCACCACTCTCTGGGTGAATAAATTCTTCCTCATCTCTGTCCTAAATGGCTTACCCCTTATCCTTAGGCTGTGACCCCCGGTCCTGGACTCCCTGACCATCGGGAACATCCTTCCTGCGTCTAGTCTGTCTAGTCCTGTTAGAATTTTATAAGTTTCAATGAGATCCCCTCTCATTCTTCTAAACTCCAGCGACTATAAGTCCAATCGACCCAATCTCTCCTCATACATCATTCCTGCCATCCCAGGTATCAGCCTGGTGAATCTTCGCTGCACTCCCTCCATGGCAAGAATATCCTTCCTCAGATAAGGCAAACAAAACTGCACACAATACTCAAGGTGTGGTCTCACCAAGGTCCTGTACAACTGCAGCAAGACATCCTTGTTCCTGTACGCAAACCCTCTCGCTACGAAGGCCAACATACCATTTGCCTTCTTAACCGCCTGCTTCACCTGCATGCTTACCTTCAGCGACTGGTGAACCAGGACCAGTACAAGATAGATTAAGGCGATACTTAGTACAACTAAATCAGGAGGTACAAGCACTAAATAAAGAAGTAAAGAACCAACAACAGATTAAAGATCTAGAAAGGCAGAATGCTGGACTTAAACCAGACGAGTTGCCCAGAATAGGTCAACAAGTAATGACGCAAGTTATCGGAAGAAAGGGAATGGGGCCCGTTGAATGGGGCCATATACTGTATTAATGACAAGTGATACGTGTGTTTGACTACAGGAACCGATGGGTATGCGATGGAAGCAATGGACCCAGGTGAAACCATTTAACACTAAAGACCCCCATTCTACCCTCTCCTCTAGGGGAAAGAGCTCGGAAGACGACCAGACCTCTGTTTAAATTACAGATAAACATGGATCCAGTCGACCCTTTATATCAGAGGGTCCGTCTCGGGGAGAAGAAGCTCTCCCTGTTTACCCTTACACCTGAGAACTCATTCTTAATGTGGAAGCAAGTCATCCTCGGTTCCGAGGGACTGCCTAAGAAGAAAGAAGAAGATATAATTGGAGTAAGACTTCTTTACTCCTGTACTCAAATCCTCTTGTAATGAAGGCCAGCATACCATTTGCCTTCTTAACTGCCTTTCACGACCACCGGACATCCCAAAGCGCTTTACAGCCAATTAAGTACTTTTGAAGTGTAGTCACTGTTGTAATGTGGGAAACGCGGCAGCCAATTGGCACACAGCAAGCTCCCACAAACAGCAATGTGATAATGACCAGATAATCTGTTTTTTCATCATGTTGATTGAGGGATAAATATTGGGCTCAAAACACCGGGGATAACTTCTTTGAAATAGCACCACGGGATCTTTTACGTCCACCTGAGGGGGCAGACGGGGGCCTCGGTTTAACGTCTCATCCGTAAGACGGCACCTCCGACACTGCAGCGCTCCTTCATTACTGCCCCTCCAACAATGCGGCTCTCCCTCAGTACAGTCCCTCCGACAGTGCGGCGCTTCCGCAGTATTCCCCCCCCCCGCCCCGACAGTGCGGAGCTCCTTCATTACAGCTCCTCCGACAATGCAGCTCTCCCGCAACACTGCCCCTCCGACAGTGCGGCGCTCCCTCAGTACTGCCCCTCCGACAGTGCAGCGCTCCCTCAGCACCGCCCCTCCGACAGTGCTGCACTCCCTCAGTACTGCCCCTCCAACAGTGCGGCGCTCCCTCAGCACTGCCCCGCACTGGAGTGTCAGCCTCGCTTTATATGCTCAAGTCCCTGGAGCGGGATTTGAACCCACAACCTTCTGACTCTGCTATCCACTGAGCCACAGCTGACTCCAGTCTTTTACACAGTTTCCTCATAACTTCCTTGCTTTTGCACTCTACGCCTCTCCTAAAGCAGGGAGTTATGATGAATTATTAAACAGTTTTTTTTGCAGAGTGACCCAGGCTGTCTGTTGGAAACAATTGTGCATTTGAAAGCAGCTTGTATTGTGAAGCTTGTGCCCCTTTGCCAGGCCCGCTGCCTGCGGCCCCTCTCCCAGATTCCAGCCCCAGCTCTGTGCTGACTGAGCTGCTCTCACCTGGGGACAGCGCGTCACAATCGGCCCCAGCGCACCTGAGCTGGAGAGGAGGCCCCGCCCCCTTGCCGCGCCGCCATTGGTTGGAGGACCAGGCCGCCCAGTTCAGTCCTCCCAGCTCAGCGCTCCCGTCCGAATCTCAGGTTTGGTTTTTCTCGTATTTTTTACTTTATAATCTCGCTCTCCGCTCCCCCACCACCTCGATTTAAATCGATTCCCCATCAGTTTACTTTACCCCGGCTGCTGATTCCGCCTCTTCCTGCACCTCATTGGCTGACACCGCTGTCAATCGACAGCACGAGGGTGAAGGGTGGGTGATTGACAGGTGACGATTGCTAGAAGCGCCTGCCCGCGCTGTGATTGGTGCAGGGGAAGGCAAGTACGGGCCCCGGGCCCACGTGGGGGAGACAAAGGCTGGCTGGAGCGCATGCGCAGCCCGCCTCGCACCGTTGGGAAGCTTTTCAAATATTTTTTTTTGCGACACAAATTGAAAACACTCATTAATTCCCCCAACCTCCTCCCCTCTAAAGTGCGATTATTATTATTTTTGTTCTTCCTCATTTGTGTGGGGTATCTTTTTTTTACCTTGCGGTGGCGTGCGCCGAGCCAACCGACCCCTTGGCGTTGCGTGCTGGCGTCAGCGCGTAATCAGAGAGGGGGGTGATTGACGCGAGGCGCCCGCCAATCAGGAGCGCAGAAAACGCTGGGAGGACGGTCCTCCAACCAATGGCGGCGCGGGAGGGGGGGGGCGGGACCTCGGTGGGCTGCAGGCCGCTTTCCTGCTTTCATTGTCTGCAGGAGCTGTTAAAGGGAAGAGGAGGAGGTGGAAAAAACCTAGCTTGTGAGTGTTTAGTCCTTTGCATTACCTTTATTGCAAGGCTATTCATCAACTGCATTCATTTAAAAATAAGTGAACCTTTTCTCTTTTTGACTTTTATCCAGAACAAAGAGCCCTGGTGCTGTGAACATTTTGGTGGGCAGCCACTTTTAAAGGGACAAAGACCAGCATTCTTCCTCCTCGCTCTTGTGAGTATTTGTGGTGGGTGAGAGGGTGGGGAGTGAGTCAAAGGGGATTGCGGCCCCTTTTCGACAAAAAAATTATTGCTTGGCCATTTAAAGGGGAATGGGTGACCCCCAGGTATTTAAAGGGGCAGTGCCTCTTTCTGTATCATGTAAGAGCAGGGAGGTTCTGCTTGAACTGTACAAAACACCAGTTAGGCCACCGGCTAGAGTGCTGCGTGCAGTTCTGCTCGCCCCATTGCAGGAAAGATGTGACTGATAGAGACGGGAGATGTACAAGGATGTTGCCAGGACCAGAGAATTTCAGCTACAAGGAAAGATTGAATACATAGAAGATAATCTACATCCTAGGGTACTTAAGGAAGTGGCCCTAGAAATAGTAGATGCATTGCTGGTCATCTTCCAAAATTCGATAGACTCTGGAACAGTACCCATGGATTGGCGGGCAGCTAATGTTACCCGACTGTTCAAAAAAGGTGGTAGAGAGAAAACGGCCTACTCCTGCAAGTACAAGCCCAATCGACCCAATCTCTCCTCATACTTCATTCCTGCCATCCCAGGTATCAGCCTGGTGAATCTTGGCTGGACTCCTTCCATGGCAAGAATATCCTTCCTCAGATAAGGCGACCAAAACCGCACACAATGCTCAAGATGTGGTCTCACCAAGGCCCTGCACAACTGTAGCAAGACATCCTTGTTCCTGTACTCAAACCCTCTCGCTATGAAGGCCAACATACCATTTGCTTTCTTAACCACCTGCTGCACCTGCATGCTTACCTTCAGCGACTGGTGCACAAGGACACCCAGGTCTCGTTACACTTCCCCTTCTCCCAATCTATTGCTGTTCAGATGATCTGCCTTCCTGTTTTTGACACCAAAGTGGATAACCTTGCATTTATCCACATTATATTGCATCTGCCATGCTTCTGCCCAATCACCCAACCTGTCCAAATCATCCTGTAGTTTCTCGGCATCCTCCTCACAGCACACACGCCCACCCAGCTTTGTGTCATCTGCAAATTTGGAGATATTACATCTAGTTCCCTTGTCTAGATCATTAATATATATTGTGAATAGCTGGGGTCCAAGGACCGATCCCTGCGGTACCCCACTAGTCACTGCCTGCCACTCGGAAAAAGAGCCGTTTATTCCAACTCTTTGCTTTCTATCTGCCAACCAGTTCTCTATCCAAGTCAATACCTTGCCCCCCAATCCCATGTGCCTTAAATTTACACGCTAATCTCTAATGTGGGACCTTATCAAAAGCCTTCTGAAAGTCCAAATACACCACATCCACTGGTTCTCCCTTATCTATTTTACTAGTTACATCCTCTAAAAATTCCAGTAGATTAGTCAAGCACGATTTACCTTTTGTAAATCCATGTTGACTTTGTCCGATCCTGTCACTGTTTTCCAAGTGCTCTGTGATATACCTATCAATTCCTCCAATAAAAGGCGAAGAGTTACGAAGGTGACTAAAGGTTTTTATTGACTAAATAACAGAGCCCACTCTCGTGGGTGATCCGATCCAAGCAGGAGGAATACCAGCCAGTCGCTCACCTTTATACCTGGCCTGGTGGGTGGAGCCAAGGCGGAGTCGGCAGTGGTCATCCCAGGTATAGCAGTGTGGCAAGAGGCGACCTCGTACCGTGATACAATAGTGGTCAGTGATACAGTTATAACGAACAGTGGTGAACAGTGCTAACTACTAACAGTGATACGATAGTGAACGTGGTTTACCACATTCACCCCTTGTTTAGAATTAAGTCCGGCGGGGTGAAGTGTACTACCAATTCTGGTAGGTCAGTCTGTCCGGAGGCTTCGTAAGCCTCTCCGATCGCCGCAGCGGTGGTGTTGCCTTATCCGGTGCTGGTGCCTTATCCGGTGTTGATGCTGGTGTTTGCGTGGTCGGCGAGGGCTCGTGGGGTTCCGGCATGCCGTCTACCTGGACTGAGGTTGGGGGGGGTGGTGGCGGTGTTTCCGGATCGGCTGAGGGTGCGAGGTCTCGTAGGGAGACAGTGTCCTCCCGCCCGTCTGGGTACGCCACGTAGGCGTACTGGGGGTTGGCGTGCAGGAGGTTCACCCTCTCGACCAGGGGGTCCGTTTTATGGGTCCTCACGTGTTTCCGCAGCCAGACCGGCCCCGGGGCGGTCAGCCAGGTTGGTAGAGTGGTTCCCGTAGTCGACTTCCTGGGGAAAACGAACATTCGTTCATGGGGGGTGGTGTTAGTGGCCGTGCAAAGTAATGACCGGATGGAGTGCAGCGCTGTCGGGAGGACTTCTTGCCAGCGGGAGGTTGGGAGGCCCTTAGACTTTAAGGCTAAGAGGACGGCCTTCCATACCGTCGCGTTCTCTCTTTCCACCTGACCGTTACCTCTGGGGTTGTAGCTGGTGGTCCTGCTTGCTGCAATACCTCTCTCTAGGAGGAATTGCCGGAGTTCCTCGCTCATGAAGGAGGAGCCCCGGTCGCTGTGTATATAGTTCGGGAACCCGAACAAGGCGAAGAGGGCATTCAGGCACTTAATGACCGTGCTACTGGTCATGTCGGGGCAGGGGAAGGCAAAGGGGAAACGGGAGTACTCATCAACGATGTTGAGGAAGTACACATTACGGTCAGAGGACGGGAGGGGCCCCTTAAAGTCGATGCTCAGGCGCTCGAAGGGGCGGGTGGCCTTGATCAGGCTTGCTCGGTCCGGCCTATAGAAGTGCGGTTTGCACTCCGCACAGGTCTGGCAGTTCCTGGTCATGGTCCTGACCTCCTCGATGGAGTAGGTCAGGTTGCGGGCCTTAATGAAATGGTAGAGTCTGGTGACTCCGGGGTGGCAGAGCTGGTCGTGGAGGGTCTGAAGCCTATCGATATGCGCGCTGGCGCATGTCATTCGTGAAAGGGCATCAGGGGATTCGTTCAGCTTGCCTGGCCGGTACAAGATCTCATAATCGTAGGTGGAGAGCTCGATTCTCCATCTCAAAATCTTGTCATTCTTGATTTTGCCCTTCAGCTTGTTATTAAACATGAAAGCCACCGAACGCTGGTCGGTGAGGAGGGTAAATCGTTTGCCTGCCAGGTAGTGCCTCCAGCGCCGTACTGCCTCCACGATCGCCTGGGCCTCTTTCTCGACCGACGAATGTCGGATCTCGGGGCCCTGTAGGGTCCTTGAGAAGAAGGCCACTGGCCTCCCCTCCTGGTTTAGGGTGGCGGCTAAGGCGAAGTCGGATGCGTCGCTCTCCACCTGAAAGGGGATGGACTCGTCCACTGCGTGCATCGTGGCCTTGGCTATGTCTCCCTTAATGAGGGAGAAGGCCGCGCACGCCTCCTCCGTGAGGGGGAAGGAAGTGGCTTTCAGGAGGGGTCTGGCTTTGTCCGCGTAATTGGGTACCCATTGGGCATAGTAGGCGAAAAGCCCCAGGGTTCTCCTAAGTGCTTTAGGGCAGTGGGGGAGGGGTAGCTCCATGAGGGGGCGCATTCTTTCTGGGTCGGGGCCGATGATTCCGTTCTCCACTACGCAGCCGAGGATGGCAAGGCGCGTGGTGTTAAACACGCATTTCTCCTTATTGTAGGTGAGGTTCAGCCGTTGGGCCGTACGGAGGAATTTCTCCAGATTCGCGTCATGTTCCTGCCGGTCGCGGCCGCAGATAGTGACGTTATCTAGGTAGGGGAATGTAGCCTGCAGTTCGTTCTGGTCAACCATCTGGTCCATCTCCCTTTGGAAGACCGAGACCCCATTAGTGACACCGAAGGGGACCCTAAGGAAGTGGTATAGGCGCCCATTCGCCTCGAAGGCGGTATACTGGCGGTCCTCAGGGTGGATAGGGAGTTGGTGGTAGGCCGACTTCAGGTCGATGGTCGAGAATACTTTATACTGTGCAATCTGATTGACCATGTCAGATATGCGGGGGAGGGGGTATGCGTCCAGCTGGGTATATCTGTTTATGGTCTGGCTGTAGTCGATGACCAGGCGGTTTTTATCGCCGGTCTTTACGACTACGACCTGGGCACGCCAGGGGCTGCTGCTCCCCTCGATAATGCCCTCTTTCAGGAGGCGCCGCACCTCAGAGCTAATGAAGGCTCTGTCCCCGGCGCTATACCGCCTGCTTTTGGTAGCGACGGGTTTGCAGTCAGGGGTAAGGTTAGCAAACAGAGAGGGTGGCGGGACCTTGAGGGTGGAGAGGCTGCAGGTGTTACGCGGTGGGCGGTTTAACGTTTGCTGGTTGTTGACTGTGAGTGGGGGGAGGGGTCCACCGTATGCTAGGGTTACGCTTTGGAGGTGGGATTGGAAGTCCAGCCCTAGTAGGACGGCAGCGCAGAGATGGGGGAGGACGAGGAGTTTAAAGTTTTTATACTCCGTGCCCTTAACCGACAGGGTCACGACACAGTAGCCGCTGATGTCCGTGGCGTGGGACCTCGATGCCATCGAGATTCGGCTGCGCGTTGGTAGGACAGAGAGGGAGTAGTGGCTCACCGTGTCTGGGTGGATGAAGCTCTCCGTGCTTCCGCTGTCGAACAGGCAGGTCGTGGCGTGGCCGTTCACTTTGATGTCCATCATTGACTTGGACAGATGGTGCGGGCGGGCTTGGTCCAGGGTGACGGAAGCTAGTGTGTAGCTGAGCGAGTCGTTGTCATCTGCGGGCGAGGCGGTCGGGCGTGGTGAGTAAAATGGCGTCTCCCACGAGGTAGGGCCCCATGAGGCACTATTGGGGTCGGTTGCCTTAATCAAAGATGGCCGCCTCCATGACTCATGTGTGGGGATGCTGGCCTCAGTTGCCCTAAACAAAGATGGCCGCCCCCATGACTCATGTGTGGGGATGCTGGCCTCAGTTGCCCTAAACGAAGATGGCCGCCCCCATAGTTCGCATGCGGCACTGCTGGCCTCTGAGGATCCGCTCCTGCAGGCCTTGGAGAAGTGGCCTTTCTTCAGGCAGGTTTTACATATGGAGTTCTTGGCTGGGCAGCGCGACCTCGGGTGCTTCTCCTGGCCACAAAAAAAACAGCCGGCGGCCCGATCGCGGATGCCCGATGTCGGGGCCGGTGCCGGGGGTGGCGGGGCCGGTCGGGTCCGGGACGCAGAGGTAGGTCCCGGGGGCGGCGCTGGGAAGGGTGCTGTGGTAGGGGTCGGGCCCGAGTCCCAGGGTCGCGAGCAGTACCTGGTGAATGCTTCCTGATCTTGGTGGGCCACTTCCAGGGAGATAGCGAGGGCTTCAGCTTTTTCCATGCTGAGGTCTTTAGCTTCCAGCAGTCTTTGCCGTGAGTACTCGGACCGTAGGCCTTTCAGGAATGCGTCGCGGATATTATCTTCAGTATTTTCGGCTGCCGACACCGATTTAAACTCACAGTTCCTGGCGAGTGCATATAGCGCCTGTGAGAATTCGGCTACTGATTCTCCTGGCTGTTGCGGCCGTGATCTTAGGAGGTGCCTAGCGTACATGTAGTTTACCGGGGTCCGGTACTTCTGTTTCAGCAGGTTGATGGCGGTCTCGTAGGTAGTCATGTCCTCGATGAGAGTGTATACTCTCGGGCTCAGTTGTGCCTGCAGGACACTTAGTTTGGATGCCTGAGGGACGCTGGATTCTCTCAGGTATGATTCGAAGCAGACCAGCCAGTGTTTAAAGTCTGCGGCTGAGTTTGCTGCTCGTGGGTTCAGGTCCAGGTACGGCGGTCTGAGGGCTCGCAGCCAAGCTGGCTGGTGTGGCTGTGCTCCTGGGAGCTGCGCTGGTGGCTCCTCCGCCGGTTGTGACTCGTTGTCGGACATCATTAAATTTAGTCAATAAAATTGATATACCTATCAATTCCTCCAATAAAAGGCGAAGAGTTACGAAGGTGACTAAAGGTTTTTATTGACTAAATAACAGAGCCCACTCTCGTGGGTGATCCGATCCAAGCAGGAGGAATACCAGCCAGTCGCTCACCTTTATACCTGGCCTGGTGGGTGGAGCCAAGGCGGAGTCGGCAGTGGTCATCCCAGGTATAGCAGTGTGGCAAGAGGCGACCTCGTACCGTGATACAATAGTGGTCAGTGATACAGTTATAACGAACAGTGGTGAACAGTGCTAACTACTAACAGTGATACGATAGTGAACGTGGTTTACCACACTCTGCTATTACATCTTTTATAATGGACTCTAGCATTTTCCCCACTACCGATGTCAGGCTTACCGGTCTGTAATTCCCCGTTTTCTCTCTACCACCTTTTTTGAATAATGGGGTAACATTAGCTACCCTCCAATCCATGGGTACTGTTCCAGATTCCATCGAAAACCCAGCAGCTTCTCCTCCATCTCCACTCCAGCTCAAACTGCTGCAACAAAAAGACCTATACAGGAGGCCAGGGATCTACCTTCCGTCACCTGCAATAAAACTTCCCGACAGCCGCTGACGAATGGCGGCCGCAGCACCCACAATGCCCCGCGCCCCAGAAACTGCTCTATCCAACGCGCTGATTTCCCCGCTGAGAGTGCGCACGCTCCCCGGGGCCGCGGGCCATTCTGGGAGCCTTGCTCCTGTCCTTTGTCCCGAGTCGGACTCGGTGGAACAGGCTGAAGAAACCGGGAAGCGGCGGCTCGGATGGGGGAGGTGCTGCACTCTGGGTTTCCTGGTGCCGGGGCTCTGGCCGCACGTCCGCCGGGCCCGGCTGCTCTGATTCTGATTGAGGTTTTTGATGAGGTAACAGAGAGGGTTGATGAGGGCAATGCAGCTAACGTGGTGTACATGGATTTCCAAAAGGCGTTCGACAGCGTGCAAAGTTAAGGCACTTGGGATTGGGGGCAAGGTATTGACTTGGATAGAGAACTGGTTGGCAGACAGAAAGCCAAGAGTTGGAAGAAACAGGTCTTTTTCCGAGTGGCAGGCAGTGACTAGTGGGGTACCGCAGGGATCGGTCCTTGGACCCCAGTTATTCACAATATATATTAATGACCTGGACGAGGGAACTAGATGTAATATCTCCAAGTTTGCAGATGACACAAAGCTGGGTGGGCATGTGTGCTGTGAGGAGGATGTCGAGAAACTCCAGTATGATTTGGACAGGTTGGGTGATTGGGCAGAAGCATGGCGGATGCAATATAACGTGGATAAATGCGAGGTTATCCACTTTGGTGTCAAAAACAGGAAGGCAGATTATTATCTGACTGGCAATAGATTGGGAGAAGGGGAAGTGCAACGAGACCTGGGTGTCCTTGTGCACCAGTCGCTGAAGGTAAGCATGCAGGTGCAGCAGGCGGCTCAGAAGGCAAATGGTATGTTGGCCTTCGTAGCGAGAGGGTTTGAGTACAGGAACAAGGATGTCTTGCTGCAGTTGTACAGGGTCTTGGTGAGACCACATCTTGAGTATTGTGTGCAGTTTTGGTCGCCTTATCTGAGGAAGGATGTTCTTGCCATGGAGGGAGTACAGCGAAGATTCACCAGGCTGATACCTGGGATGTCAGGAATGATGTATGAGGAGAGATTGTGTCGATTGGGCTCATACTCGCTGGAGTTTAGAAGAATGAGAGGGGATCTCATTGAAACTTATAAAATTCTAACAGGACTGGTCAGACTAGATGCAGGAAGGATGTTCCCGATGGCGGGGGAGTCGAGAACCATGGGTCACAGTCTAAGGATAAGGGGTAAGTCATTTAGGACAGAGATGAGGAGGAATTTCTTCACCCAGAGAGTGGTGAACCTGTGGAATTCTCTGCCACAGAAGGCAGTAGAGGCCAATTCATTAAATATATTCAAGAAGGAGTTAGATATATTTCTTTTGGCTGAAGGGATCAAGGGATATGGAGAGAAGGCAGGGACAGGGTACTGAATTTGGATGATCAGCCATGATCTCATTGAATGGCGGAGCAGACTCGAGGGGCTGAATGCTCCTCTCTTCTATGTTTCTATGTTCAGCCTCAGACAAATGTTAGGGAGAGGGATGGAGTCAGTGGCTAGGGAACGGAGTTTGTGGGGTGTCTGTCCCTTTAACTACAATTCATAGAATTATAGAAATTTACACCACAGAAGGAGGCCATTCGGCCCATCTTGTCCGTGCCGGCCGAGAAAGAGCTATCCACCCTAATCCCACTTTCCAGCACTTGGTCCGTAGCCTTGTAGGTTACAGCACTTCAAGTGCATATCCAAGTACTTTTTAAATGTGATGAGAGTTTCTGCCTTATGCGGGACCTTATCGAAAGCCTTCTGAAAGTCCAAAGACACCACATCTGCTGGTTCTCCCCAATCAATTTACCAGTTACATCCTCAAAAAATTCCAATAGATTAGTCAAGCACGATTTACCTTTTGTAAAGCCATGTTGACTTTGTCCGATCCGGTCGCTTTTTTCCAAGTGCTCTGCTATTACATCATTTATAATGGACTCTAGCATTTTCCCCACTACCGATGTAATTCCCTGTTTTCTCTCTACCACCTTTTTTGAATAGTGGGGTAACATTAGCTACCCGCCAATCCATGGGTACTGTTTCAGAGTCTATCGAATTTTGGAAGATGACCAGCAATGCATCTACTATTTCTAGGGCCACTTCCTTAAGTACCCTAGGATGTGGATTATCAGGCCCTGGGGATTTATCGGCCCTCAATCCCATCAAGTTCCCTAACACCATTTCCCTACAAATACTGATTTCTATCAGTTCCTCCCTTTCATTACACCCTATGTTCCCCGACATCTCTGGGAGGTTATTTGTGTCCTCCTTTGTGAAGACAGAACCAAAGTATGTATTTGATTGGTCTGCCATTTCTTTGTTTCCCATTATAAATTCCCCTGATTCTGACTGCAAGGGACCTACGCTTGACTTCACCAATCTTTTTCTCTTCACATATCTATAAAAGCTTTTACAGGCAGTTTTTATGTTCCCTGCAAGCTTACTCTCATACTCTATTTTCCCCCTCTTAATTAATCGCTTTGTCCTCCTTTGTTGGATCCTAAACTGCTCCCAATCCTCAGGTTTACTGCTTTTTCTGGCCAATTTATATGTCCTTTCCTTGGATCTTATGCAATCCCTAATTTCCCTTGTTAGCCACGGTTGAGTCACCTTTTTTGTTTTATTTTTATGCCAAACTAGGATGAACAAATTCTGTAGTTCATCCATGCGATCTTTGAAGGTTTGCCATTGCCCATCCACCGTCAACCCTTTGAGCGACATTCCCCAATCAATCCTACCCAACTTGCACGTCATAACACCGTAGTCTCCTTTATTTAACTTCAGTACCCTAGTCTCTGAGTCAACTATTTCACTCTCCATCTTAATGAAGAATTCTATCATATTATGAACGCTCCAACCCAAAGGGCCTCACACAACAAGATTGCTAATTAATCCTTTCTCATTACATAATACCCAGTCTAAGTTGGCCTGTTCTCTAGTTGGTTCCTCGACATATTATAAAGCAATATACAGAGTAAAGCTCCCTCTCCACTGTCCCATCAAACACTCCCAGGGCAGGTACAGCACGGGTTAGATACAGAGTAAAGCTCCCTCTACACTGTCCCATCAAACACTCCCAGTGCACGTACAGCACGGGTTAGATACAGAGTCAAGCTTCCTCTACACTGTCCCATCAAACACTCCCAGGGCAGGTACAGCACGGGTTAGATACAGAGTAAAGCTCATTCTACACTGTCCCATCACACACTCCCAGGGCAGGTACAGCACGGGTTAGATACAGAGTAAAGCTCATTCTACACTGTCCCATCACACACTCCCAGGGCAGGTACAGCACGGTTTAGATACAGAGTAAAGCTCCCTCTACACTGCCCCATCAAACACTCCCAGGGCAGGTACAGCACGGGTTTGATACAAGGTAAAGCTCCCTCTACACTGTCCCATCAAACACTCCCAGGGCAGGTACAGCACAGATAGATACAGAGTAAAGCTCCCTCTACACTGTCCCTTCAAACACTACCAGGGCAGGTACAGCATGGGTTAGATACATAAGAACATAAGAAATAGGAGCAGAAGTAGGCCAATCGGCCCCTCAAGCCTGCTCCGCCATTCAATAAGATCATGGCTGATCTGATCCTAACTGCCAATCTACTATCACAGAACCATCTCCTGAATCTAACAGAATTAGACACACGAAATAGGAGCAGGATCAGGCTACACGGCCCCTGGGCCCGCTCTGCTACCCACAGGGCCATGTCCGATCCAAACCTAGACTCATGTCCAAATTCCTGCCCGCTCCCCTTAACCCTTAATTCCCTTTACTTCTAGGAAACTGTCTATTTCTGTTTTAAATTTATGTAATGATGTAGCTTCTACAGCTTTTTGAGGCAGCATATTCCATGGACCTACCACCCTCTGAGTGAAGTAGTTCCTCCTCATCTCACTTTTGAAAGAGCAGCCCCTTATTCTAAGACTATGCCCCCTAGTTCTAGTTTCACCCATCATCGGGAACATCCTCACCGCATCCACCCAATCGAACCCCTTCATAATCTTATATGTTTCAATAAGATCGCCTCTCATTCTTCTGAACTCCAATGAGTGGAGTCCCAATCTACTCAACCTCTCCTCATATGTCCATCCCCGGGATTAACCGAGTGAACCTTCTTTGTCCTGACTCGAGAGCAAGTATGTCTTCTCTTAAGTATGGACACCAAAACTGTATGCAGTATTCCAGGTGCGGTCTCACCAATACCTTGTACAACTGAAGCAATACCTCCCTATTTTTATATTCTATCCCCCTAGCAATGAAAGCCAACATTCCATTGGCCTTCTTAATCACTTGCTGCACCTGCATACTAACCTTTTGAGTTTCGTGCACTAGGACCCCGAGATCCCTTTGTACTTCAGTACTTTCCAGTTTCTTGCCATTAAGATAATAACTTGCTCTACGATTTTTCCTGCCAAAGTGCATAACCTCACATTTTCCAGTATTGTATTCCATCTGCCAAATCTCTGCCCACTTACTTAGCCTGTCTATGTCCCCTTGCAGGTTTTTTATGTCCTTCTCACTCACTACTTTCCTCCCATCTTAGTATCATCTGCAAACTTTGATATGTTACACTCGGTCCCCTCCTCCAAATCATTAATATAGATTGTAAAGAGTTGGGGACCCAGCACTGACCCCTGCGGAACACCACTAGTTACTGATTGCCAGTCTGAGAATGAACCATTTATCCCAATTCACTGCCTTCTGTTAGATAGCCAATCCTCTATCCATGCCAGAATATTACCCCCAATCCCGTGATTTTTTATCTTAAGCAATAATCTTTTGTGTGGCACCTTGTCAAATGCCTTTTGGAAGTCTAAATACACTACGTCCACTGGTTCCCCTTTATCCACCCTATATGTTACTTCCTCAAAGAACTCCAGCAAATTTGTCAAACATGACTTCCCCTTCATAAAACCATGCTGACTTTGTCCTATTAAATTATGATTATCCACATGTCCTGTTACTGTCTCCTTAATAATGGACTCCAAAATTTTACCTACCACAGATGTTAGGCTGACCGGTCTATAGTTTCCAGCCTTCTGTCTACTGCCCTTTTTAAATAAGGGTGTTACATTAGCAGTTTTCCAGTCTGCCAGGACCTTTGCTGAGTCCAGGGAGTTTTGGAAAATTATTACCAATGCATCCACAATCCCTACCGCCACTTCCCTCAAGACCCTAGGATGTAAGCCATCAGGTCTAGGTGATTTATCCGCCTTGAGTCCCATTATTTTACCGAGTACCACTTCCTTAGTGATTTTGATTGTGTTTAGCTCCTACCCCCCTATAGCCCCCTGTTTGTCCAGTGTTGGGATATTCTTAGTGTCCTCTACTGTAAAGACTGATACAAAATATTCATTGTGTTTTTGCCATCTTTCCCACCATTAATTTCCCGGTCTCATCCTCTAAGGGACCAACATTTACTTTAGCCACCCTTTTTCTTTTTATATAGCTATAAAAACTCTTACTATCTGTTTTTATATTTTTTGCTAATTTACTTTCATAATCTATCTTCCCTTTCTTAATCAATCTTTTTGTTATTTTTTGCTGTCTTTTATAGTTTTCCCAATCCTCTATCCTCCCACTAGATTTGGCTACCTTATATGCCCTTGTTTTTAGTCGAATACTATCCTTAATTTCTTTTCTTAGCCATGGATGGCTGTCTTTTCTTTTACACCCTTTTCTTCTCAGTGGAATTTATATTTTTTGGAAGTTGTAAAATAACTCCTTAAATGTACACCACTGATCATGTATCGTCTTACCCTTTAATCTATTTTCCCAATCCACTCTACTCAATTCCGCTCTCATACCTTCATAGTCTCCTTTATTCAAGCTTAGCACGCTTGTTTGAGATCCAACCTTCTCACCCTCTAATTGAATATGGAATTCAACCATGTTATGGTCACTCATTCCAAGGGGATCCTTTACTCGGACATTTTTAATTAATCCTGTCTCGTTACAGAGGACCAGATCTAAGGTTGCTTGCCCCCTGGTCGGTTCAGTTACATACTGCTCAAGAAACCCATCCCTAATACACTCAATGAACTCATCCTCAAGGCAGCCCTGCCCAATTTGATTTGTCCAATTAATATGATAGTTAAAATCCCCCATAATTATAGATGTTCCCTTATTACAAGCCTCAACTATTTCCTGATTGATACTCCGTCCAACAGAGTTGCAACTGTTCGGAGGCCTATAGACTACGCCCACTAGTGTTTTTTTCCCCTTATTATTCCTTACCTCCACCCAAACTGTTTCATTATCCTGATCTTTTGACCCAATATCATTTCTCTGTATTACAGTGATTCCATCCTTTATTAACATAGCCACCCCACCTCCCCTTCCTTCCTGCCTGTCCTTCCTGATCGTTAAATAACCTGGTATGTTTAATTCCCAGGCATTGTCACCCTGCAGCCATGTTTCTGTAATGGCCACAAGATCATACCCATATGTAGTTATTTGTGCCATTAACTCGTCTATTTTGTTACGAATGCTACGTGCATTCAGATGGAGAACTTTCAAATATGTTTTAAGAACATAAGAACATAAGAAATAGGAGCAGGAGTAGGCCAATCGGCCCCTCGAGCCTGCTCCGCCATTTAATAAGATCATGGCTGATCTGATCCTAACCGCCAATCTACTATCACAGAACCATCTCCTGAATCTAACAGAATTAGACACACGAAATAGGAGCAGGATCAGGCTACACTTAGTTCCTGCTTTTGCCCTTTTTATTACTTTACCTTTTACTCCATACCTTCTGCCCGTTTCTGACACGCTCTGGTTTTTAATTTCCTCACTGCTACCTAAGTCTATGACCTTCTCTGTTGTCATTTTTATTATTTGCTCTCTAGGAACCTCCCCCCCACTAGTTAGTTTAAAGCCCTCTCTGCAGCCCTAGTTATATGATCCGCCAGGACTCTAGTCCCAGCACTGGCCAAGTGAAGCCCATCCCAATGGAACAGCTCCCTCCTGCCCCAGTACTGGTGCCAGTGTCCCAGGAAGCAAAACCCATTTCTCCCACACCAGTCTTTGAGCCACGCATTTAACTCTCTAATTTTATTTGTCCTAGCCAAATTCGCTCGTGGCTCAGGTAATAATCCATTTTTGCCCTTGAGGTTCTGTTTTTTAATTTGACCCCTAGCTGCTCATACTCCTTTAACAGAACCGGCTTCCTAGTCCTATCTACGTCGTTTGTACCAACATGGACCACGACAACTGGATCCACCCCCTCCCACTGCAAGTTTCTTTCCAGCCCAGAGGAGATGTCCTTAACCCTGGCACCGGGTAGGCAACACAGCCTTCGGGACTCTCGCTCTCGGCTGCAGAGAACTCTATCTATCCCCCTAATAATACTATCCCCTACCACTACAACATTTCTATTTACTCACCCCTCTTGAATGGCCCCCCGTTCCACGGTGCTGTGGCCAGGTTGCTCATCCTCCCTGCAGTCCCTGCTCCTGTCCCCACAGGGAGTAAGAACCTCAAACATGTTGGACAAGAGCAAGGGCTGCGGCTCCTCCAGATCTACCTCCTGGATCCCCGTACCTGCCTCACTCGTAGTCACACCGCCCTGTCCCTGACCATGGGCTACATCTGAATGAATTAACTTCATAGGTGTGACCACCTCCTGATACAGAGTCCAGGTACTTCTCCCCCTCCCTGATGTGTCGCAGTGTCTGAAGCTCAGACTCCAGCTCATCAACATGGAGCTGGAGTTCCTGTAGCAGCAGACACTTGTCACAGACGTAATCACCGTGAGCCTCAATGGGGTCCACCGGCTCCCACATCTCTCAACAGTAACACATCACCTGCTCCATTCTATGTAATTAATTAAATTTTTTATTGTTAGTTATGGACACCCTCTGCCCGATTTTAGATGCTAGTATCCCCTTTAATTAATTGGATTTAAATTAAATCAATCCCTCTAGTTACACCAGTTAAATGGTTTACCAACAGTCACTCTGCACCAGAAAGGCCTTATTAACTACAACCCACAGAGTTAAAGTTTGAAAAGAGCACCTAACACCCCACTTACCCAAACTTACACTTACCCAAACTCACAGCACTCTTTGATGACTCGCACTCAGTGCTTGCTCGCACTAGGACTGGTCTTTTTATACTGTTTGTTTGTTTGTTTACAGCCAAATGAGTCACCCCTGCTGATTGGTTAGAAATCTGGTTTCCACTGCCTGCTGTGCCAATTTACTCCAACTGCAGTGTAACCTTGTTTTACTCTTCTTAAACCAACAGAATCCCAAATATTTTATTTTCCCCTTTACTTAAACTGCTGAAGTAATCTTATCAAGAATGATTTAAAGAGAAATAACAATTAAAGAACTCTGAAGAACAGAGTAAAGCTCCCTCTACACTGTCCCATCACACACTCCCAGGGCAGGTACAACAGGGGTTAGATACAGAGTAAAGCTCCCTCTACAAAGTCCCATCAAACACGCCCAGGGCAGGTACAGCACGGGTTAGATACAGAGTAAAGCTCCCTCTACACTGTCCCATCAAACACTCCCAGGGCAGGTACAGCACGGGTTAGATACAGAGTAAAGCTCCCTCTACAATGTCCCATCAAGCACTCCCAGGTCAGGTACAGCATGGGTTAGATACAGAGTAAAGCTCCCTCTACACTGTCCCATCAAACACTCCCAGGGCAGGTACAGGATGCGTTAGATACAGAGTAAAGCTCCCTCTACACTGTCCCATCAAATACTCCCAGGGCAGGTACAGCACGGGTTAGATACAGAGTAAAGATCCCTCTACATTGTCCCATCACACGCTCCCAGGGCAGGTACAGCACGGGTTAGATACAGAGTAAAGCTCCCTCTACACTGCCCAATCAAACACTCCCAGGGCAGGCACATCACTGGTTTGATACAAAGTAAAGCTCCCTTTAGACTGTCTCATCAAACACTCCCAGGGCAGGTACAGCATGGGTTAGATACAGAGTAAAGCTCCCTCTACACTGTCCCATCAAACACTCCCAGGGCATGCACGTCACGGGTTAGATACAGCGTAAAGCTCCCTCTACACTGTCCCATCAACCACACCGAGGGCAGGTACAGCATGGGTTAGATACAGAGTAAAGCTCCCTCTACACTGTCCCATCAAACACTCCTAGGGCAGGTACAGCACAGGTAGATACAGAGTAAAGCACCCTCTACATTGTCCCATCAAAGACTCCCAGGGCAGGTACAGCACGGGATAGATACAGAGTAAAGCTCCCTCTACACTGTCCCCTCAAATACTCCCAGGGCAGGTACAGCACGGGTTAGATACTGACTAAAGCTCCCGCTACACTGTCCCACCAAACACTCCCAGGGCAGGTACAGCACGGGTTAGATACAGAGTAAAGCTCCCTCTACACTGTCCCATGAAACACTCCCAGGGCTGGTACAACACGGGTTAGATACAGAGTAAAGCTCCCTCTACACTGTCCCATCAAACATTCCCAGGGCAGGCACAGGACGGTTTAGATACAGAGTAAAGCTCCCTCTACACTGCCCCATCAAACACTCCCAGGGCAGGTACAGCACGGTGTTGATACAAAGTAAAGCTCCCTCTACACTGTCCCATCAAACAGTCCCAGGGCAGGTACAGCACGGGTTAGATACAGAGTAAAGCTCCCTCTACACTGTCCCATCAAACACTTCCAGCGCAGGTACAGCACGGGTTGAATACAGAGTAAAGCTCCCTCTACACTGTCCCATCAAACACTCCCAGGGCAGGTGCAGCACGGGTTAGATACAGAGTAAAGCTCCCTCTACACTGTCCCATCAAACACTCCCAGGGCAGGTACAGCACGGGTTAGATATAGAGTAAAGCTCCCTCTACACTGTCCCATCAAACACTCCCAGGGCAGGTACAGCACGGGTTAGATACAGAGTAAAGCTCCCTCTACACTGTCCCATCAAACACTCCCAGGGCAGGTACAGCACGGGTTAGATACAGAGTAAAGCTCCCTCTACACTGTCCCATCAAACACTCCCAGGGCAGGTACAGCACGGGTTAGATACAGAGTAAAGCTCCCTCTACACTGTCCCATCAAACACTCCCAGGGCAGGTACAGCATGGGTTAGATACAAAGTAAAGCTCCCTCTACACTGTCCCATCAAACATTCCCAGGGCAGATACAGCACGGGTTAGATACAGAGTAAAGCTCCCTCTACACTGTCCCATCAAACGCTCCCAGGGCAGGTACAGCACGGGTTAGACACAGAGTAAAGCTCCCTCTACACTGTCCCATCAAACGCTCCCAGGGCAGGAACAGCACGGCTTAGATACAGAGTAAAGCCCCCTCTACACTGTCCCATCAAACACTCCCAGGGCAGGTACAGCACGGGTTAGATACAGAGTGTCAGCCGTGGCTCAGGCAGCAGCACTCTCTCCTCTGAGTCAGAAGGTTGTGGGTTGAAGTCCCACTCCAGAGACTCGAGTCTAAAACTCTGTGCTGCCCCTCCAGTGCAGTGCTGAGGGAGTAAAGCCCAGTGCAGAATAAAGTTCCCTCTGCACTGCTCCACTAACAGGCCTGAACCCCAAACTCAGAAGAGCGCCCTCTGCTGCATTCCACTTGTCTCAGCAGCGGGAGAAGCAGGCGGCGGAAGTCCCGCCCCTCGGACACTCCGATTGGTTGGAGGACCCGCCGCCACCTTAGTCCTCCACGCTCCGCCCGCTCTCTCCCTATTGGTCGGAGCTCCCGTCAGTCACCACCTTGGAGTTGATGACGTGCCCCAGTCCGGCTCCCTGCAGAAGACAAGGGGCTGCGGCCGCTCAATCCGCTCCGCTCGGTGCCGGGAGGGCGCTGGGACGGTCCGGTTTGTATTTTCTTTTTATTTATCTCCCCGCCCGCGCTTCTCTCCGCTATATATAAAAAAAAGAACCCTGATAAAACTCACTTTCCGCCGGTGATCCGGACTCTTGCGGTTGCCCGGGCCTTCCCCAGAATGCGAGGCCCTGCGCAGGCACGGTAGCGGCTTATCCTCGGGAGTGGGGCCCGGCGGCGCATGCGGAGTAGGGGGAGGGGGCGGGGCCTGTTCAGAGCCCGCGCTCACCTTGGAGCGGCGCATTCGGAGTAGGGGGAGGTGGCGGGGCCTGTTCAGAGCCTGCGCTCACCTTGGAGCGGCGCATGCGGAGTAGGGGGAGGGGGCGGGGCCTGTTCAGAGCCTGCGCTCACCTTGGAGCGGCGCATGCGGAGTAGGGGGAGGGGGCGGGGCCTGTTCAGAGCCTGCGCTCACCTTGGAGCGGCGCATGCGGAGTAGGGGGAGGGGGCGGGGCCTGTTCAGAGCTCACCTCCAACAATGGGAACAACAACAACTTGTATTTCTATAGCGCCTTTAACGTAGGAAAATGTCCAAAGGCGCTGCACAGGAGTATTGTAAGACATTGAAAAATGTGACCCCGAGCCACAGAAGGAGAAATTAGGGCAGGTGGCCAAAAGCTGGGTCACAGAGGTGGGTTTTGATCAGCCATGATCTCATTGAATGGCGGAGCAGGCTCGAGGGGCCGAATGGCCGACTCCTGCTCCTATTTTCTATGAAAGAGAGGCGGAGATGTTCAGGGAGGGAATTCCAGAGCTTAGGGCCGAGGCAACAGAAGACACGGCCGCTGATGGTGCAGCGATTATAATCAGGGATGCTCAAGAGGGCAGAATTGGAGGAACGCAGATGTCTCGGGTCGGGGGGGGGGGGGGGGAGGTTGTTTTCTTTGGAACCGAGGAGGCTGAGGGGAGACTTGATTGAGGTGTATAAAATTCTGAGGGGCCGAGATAGGAAGGACCTATTTCCCTTGGCAGAGGGGTCCACAACCAGGGGGGCGTAGATTTAAAGTAATTGGTCGGAGGTTTAGAGGGGAGTTGAGGAGAAATGTTTTCACCCAGTGGGTGGTGGGGGTCTGGAACTCACTGCCTGAAAGGGTGGTAGAGGCAGAAACTCTCATCACATTTAAAAAGTACTTGGATATGCACTTGAAGTGCCGTAACCTACAAGGCTACGGACCAAGTGCTGGAAAGTGGGATTAGTGTGGATAGCACATAATCGGCCGGCACGGACAAGGTGGGCTGAATGGCCTCCTTCTGTGCTGTAATTTTTCTGTGATTCTATCATGGGGGGCGGGTGGTTGTGAGGCTGAAGGGAATAACTAAGATAGGGAGGGGCGAGGCCATGGAGGGATTTGAAAACAAGGATGAGAATTTTGAAATCGAAGCATTGCTTAACCGGGAGCCAATGTAGGTCAGTGAGCACAGGGGTGATGGGTGAATGGGACTTGGCGTTGAGTTACGACACGGGTAGTTTTGGATCACCTCAAGTATACGTGGGGTAGAATGTGGGAGGCCAGCCAGGAGTGCGTTGGAATAGTCGAGTCTTGAGGTAACAAAGGCCCGGGTGAGGGTTTCAGCAGCGGATGAGTTAGGCAGGGGCGGAGACGGGCCATGTTACCGAGGTGGAAATAGGCGGTCTTTGTTATGCTGCGGATATGTGTTCGGAAGCTCATTTCAGGGTCAGATATGACACCGAGGTTGTGAACAGTGTGGTTCAGCCTCAGACAGATGTTAGGGAGAGGGATGGAGTCAGTGGCTAGGGAACAGAGTTTGTGGCAGGGACTGAAAACAATTGCTTTAGTCTTCCCAATATTTAATTGGAGAAAATTTCTGCTCACCCAGATCCGGATTAGAGATCGTGGAGGGGTCGCGAGAAGTGGTGGTGAGGTAGAGCTGGGTGTCGTCGGCGTACATGTGGAAACTGACGCTGTGTTTTCAGATGATGTCGCCAAGGGGCAGCATTTAGATGAGCAGGTAAGAGCCCATGGGATCCAGGGCAATTTGGCACATTGGATCCAAAATTGGCTTAGTGGCAGGAGGCAGAGGGTGATGGTCGAAGGTTGTTTTTGTGACTGGAAGCCTGTGTCCAGTGGTGTACCGCAGGGATCGGTGCTGGGTGCTTTGCTGTTTGTAGTGTACATTAATGATTGAGATATGAATGTAGGAGGTATGATCAGTAAGTTCGCTGATGACACGAAAATTGGTGGAGTGGTAAATAGTGAGGAGGGAAGCCTCAGGCTACAGGACGATATAGACGGATTGGTTAGATGGGCAGAACAGTGGCAAATGGAATTTAACCCTGAAAAGTGTGAGGTGATGCATTTTGGGAGGACAAACAAGGCAAGGGAATACACAATGAATGGTCGGACCCCAGGAAGGACAGAGGATCAGAGGGACATAATAATTCTTAAATAAGAACATAAGAAGCAGGAGTAGGCCATACGGCCCCTCGGGCCTGCTCCACCATTCAATAGGATCGTGGCTGATCCGAACCTAGACTCACGTCCACTTCCCTGCCCGCTCCCCGTAACCCCTAATTCCCTTATCTGCTAGGAAACTGTCTATCTCCATTTTAAATTTATTTAATGTCGCAGCTTCCACAGCTCTCTGAGGTAGCAAATTCCATAGATTTACTACCCTCTGAGTGAAGAAGTTTCTCCTCATTTCAGTTTTGAAAGGGCAGCCCCTTATTCTAAGATTATGCCCCCTAGTTCTAGTCTCACCCATCAGTGGAAACATCCTCCCCACATCCACCCGATCAAGCCCCCTCACAATCTTATACGTTTCGATAAGATCGCCTCTCATTCTTCTGAATTCCAATGAGTAGAGGCCCAACCTACTCAACCTTTCCTCATAAGTCAACCCCCTCATCTCCAGAATCAACCGAGTGAACCTTCTCTGAACTGCCTCGAGAGCAAGTATATCATTTCTTAAATATGTAAACCAAAACTGTACGCAATATTCCAGGTGTGGCCTCACCAATACCCTGTATAACTGCAGCAAGACTTCCCTGCTATTATAGTCCACCCCCCTTGCAATAAAAGCCAAGATTCCATTGGCCTTCCTGATCACCTGCTGTACCTGCATACTAACCTTCTGTGTTTCATGCACCAGGACCCCCAGATCCCTTTGTACTGCAGCACTTGGCAGTTTCTTTCCATTTAGATAATAACTTGCTCTTTGATTTTTTCTGCCAAAGTGCATAACCTCACACTTTCCAACATTATATTCCATCTGCCAAATTTCTGCCCACTCACTTAGCCTGTCTATGTCCTTTTGCAGGTTTTTTTATGTCCTCCTCACTCACTGCTTTCCCCCCCATCTTTGTATCGTCGGCAAACTTGGATATGTTGCACTTGGTCCCCTCCTCCAAATCATTCATATAGATTGTAAAAAGTTGGGGTCCCAGCACTAACCCCTGCGGAACAGCACTAGTTACTGATTGCCAACCCGAGAATGAACCATTTATCCCCACTCTCTATTTTCTGTTAGATAGTCAATCTTCCACCCATGCCACTATATTACCCCCAATCCCGTGATTTTTTATCTTGTGCAGTAATCTTTTGTGTGGCACCTTGTCAAATGCCTTTTGGAAGTCCAAATACACCACATCCACTGGGACCTTGGTGTGCATGTACATAGATCCCTGAACGCAGCAGGACAGGTCGATAAGGTGGTTAAAAATGCATATGGGATACTTGCCTTCATTAGCCGAGGCATAGAATATAAGAGCAGGGAGGTTATGATGGAGCTGTACAAAATGCTAGTTAGGCCACAGCTGGAATACAGTGTGCAGTTCTGGTCGCCACACTATAGGAAGGATGTGATTGCATTGGAGAGGGTGCAGAGGAGATTCACCAGGATGTTACCTGGGCTGGAGTGCTTCAGCTATGAAGAGAGACTGGACAGGCTGGGGTTGTTTTCCTTAGAGCAGAGAAGGATGAGGGGGGACCTGATTGAGGTGTACAAAATTATGAGGGGGATAGATAGAAAGGAACTTTTTCCCTTAGTAGAGGGGTCAATAACCAGGGGACATAGTTTCAGGGTAAGGGGCAGGAGGTTTAGAGGGGATTTGAGGAAAACTTTTTCACCCAGAGGGTGGTTGGAATCTGGAACTCACTGCCTGAAAGGGTGGTAGAGGCAGGAACCCTCACAACATTCAAGAAGCATTTAGATGAGCACGTGAAACGCCATAGCATACAAGGCTACGGACCCAGTGCTGGAAAATGGGATTAGAATAGACAGGGCTTGATGGCCGGTGCAGACACGATGGGCCGAGGGGCCTCTTTCTGTGCTGTATAACTCTATGACTCTAAATAGGAGGGGCCCAAGGATAGATCCTTGGGGACACCAGAGGTAACGATGCGGGAGCGGGAAGAGAAGCCGTTGCAGGTGATTCTGTGGCTACGATTAGATAGATAAGAATGGAACCAGGCGAGTGCAGTCCCACCCAGCTGGACGACGGTGGAGAGGCGTTGGGAGAAGGATGGAGTGGTCAACCGTGTCAAAGGCTGCAGACAAGTCAAGAAGGATGAGTAGAGATAGTTTACCTTTGTCACAGTCACAAAGGATGTCATTTGATGAGACATTGATGAGACTTGATTTGACTTCAGGGCCAAGTCAGTGAGGTGGATTGGGCTGTTTCTGGCCTGCTGGTTATTGTGGGCATGGCTGGACACCAGTGGGACCGGCTCGACCCTGTTTGTTCTTTGAGGCAAAATAAGCCAAAAAAAATTCCTGCTTCCGCACTTACCCTTTCTACACTCCTTTTACAGGGTTTTAGAAGTGGAGCATTTACAGACAGGAAGCTCAAACCAAACATCACCTCAAATTCTGACAGAGTTACGCGATTCATCAGGAACTGATTCAGTCGCTCCTCCAATCTGTTGGCACCCCCGTGAGTTCACACAGGGGAGAGAACTTTTAAATGTTCTGAAAGAGCTTCAAAATCTACAAATACCTGAAGCGACACCAGTGGCCACACACTGGGGGAAACCCAGGCCCCGTGTGTGGGAAGGGATTCACTCAGCCATCCGCTCCAATGATACACCAGCAAGTGCACACTAGGGAGAGACCTTTAACCCGCTCCGTGTGTGGGCAGGGATTAATTGCACCCTCCGTGCTGCTGAGACACCAGCTTGTCCACACGGATTAGAGACCGTTGACCTGCTCCGTTATTTTGAAGCGATTCTCTCATTCTGCCACCCTCCTGAGACACCAGTTTGTTCACTGTGATGAGAGACCGATTAAATGTTCTGACTGTGGGAAGAAAATTAAAAGGTCCCAGGATCTGAAGAGACACCAGCTGGAGAGAGCAGGAGAGATTCTGTTCACCTGCTCCGTGTGTGGGAAGAGATTAACTCGGTCCTCGAATCTGCTGGCACACCAGCGAGTTCACACTGGGGAGAGGCCGGTGAAACATTCCGACTCCGGGAAAAGTTTTCAAATGTCCCAGGAGCTGAAGGGACACCAGCTGGAGAGAGCAGGAAAGAGGCCATTCACCTGCTCCGTGTGTGGGAAGAGATTCACTCAGCCCTCCCACCTGTTGAGACACCAGCGAGTTCACACTGGGGAGAGGCCGGTGAAACATTCCGACTCCGGGAAAAGTTTTCAAATGTCCCAGGAGCTGAAGGGACACCAGCTGGAGAGAGCAGGAAAGAGGCCATTCACCTGCTCCGTGTGTGGGAAGAGATTTACTCGGCCCTCCCACCTGTTGAGACACCAGCGAGTTCACACTGGGGAGACAGCATTCACCTGCTCCATGTGTCAGGAGGGATTCACTCAGTCATCCAACCTGTTGAGACACCAGCGAGTTCACACTGATGAGAGACCATTTAAATGTTCTGACTGTGGGAAGAGCTTTAAAACCTCTGGGGATCTGAAGGAACACCAGCGAGTTCACTCCGATCAGAGACCATTTACATGTTCTGTCTGTGGGATGAGCTTTAAAAGCTCCAGGAATCTGAGCGGACACCAGCAAGTTCACACTGAGGAGCGACCATTTAAATGTTCTGACTGTGGGAAGACCTTTAAATGTTCGAAGGGCCTGAAGAGACACCAGCTGGAGAAAGAAGGAAAGAGACCATTCACCTGCTCCGTGTGTGGGAAGGGATTCACTCGGTCATCCAGCCTACTGACACACCAGCAAATTCACATTGGTCTGTAGCGCAGGGCCCTTTAGACAGCTGGGGTGACATGAACATGGAATGGATGAATGTTTTATAAATTCTTGTACTGCTGTTTAATCTTTAAGACTGTTGTGCTGATGATTCCCTTCTTTTGACTGTTCATGGTGTTACACAGAATGTACAGCACAGAAACAGGCCACTCGGCCAACTGGTCCATGCCAGTGTTTATGCCCCACACCCACCCTACTTCAATTAACCCGATCAACATCTCCTCCCATTCCTTTCTCCCTTGTGTGGCTTCCCCATAAATCCATCTGTGCTGTTCACCTCAACTACTCCCTGTGGTAGCGAGTTCCCCATTCTCACCATTCTCTGGATAAAAAAGTTTCTCCTGGATTTATTAGTGACTTTTATATTTATAGCCACATAAATATGATGAAATTCTGTTAAGCTGACCAGTATGTTGTTGTACTTTGTCTTTTTCTGATGAATGAAACATTACTGAGCCCCTGTACCCGTGTTATGGGATGAAGTGCCAGACAAGTGAAGGCACAACGTCTGGGTGTGAATCTGATAATAACCTCACGGACTGTATAGGTGTGATAACCAGACGGGCTTGTGGTTATAGTCTGGTCACAGATGGACTAAATTCCCCGAATTAGCAGGAGTTCAGGAGGCG
Organism: Somniosus microcephalus; assembly: GCF_052327205.1. Lineage (NCBI taxonomy): Eukaryota > Metazoa > Chordata > Chondrichthyes > Squaliformes > Somniosidae > Somniosus > Somniosus microcephalus. Next base: position 11,574,742 of record NC_140990.1, on the reverse strand, counting down.
GTCAACAGACGGGTCAAAACAATCCCATTTCCTGAGCGGTAACCAAGCTTGTGTATAAGAACAGGCCACTTAAGCCGTTGTCAGTTGTAACAGACTCGAGAAGATCGCGCGTGAATCCACTGTACTTCTATTCTCCAGATTGAGGGAATTATCACCCGATCTGTGTTATGCGGCGCTCTTAATAAAGCCTGGAGAGACAATTTGTGTTCTTCTGAGCTTGATTATCTGGTGTCTGAAACCCTGGGACTCCCGATCATTAGAGTCAACCTCAGTGTGTTGAAAGGGATTCCCTGGTATATCCCACCCGCTGACACAGCAGAGTGTCCACATTGTGACTGCGGTGGGTCGATTCCACTGTTTCCGATGCCTTTAATCACATTCAGGACTGAACAATGTTAATTCAGACAACTGGGGCTTGTTAATGTTAAGAGCCCCCAATAACTGGGCTGGATTTAAAGATTATTCCCTGTTCTCTCAGTACTAGTGAGCAGAGAGAAGCTGATGTTATAGAATCATAGAGCACAGTAGGATGCCTTTCAGCCCATCATGCTGGTGCTGGCTCTCTGAAAGAGCGATGCAATTAGTCGCACTGCCCTGCTCTTTCTCCACAGCCCTGCAAATTTCTGCCTTTAGTATATATCCAATTCCCTTTTGAAAGTTACTATTGAATCTGCTTCCACCTCCCATTCAGGCAGTGCATTCCAGATCATCACAATTCGCTGTGTAAAAAAAGTCTCCTCATTTCCTCTCTAGATTATTTTGCCAATGATCTGAAATCTGTGTCCTCTCGTTACCGACCCTCCTGCCAGTGACAACAGCTTCTCCTTGTTTGCTCGATCAAAACCCCTCATAATTTTGAGCACCTTGATCACAGCTCCACTTAACCGTCTCTGCTCCAAGTTATATTGCCATTGTTTTGTGAATTGTTGCTGTGATCGAGGTGCTGGATGTCCGTGCCTGGGGAATGGGACATTCTATCCTCGTGAGCACCGAGTGTCAGCATCCAGCAATCTCTGGTCAGGGACTGTCTTTTTAAACTGCCTCACCTGAGCTTTTTGACTCCCTGATTTCATTATTAAACATTTCAGAATTTTTGCAGAGTGACCAAGACTAAACAGATAAATGTGAGGTATTACATTTTGGTCGGAAGAATGGGGAGGTCACTTATCACTGGGAGGGTGCGAGTCTAGGTGGGGTAGAGGAACAAAGGGATCTTGGAGTACAAATAAACAAATCACTAAAAGTTGCGACACAGGTTAGCAAGGGCATTAAAAAAAGCAAACCAAGCACTAGGGTTTATTTCTCGAGGGATAGAATTGAAAAGTAGTGAAGTTATGCTAAACCTGTATCGAACCTTGGTTAGACCACACTTAGAGTACTGCGTACAGTTCTGGTCGCCATATTATAAAAAGGATATAGAGGCACTGGAGAGGGTGCAGAGAAGATTTACAAGGATGATACCAGAAATGCGAGGGTATACATATCAGGAAAGGATGAACAGGCTGGGTCTCTTTTCTCTTGAAAACAGAAGGCTGAGGGGTGACCTAATAGAGGTCTTTAAAATTATGAAAAACTTTGATAGAGTGGATACAGAGAGAATGTTTCCACTTGTGGGGAAGAGCATAACTGGAGGCCTCAATATAAGATAGTCACCAAGAAATCCAATAGGGAATTCAGAAGAAACTTCTTTACCCAGAGAGTGGTGAGAATGTGGAACTCGCTGCCACAGGGAGTGGTTGAAGCGAATAGTATCGATGCATTTAAGGGGAGGCTAGACAAGCATATGAGGGAGAAGGGAATCGAGGGTTATGCTGATAGATTTAGATGAGGAAAGACGGGAGGAGGCTCGAGTGGAGCATAAACACCGGCATGGACTGGTTGGGCCGAATGGCCTGTTTCTGTGCCGTATATCCGATGTAATCCTATGTCAAGTATCCCAGCTGGCTTAGCTCCAGGCACTTTAGCTCAGTGGGCAGCACTCTCACCTCTGAGTCAGAAGGTCGTGGGTTCAAGTCCCAGTCCAGAGACTTGAGCATAAAAATCTAGGCTGACACTCCAGTACTGAGAGAGTGCTGCACTGTCAGAGGTGCCGTCTTTCGGATGAGATGTTAAACCGAGGCCCCCGTCTGCTCTTTCAGGGGGATGTAAAAGATCCCGTGGCACTACATTTGAAGAAGAGCAGGAGAGTTCTCCCCAGTGTCCTGGGGCCAATATTTATCCCTCAATCAACATCACTGAAATAGATTATCTGGTCATTGTCACATTGCTGTTTGTGGGAGCTTGCTGTGCACCAATTGGCTGCCGCGTTTCCTACATTACAACAGTGACTACACTTCAGAAGTACTTCATTGGCTGTAAAGCGCTCTGGGACATCCTGAGGTTGTGAAAGGTGCTATATAAATGCAAGTCTTTCTTTCTCAGCAAGAGGGCGAGTGTCAGTGGTTGGAGGGAGGAGCTCAGTGTTGTCACTGGGTGGACACAGACAGATTGAAGCTAAAAGACAGAGAATTCTGAAGTTTGGAATGATAACACCCAAAGTCAGGAGATGAGCCCTTTGCCTCGATAAGGGAGGTGGTTGCTAAGAGACCCACAGACCTAATAACACTGCAAACTGCTCAGGCAGCAGACTTGTTGCAACATGTGAGGTCACGAGTGAGTTGATGCCCAGACAACAGAGCCTTGGGCATTCCTGAGAGAGACAAACTGGTTCTGTAACCGGGAGAACAGGTTGAGGGAGTCACCCTACGTGGGACGGCTCATCTGAGGTGTTAACACAGAGTGGGATGATCAATGAATCATAGAAATTTACAGCACAGAAGGAGGCCATTCGGCCCGTCTTGTCCATGCCGGCCGACAAAGAGCTATCCTCCCTAATCCCACTTTCCAGCACTTGGTCCGTAGCCTTGTAGGTTACGGCACTTCAAGTACATATCTGTTAGGGTGAAAATTATATAGCTTAAAGCAGCAACATAAAGAATTAAAGAATGTATTGTAAGAAGTGAACTTGTAAATAAGAAACAAGACAAAACAAACTCAGCTTAAGAGGGGGCGGCTCAGCTTGGGACACAAACTGTAATTCCCCCTTAGGCTTTACAACATTCGCTGCCCCCATTTTGTGTTAAATTCACAAAGCTTCCATCTTTGTCCCATGAGGATTCCCCATAGTATGTCTAAGTGCTGTTGTGGTGGGCAAGGGGCAGGAATTAACTGTTTCTGTCTGTTCCCATTAAAACCATTGTGCTTGACATTAATTGAATTGAGGAATAGTCGACATTTTTAAGTAGTTTCTTGCCAGATTGAGGGTAGGCAAGATAATTGATAGAAGGCCTCCAGTCAAATTACATCAGTGCCCTTCAGCCAGTCAGATTAATGTGTTCAAATGAGGCAAAATAAAATGAACAGTTATTGAATGTGGGAAACACGAAATATTTCACATTTATTCAGTGGTGCAGCCTTCTGCAAACTATTTGCTGGAAGCCCTTTGGATCTATTAATGTAATTCTACTATTCTATAATGCAAAGTCGATGAATCAGAATTGTGAGTATTGATGAGTTACAGTAATTGGTAACTGCAAAACTGGCCATTTTGTAATTAACCATTAAAAAGTGCCCAAAGTTCTGGAAGGTTCCATATCATTTTATGTTGCCAAACTAGTATCCTGTGAGGACCGGGGAGTTGTTGCTGGGGGAGCGAGATTGGTTGAAGACACCTGTGTGTAATATTTTGCGAGAATGTATAAAAGAAGTTTCAATACCTTGTTGCTAAGGGAACGTGATTGGGTGAGGACAAGAGAATTGTTGCTGGGGGAGAATGTTGTCAATTTCTGTCCTGGACTCTCAGTGATGGCTTTCGGAAACTCCTTTCACCGTCTGTGAGAAGGGCAGGATTGACAGACGGGGAAACTCAAACCAAACTTCACATCAAGATCTCCGAGAGTCACTCCATTCGTCAGGACCTGAAATTCATCGGCCTTTTGAGTGCAGAAGGAGAAATGTTTGGGAGGTAAGTAGCATGGAGTCCAGTTCTACGGAGTACTGCTTCTACAGAGTGCTTAACTCGGGAATTGGGTGAGTGAGCGAATTCGATGAGGTGGGGGTAAGAGGGGCTGCTTGATACGTGAAAAAATATAAACAACTAGGGTTTAATTAGGACTGTGGGCGAAGTTACAGTAAAGACCTAAAGCATATAGCTAAATGTAATAAATTAAACAAGGTTATTACCTAGATTAAAAACTATTAATAGACAATTGGTTATTTCAAAACTTGAAAACCTAATTAGTTAAATAAAATACAATAGAGATGGCCGGGCAGGTGATGTGTTGCAGCTGTAGCATGTGGGAGCTGGTGGACCCCAGTGTGATCCACAGCAACCACATCGAGTCAAAGAGGCACAGAAGGAGGCTGTTCGGCCCATCGAATCCGTGCCGGCTCTCTGTAGAGCAATCCAGTCAGTCCCACTCCCCCGCTCTATCCCCGTAGTCCTGCAAGTTTATTTCCCTCAAGTGCCTATCCAGTCTCCCCTTGAAAACATTGAGTGTCTCCGCTTCCACCACTTCCGTCGGCAGCGAGTTCCAGGTCCTCATCACTCGCTGCGTAAAAAAGTTTTTCCTCACATCCCGCCCTGTATCTCTTGCCCAAAACCTTAAATCTGTGTCCCCTAGTCCTTGTACCATCAACTAGTGGGAACAGCCTTTCCCCGTCCAGCCTATCCAAACCGGTCATAATCTTGTACACCTCTGTCAAATCACCCCTCAACCTCCTTTGCCCTAATGAAAACAAATCCAGCTTCTCCAACCTGTCCTTGGAGCTAAGATCCCCCATCCCCGGAACCATTCTGGTAAATCTCCTCTGCACCCTCTCAAGGGCCTTCACATCCTTCCTAAAGTGTGGTGACCAGAAGTGTCTGCAGCTCGAGGAACTTCGGCTCAGAGTTAGAGTCATAGAGTTATACAGCACAGAAAGAGGCCCATCGTGTCCGCGCCGGCCATCAAGCCCTGTCTATTCTAATCCCATTTTCCAGCACTTGATCCGTAGCCTTGTATGCTATGGCGTTTCAAGTGCTCATCTAAATGCTTCTTGAATGTTGAGGGTTCCTGCCTCTACCACCCTTTCAGGCAGTGAGCTCCACATTCCAACCACCCTCTGGGTGAAAAAGTTTTTCCTCTAAACCTCCTGCCCCTTACTTTGAAACTATGCCCCCTGGTTATTGACCCCTCTACTAAGGGAAAAAGTTCCTTTCTATCTCCCCTATCTATAACCCTCATAATTTTGTACACCTCAATCAGGTCCCCCCTCAGCCTTCTCTGCTCTAACGAAAACAACCCCACCCTGTCCAGTCTCTCTTTATAGCTGAAGTGCTCCAGCCCAGGTAACATCCTGGTGAATCTCCTCTGCACCCTCTCCAATGCAATCGCATCCTTCCTATATTGTGGCTACCAGAACTGCACACAGTACTCCAGCTGTGGCCTAACTAGCATTTTGTACAGCTCCATCATAACCTCCCTGCTCTTATATTCTATGCCTCGGTTATTGAAACCAAGTATCCCATATGCCTTTTTAACCACCTTATCCACCTGTCCTGCTGCCTTCAGGGATCTATGTACATGCACACCAAGGTCCCTCTGATCCTCTGTCCTTCCTAGGGTCCTACCATTCATTGTGTATTCCCTTGCCTTGTTAGTCCTCCCAAAATGCATCACCTCACACTTTTCAGGGTTAAATTCCATTTGCCACTGTTCTGCCCATCTGACCAACCCGTCTATATTGTCCTGTAGCCTGAGGCTTCTCTCCTTGCTATTTACCACTCCACCAATTTTTGTGTCATCTGCGAACTTACTGATCATACCGCCTACATTCATATCGAAATCATTAATGTACACGACAAACAGCAAAGGACCCAGCACCGATCCCTGCGGTACACCACTGGACACAGGCTTCCAGTCACAAAAACAACCTTCAACCATCACCCTCTACCTCCTGCCACTAAGCCAATTTTGGATCCAATGTGCCAAATTGCCCTGGATCCCATGGGTTCTTACCTTCTTGACCAATCTCCCATGTGGGACTTTGTCAAAAGCCTTACTAAAGTCCATGTAGACTACATCAACTGCACTACCCGCATCCACACACCTAGTCACCCCCTCTCAAAATTCAATCAAATTGGTTAGACATGATCTCCCCCTGACAAAGCCATGCTGACTATCCTTGATTAATCCTTGCCTCTCTAAGTGGAGACTAATTCTGTCCCTCAGAATTTTTTCCAATAATTTCCCTACCACTGATGTTAGGCTCACTGGCCTGTAATTCCCTGGTTTATCCCTACTACCCTTGTTGAATAATGGTACTACGTTAGCTGTCCTCCAGTCCTCCGGCACCTCCACTATGGCCAGAGAGGTTCTGAAAATTTATGTCAGAGCCCCTGCAATCTCCTCCCTTGCCTCACACAGCAGCCTGGGATACATCTCGTCTGGGCCTGGGGGTTTATCCACTTTTAAGCCTGCTAAAACCACTAGTACCTCCTCCCTCTCAATACTAATTTGTACAAGTATATCACAATCCCCCCTGCCTGATTTCTATGCCTGCATCGTCGTTCTCCATAGTGAACACAGATGCAAAATATTAATTTAAAACCTCACCTTCATCTTCTGGCTCTACACACAGATTGCCACTTTGGTCCCTAATGGGCTCTACTCTTTCCCTGGTTATCCTCTTGCCCTTAATATACTAATAAAACACCTTGGGATTTTCCTTTATTTTGCCTGCCAGTGTTTTTTCATGACCCCTCTTCGTTCTCCTAATTTCTTTTTTAAGTACCCCCCCTGCACTTTCTATTCTCCTCTAGGGCTTCCAGTGTTTTTAGTCCTTTGTATCTGCAAAAAGCCCCCCTTTTTTTCCTAATCCATTCTTGTATGTCCCTTGACATCCAGGGTTCCCTGGGCTTGTTGGTCCCACCCTTGACCTTTACAGGAACATGTTGGCGTTGTACTCTCTCTATTTCCTTTCTGAAAGACTCCCACTGCTCTGATGTGGATTTTCCTACAAGTAGTTGATCCCAGTCCACTTTGGCCAGATCCTGCCTTATCATATTAAAATTGGCCTTCCCCCAATTTAGATCCTTTATTTCCAGTCCATCTTTGTCCTTTTCCATAACTACTTTAAATCTCACCGAATTATGGTCACTGTCACCAAAATGCTCTCCTACTAACCCTTCTACCACTTGCCCTGCTACATTCCCTCGAATTAGGTCCAGTACCGCCCCTCTCTTGTAGGACTTTCTACATGTTGGCTGAAAAAGCTCTCCTGGATGCACTTTAAGAATTCCACACCCTCTAAGCCTTTCACACTCTGACTATCCCAGTTAATATTGGGGAAGTTGAAATCCCCAACAATTACTACCCTATTATTTCTACACCTCTGAGATTTGCCGACATATCTGTTCCTCTATCTCCCCCTTACTGTATGGGGGCCTATAGTACACTCCCAGCAAAGTGCTTGCCCCCTTTTTGTTTTTAAGTTCTACCCATATGGCCTCATTAGAGGAACCTGCTAAGGTATCATCCCTCCTTATAGCAGAAATTGACTCCTTGATTAATATTACTAACCTGATTTTTGGTCAACTCTTGGCGTATTCACGTTTAATAAGTCTCCGGGAGAAGGAGTCGCTTCACTTGTACTGGTTCCTGGGGCCTGATCACCTTCCCCAGGAGCAGGGCCTTGACCCTGACTTTATTCACTTGTACTGGTTCCTGTGGCCTGATCACCTTCCCCAGGAGCACGGCCTTGATTCTGGGGGTGTTTTATTGCACCGCATGGTGTACTTGAGAAGAGTCCCATCAGGGCGAGTGCGGGAGGGTCAGGGGGCGCGTGCGGGGGGGGTCAGGGGGCGCGTGCGGGGGGGGTCAGGGGGCGCGTGCGGGGGGGTCAGGGGGCGCGTGCGGGGGGGGTCAGGGGGCGCGTGCGGGGGGGTCAGGGGGCGCGTGCGGGGGGGTCAGGGGGCGCGTGCGGGGGGGTCAGGGGGCGCGTGCGGGGGGGTCGGGGCGCGTGCGGGGGATCAGTGGGCGCGTGCGGGGGGGTCAGGGGGCGCGTGCGGGGGGGTCAGGGGGCGCGTGCGGGAGGGTCAGGGGGCGCGTGCGGGAGGGTCAGGGGGCGCGTGCGGGAGGGTTGGGGCGCGTGCGGGAGGGTCAGGGGGCGAGTGCGGGAGGGTCAGGGGGCGAGTGCGGGAGGGTCAGGGGGCGAGTGCGGGAGGGTCAGGGGGCGAGTGCGGGAGGGTCAGGGGGCGAGTGCGGGAGGGTCAGGGGGCGAGTGCGGGAGGGTCAGGGGGCGAGTGCGGGAGCGTCCATCTCCAGGACGTGTGTGTCTGAGTCAATGGGACTCTCTCTGACCTTTCACCCCAGTCCATCTCCAGGACCAGTGTGTATCTGAGTCAATGGGACTCTCTCTGACCTTTCTCCCCAGTCCATCTCCAGGACCAGTGTGTATCTGAGTCAATGGGACTCTCTCTGACCCTTTCCCCCCAGTGCATCTCCAGGACCAGTGTGTATCTGAGTCAATGGGACTCTCTCTGACCTTTCTCCCCAGTCCATCACCAGGACCAGTGTGTATCTGAGTCAATGGGACTCTCTCTGACCTTTCTCCCCAGTCCATCTCCAGGACCAGTGTGTAGCTGAGTCAATGGGACTCTCTCTGACCTTTCTCCCCAGTCCATCTCCAGGACCAGTGTGTATCTGAGTCAATGGGACTCTCTCTGACCTTTCTCCCCAGTCCATCACCAGGACCAGTGTGTATCTGAGTCAATGGGACTCTCTTTGACCTTGTTCCACAGTCGATCTCTGGAAGCTCTTTGAATCGGAAGGGTTCTCTCACAATCCTGTGCTGGTTCACCTGCTGTTGTTCCTCAGTCTACAATCCCTGTTTACTTCGAGCTGAGCACCTTCCTCAATCACACCATCTCTCACCGGGACATCTAATTGTGGCAAAGCAGAAAATAAGAACAATATTGAAAACGTGAAATAATGTAATGTAGACTTTTAATCTGCTTACTAATAATTCAATTTCAAGGCCAAGTATTTGTTTGATTTTGTGCCTTTCCTCAGATCCCCAGTTGCAGGGCTGTGTGTTTAGTTTGGAGATTTTCCTCAGATCCCCAGTTGCGGGGCTGTGTGTTTAGTTTGGAGATTTTCCTCAGATCCCCAGTTGCGGGGCTGTGTGTTTAGTTTGGAGATTTTCCTCAGATCCCCAGTTGCGGGGCTGTGTGTTTAGTTTGGAGACTTTCCTCAGATCCCCAGTTGCGGGGCTGTGTGTTTAGTTTGGAGATTTTCCTCAGATCCCCAGTTGCGGGGCTGTGTGTTTAGTTTGGAGATTTTCCTCAGATCCCCAGTTGCGGGGCTGTGTGTTTAGTTTGGAGATTTTCCTCAGATCCCCAGTTGCGGGGCTGTGTGTTTAGTTTGGGGATTTTCCTCAGATCCCCAGTTGCGGGGCTGTGTGTGTAGTTTGGAGATTTTCCTCAGATCCCCAGTTGCGGGGCTGTGTGTTTAGTTTGGAGATTTTCCTCAGATCCCCAGTTGCGGGGCTGTGTGTTTAGTTTGGAGATTTTCCTCAGATCCCCAGTTGCGGGGCTGTGTGTTTAGTTTGGAGATTTTCCTCAGATCCCCAGTTGCGGGGCTGTGTGTTTAGTTTGGAGATTTTCCTTAGATCCCCAGTTGCGGGGCTGTGTGTTTAGTTTGGAGATTTTCCTCAGATCCCCAGTTGCGGGGCTGTGTGCTTAGTTTGGAGATTTTCCTCACTAAATTTCCGGCCTCCTGAGACTCCCCCATTCTCACTGCTCTGGGCGGAAATGCGCCATTTTCTGTGCGGAGTTACTGCCCGGAGCGGTGACCCTGTGACCCTCCCTCGCTGTGATCTAAACTCGGGGCTGAGCAGCCGTTGTCGGGCCGGGTGCTGAATGGAGCCGAGTTCCCTCAGTCACAGAACAGGCCCTGTAACCCGGGCAACAAGCCTGTTTCTGACCGGCCCAGCACACAGCAAACCCACGATCAGCAGGGGAGCAGCACTGCGCCTGCGCGGGAGAGAGAGAGAGAGAGAGAGAGAGAGAAAGGGACGGCACTGCGCCTGTGCCGGAGGGCGAGAAAGGGAGCGGCACTGCGCCTGCACGGGAGGGCAGGGGAGCAGCACTGCGCCTGCGCGGGAGAGAGAGAGATAGAGCGAGCAAGGGAGCACCACTGCGCCTGCGAGAGAGAGAGAGAGAAAGAAAAAGGGAGCGGCACTGCGCCTGCGCGGAAGGGCGCGGCACTGCACCTGCGCGGGAGTGCGTAAGGGAGCGGCACTGCGCCTGCGTGGAAGAGAGAAAGGGAGCGGCACTGCGCCTGCGCCGGAGTGCAAGGAGCGGCACTGTGCCTGCGTGGGAGTGCAAGTCTGCGTCACAGCGCCTGCGCGGGAGAAAGGGAGTGGTACTGCACCTGCGCGGGAGAGCGATGTCGCACGAACGCATCACTATCGCTCCCAGTGGTGGGAGGACTACATCGGAACATATTGTCAGGAGGAGGCCATTCAGCCCCTCCAGCCTGTTCCACCAGCCCATTCCATTCACTCCACCTGATTTCAAGAAAGGGTTGAGCATACTGGATACAGCAAACACCTGACAACTAGCCGCGCCTCTAGCCAAGCTGTTCCAGTACAGCTACAATGCTGGCATCTATCCGACAATGTGGAAAACTGCCCAGGTATGTCCTGTCCACAAAAAGCAGGACAAATCTAACCTGGCCAATTACCGCCCCATCAGTCTACCCTCAATGATCAGCAAAGTGATAGAAGGTCTCATCGACAGTGCTATCAAGCAGCACTTACTCACCAATAACCTGCTCAATGATGCCCAGTTTGGGTTCCGCCAAGACAGTTCGGCTCCCAACCTCATTACAGCCTTGGTCCAAACATGGACAAAGGAGCTGAATACCAGAGGTGAGGGGCAAATGTAAGAAGTCACACAACACCAGGTTATAGTCCAACAGTTTTATTTGAAATCACAAGCTTTCGGAGCGCTGCTCCTTCGTCAGGTGAAGGGGAGGTGAGGGGAGGTGAGAGTGACTGCCCTCGGCATCAAGGCTGCATTTGACCAACTGTGGCATCAAGGAGCCCTAGTAAAACTGAAGTCAATGGGAATCGGTCGGGGGGGGGGGGGAGGAACCTCCACTGGCTGAAGTCATACCTAGCACAAAGGAAGATTGGCTGTGGTGATTGAAGGTCAATCATCTCAGCCCCAAGACATCGCTGCAGGAGTTCCTCAGGGCAGTGTCCTAGGCCCAACCATCTTCAGCTGCTTCATCAACGACCTTCCCTCCAACAAGAGGTCAGAAATGGGGATGTTCGCTGATGACTGCAGCGAGGTGATTTACTTCCTATGTTACCTTACACTGTACACACACAGCCCGAGAATGGCCTCTCCCTTCCCCCACTCACTCCATGTTCTGGAAATATTTCCTGCTTCAATCTGTCTCGTACAAACAGCCCCGACTGCCGCTGAACTTACCCGACACAAAGCCCATCTGCGGACACAGTCCTAGTGCGATGTGCTGCTGTGAGGAGGCTGCTGTTTGTTCCCTTACTCGGGCCCGTGCTATCTCCACTCCCTGATGTGGTCAGCGATCTTCAGCCGAGCACAGAGGAAACGGCCCCCGCTGGCAGAGCTTGGGGAGGGGAGCTTGCAGGATCCTTCCTGTCGCTTTAAACAGTGTGGAGAGAGGGGGAGGAGCAGGCAAGTGTTTATCACGCATGCTCAGACCTCTCTCCTGACGCAAATTAAAAGAAGCAACAGCAAAAAAAACACTTTGAACTTATATAGCACATTTAAATGAATAAATCATCCCAATGAGCTTGAAAGGAGCGTTATCAAAGAAACATTGTCACCGAGACAGATAAGGAGATATTAGGAGAGGGGAAAGCAACCCTGGACACACGTCAGTTGCTGCCGGTGAGTGTGAGAGTGATGCGAATCCTGTCCCTCAGAGCGATTTGTTTCCCCATACTGTATGGAAGGATGGAGAGGAACAGGTTCTGTCAATCTCTGACACTGAACTGCTGCTGAGCGGGGAGTTTAATCAGTCTCTGCCTGTCTCCGGTGGGTGAGTAGGCGACAGATACCAGACAAGTTCCCGGGCCTGTGTGACTGTCACCCCCTGTGTCTTTCTCTGTGCCTTGTGTACAGGATCAATCCCCAGTCCCTCTATCCCCCAGCCCTGCCTGTTATATCTGGATCGATGCTGAACCTCTCAGTTTTCGGTCTATTGAAACCAAGTTCAAGGCATGTGTGGTGAACAGAATGTCTCACTATTTCTGTGAATAATACTATCATCTAAAAGCAGGCTAGGATCCACACAGCCAAACTGTGACACGTTCCTGCCCCGAAATCTCGGTAACAGACTGCGTGGACCGCTTGGCTCAGAGTACGACCATTCAGACTGATACAGTCTCTCTGTCTCTGGTTGCTGTCTCTGTGTGTTGAGAATGGAATGCACAGGACACCAGTTGCTCTGTTCTGTTCCTCAGTTTTGGGGAGAGAGAGACAGAGAGAGGCGGTGAGATCATCATTTCTATTTTCATATAAATCAAACTTATTCCTGCCTGCGAACAATATAATACCTTCAAACCAGATATGGGTGAACACAGCCAGAGCTGTGATTGGCTCTTGCCCCTGAATCTGGGGAACAGACACTGTGAGGAGCGCCGGCCTCAAGAGTGTTTAACACTGACTGAGCTGGGAAACTCCAACTAACCCCGAGAATCGGCAGCACAGGCCGAGCGGAGAGGAAAACCTGTCCTGTGAACTGTAAATCTGGGAACAGATTGTGCTGTGAATGAGCAGAGTGAACATTATGTCAGCGAGAGTATGTTAAAGGGGCGGGCGGGTTAGACTAATGTCACTGTGTTTGTGTGCCCGCTCTCATCGCCGGATTTCAGAGACCCTCTTGTGTAAAATTCAAAGATTTCCCTGTCATAGGATCGCCCTGCTCCCCCCTGATGTGGGAATTAAATGTGAAGTTTTAGTTGATTTCAAATTTCAGTCGAAAAACAGTGAACATGTCCGCGATCGGGTGAGAGAGCGCGGTCAGTGCAGCAAAGAAACGGTTTTAAATCGAAATTGCTGTCTTGAATTCTGATGAAACTTTCTCGACAGCAAACATCCCGGTCTTCGAGACAGAAAGAGACCAATCTGGGAATGTGGAGTGCCCGAGTTTAATTGTAATCGGAGAGTTAATGAGGAGAGAGAAACAGAGAGAGGCTGGAGGGGCCGGGAGCTGACAGCAGGATGTCTCCGCCCCGTCCGCTCGCTGCCTTTAAGTTGCTCTGTGCCGCCGCCTCTCGTTTCATTTCTGACCCAGCTCTGACTGTCAGAGAGATTTTCTACAGAGTCGCCGACATGACCGAGACTGCAGCCGCCAAAATGGCTCCTCCTGCTGCCGCCGCTCAAACCAAGGCTCCCAGCAAGAAGAAGAAGGCGGCTCCCCACTCCAAGCCAGCCGGTCTCACGTTGGGCGAACAGAAACTCAAGGTTGTGGCGAGTGGCAGCGATCGCAAGGGGATGTCCCTGGTTGCGATAAAGAAGGCTCTGGCTGCCAACGGCGTCGATGTGCTGAAGCTCCGGTCCCAGATCAGGTTAAGTATCAAGATGAAAGTGGGAAACGGCTCCCTGGAGCAGAACAAGGGCACGGGCGCCACGGGTTCCTTCAGGCTTGCTAAGAAGGAATCCCAGCGGAAAGAGGGAAAGAAGGTGAAGAAACCAGCAGCCAAGAAATCTGCAGTAAAGAAACCGGCAGCCAAGAAATCTCCAGCCAAGAAACCGGCAGCCAAGAAATCTCCAGCCAAGAAACCGGCAGCCAAGAAATCTCCAGCCAAGAAACCAGCAGCCAAGAAATCTCCAGCCAAGAAACCAGCAGCCAAGAAATCTCCAGCCAAGAAACCAGCAGCCAAGAAATCTCCAGCCAAGAAACCAGCAGCCAAGAAATCTCCAGCCAAGAAACCAGCAGCCAAGAAATCTCCAGCCAAGAAACCAGCAGCCAAGAAAACAATCACCAAGAAGGCAGCAACGTCTAAAAAGACAGCGAAAGCGGCGGCTGGGAAGAAGGTGGTGGTGAAGAAGCCCAAGAGCCCCAAGAAGGCCACAGGCAGAAAGGTGAAGGCGGCCAAGAAGGTGGAAAAACCCAAGGCCAAGCCCAAATCAGCAAAGTCTCAGAAAGCAGCGAGCAAAATAAAATAAAAAGGACAACTGTAGTGTATGTACCTTTAAGAGGAACTATGTTTTTGAAGCCCCTGTATACTGTAGTACCAGTAGTAACCACTCGGGTATATAAGCCTGTATAGCGTCTTGTGTAGTTAGTTCACCTCCAGACTTTGTTCAGTAAACACTTGTTAAATCAACTCCTGCATTCCGTGTCTCCATTAACACATGGATCTAACAACAACTTGTAAATATCTGAACCCAAAGGCTCTTCTCAGAGCCACCCATGTCTTTCCAAAAAGAGGTGATCGCGGAATCATATGATCCATGTCCCGGGGCCGGGCTCAGATTCCAGATTGAAATCATTTCAAATGAACCCCGGCTCCCTGGTGACTCGCTGATTTTCGCTGCACCCACCCCTCCCCCAGTGTCTGCAATAAAACAGAGAGAGAATGGGATGTCCGGGCCGGGCCTCACTCTAACTGGGGGGGTGTTCGACTCCAGTCTCAGTTCATGGTCATTTTCAGTTCACGGTCATTTTCAGTTCACAGGTTCAGGGTGAAAGTCTCTGTGAGACGCTGACACTGGCGGAGATACCCCACATCACAACTCGAACCCCAACACATGAGATTCTCCAAATCAACTGGAATAAGGTGTTTGTAAACTGCTGAACCCGTCTGTGAGGGGAAGTGTGGGGAGATGGAATAAGGTCAGAGATTGACATGGAAGGAGACGGGTCGACTTGTGATCGAAGGGACTGTATATAGGCGGGAATATTACTGATTGTTAATTGTAACAGGATCTTACTTAAAATATTCTGGTTTCAGGGAACCCTTGAATATGAAGCCCGAGTCTGTAAGGGTTTGTGCGGAGCGCTGTGTTTCGGTTCTACTGTCAATAAATGGTTTGAAATTGGCGGTTGCAGATAGCTGGAGGTGGATAATTGATTTACAAATAGATTCAGTCCCACACTCTGATACAGTAGCAGATACTAGCAGAAATGGAATTAATTTCAAACTAACATCAAGTGCCAGAGTCTGATAGATGCAGTAAGAATCCCACTTTCATAAACCGAGTAAGTAGCAGATACATGCGGAATTCTTCGGTGAAAGACAGTACGAGAGACTGACAGATTCAGCACTAATATGACACTAACATGCAGTCCCAGAGACTGACAAATACAGAATGAAACTCACACTCAGTACCAGGGACTGACATCTTAGACTTAGACTTGCACAACATCCCAGTGAATGACAGATACGGAATGAATCCCACACTACACTCAGTACCAGAGACTGACAGATCCAGAATTAATCTTAGACATGCACACCATCCCAGTGAATGACAGATACAGAATGAATCTCAAACTCGCACATCCCAGTGACAGACAGATACAAAATTAATGTCACACACACATACACTACCAGAGAATGACAGATTCTGAATGAATCCCAACACTGACACACGGTACCAGAGTCTGACGGATACAGATGGAGTCCCACCCTAACACATGGTATCAGTGACGGACAGGAAATGAATGGATCCCACACGCACATACTGTAACAGAGACTGAGATTGGTAATGATTCCAACACTTACATAAATCACCAGAGACTGAATAATACAGAACTATTCCAATACACACACTCACAGTACTAGAGACGGGCAGATACTGAACTAAAGTGGTGGAGACCACACTGCAAGACATGAATATAGTGCACTGGTTGGAGGAAGTACATCTAAATTGCTGTCTCGTCCGGAAGAAGTGCTTGGGACCCCAGATAATGGTCTGGGAATTGGTGCATGGATATTTGCTCTTGCAATTACCTTTCTGACTACAGGGGGCGTGCTGGTGACAAAATCTCAATCTGATTGGATACATAAAGAAGCCAATCATAGAGATGCAGAACAATGGAATTTGACATCACTCTTCAGCAGCCAATCACAACCATTGCCTTCACCCATCCCTCATTAGCATAGGACTGTGGGGCTGCCTATATATTCCGAGCCCGGCGCGGGTTTGCGTCGTTTTGTGTCTGAAATCGAGTTTGAGAATGGTTGATGAAAAGAAACCAGTTGCCAAGAAGGGCGCCAAGTAAACCGTCAGTAAACCGGCAGCGAAGGGCGGCAAGAAGCGCAGAAAGTCGAGGAAGGAGAGTTACTCCATCTACATCTACAAAGTGATGAAGCAGGTTCACCCCGACACCGGCATCTCCTCCAAGGCCATGGGCATCATGAACTCGTTTGTGAATGAGATTTTTGAGCGCATCGCGGGTGAGGTTTCCCGCCTGGCCCATTACAAGCGGCACACCATCAGCTCCCGGGAGATCCAGACCGCCGTGCGCCTGCTGCTGCCCGGGGAGCTGGCCAAGCACGCCGTGTCGGAAGGGACAAAGGCGGTGACCAAATACACCAGCTCCAAGTAAAACTCCACGCTGTCCTGAAAGAACAAACCCAAAACACAACGGCTCTTTTAAGAGCTACCCAAAATCTCTCTGAAAGAGCTACACAAACTCATCTCTCTTTAGACACAATTTACTGTAATTATTTCCGTAACAAGTGTGTTTTGAGAACGTTTGAAGTTCCAGCCGTAGATTTAGTTTTGAATTCTCAGATAAGCACTTTCACTGCCCGGATCAACCTTAGCGTCGCTGTTGTATTTCCCGTCCAGTAAAGTACAAACACGGTCCCTGATCGCTCTTTCCCTTTGATCTCAGACCCATTCACTTGCAGCGCCTTCCGACAAATTAAAAGCTTGTTTTCGAGATGAGACTCTGATTTCAGTCACCTCAATCTCTGCAAAAACATTTTCATTTTTTTCAATGCCAGTTGGGAGTCAATCCTTTTGTTAACCAGAGAATTCCTGCAGTGTAACAACCCAGAATGGGGTTTCTTAGAGACCAGAACGCGGTCAGTTTGAACGCTCTGTCCCTCTTCTCTCACAGAAGGACTCCCAGATTTGGTTTCACTTCCGCAGCAGCGCCTGTGCAAAGGATCACTCGATAATCTGAATCCTCACTTTTACAGAGATTGAGCTGGAATGTGTCCCGTTACAGAATCAATGGGGATTTAATCCCACCCGTTAAAGTTCGCTATTGAACCCGGAATTAATCCTGATTGTAACAGCCTGGAATTTGCAAGGGAGAGATGGAAGAAGACAAAAGGAATAAAAAACTGTCTGGAAATCTTTGGCTAATAGTTAATTTATTAACTTAATTCGCTGGGTTAGGAAAATATTGGCGAGCTTTTTGAAATTAAAAATCGTTGGCGGTCTGACTGTTGAGGACAGTTATTTCCACACACTTGCCATTGGCGGAAAAACAGACTGTGATTGGTCACTGGAGAACACCAATGGAATTCACCACAGAGCGACCAATCACAAGTTTGCTGTCTGCATTCCTCCAGAAGGTAGAAGGGCGGCAGATGTGGGCGGAGTTTATCATTATTTCTTTCAACGAGTGGATTTTGGAAATGTCTGGAAGAGGAAAAACCAGCGGTAAAGCTCGGGCCAAGACCAAATCCCGCTCATCCCGGGCCGGACTGCAGTTCCCTGTGGGCCGTGTTCACAGGCTCCTGCGAAAGGGCAACTACGCTGAACGTGTGGGTGCCGGAGCTCTGGTCTACATGGCTGCTGTGCTCGAGTATCTGACCGCTGAAATCCTGGAGCTGGCCGGCAACGCGGCCCGCGACAACAAGAAGACCCGCATCATCCCCAGACACCTGCAGCTGGCCATCCGCAATGACAAGGAGCTCAACAAGCTGCTGGGAAAGGTGACCATCGCTCAGGGCGGGGTACTGCCTAATATCCAGGCGGTGCTGCTTCCCAAGAAAACCAGCACTGCCAGCTCCAAGAGCAAGTAAAGTGGACAAGATTCAATCTAATAACCCAAAGGCTCTTTTCAGAGCCACCCACTGTATCTGTGAAAGGGCTGCTTACTATTTAGCCATTTTCGGTAAACTGTCTGTCCAACATGTAGAAATCCAGATCCAGAAACACTGCAGCGGGCTTGCTGTGAGCGAATATTCAGATCAGTGATTCAATATAGATGAGGACTGGCTTCAGAGAAAAACAAAACACACGGAACCCTAACGTGAGCGCAGCACTCAATTAACGCGTTGTTAGGAGAGCCGAATATGAACGGATGTTAAGAACCGAGTATAAAGTGAGTGAGCGGCTACCATTCCTTATTGGGACAATAATTCCATAGGGAGAACGATATACACCCTGACCCATACAAACATTCCCTTTTTATTTGGGAGACAGGATCTAACCAGAATTGCAGCTCTGGTTAATTTTTAAATATTTCAAATAGTAACTGAAGTTCCCACCTGTCCCTGCATTAAGAGCTGGTTTTAAAGGTGAGTATCAGACTTCAGGCACCTCGTTCTCTCTCTCGGATCGATCCCGGTATGTGGAGTTGGATCAATTCTCTCTCTCCCGCACAGTCGCAGTGACGCTCCCTTGCTCTCACGCAGGCGCAGTGCCGCCCCTTGCCTCTTTCTCCCGCGCAGGCGCAGTGCCGCTCCCTTGCCCTCCCGCGCAGGCGCAGTGCCGCTACCTTTCTCGCTCCCTCCGGCGCAGGCGCAGGCGCAGCGCCGCTCCCGTTCTCTCTCTCTCTCTCTCTCTCCCGCACAGTCGCAGTGACGCTCCCTTGCTTTCACTCCGGCGCAGGCGCAAGTGCCGCTCCTTGCCTTCTCACGCAGGCGCAGTGCCGCTCCTTGCGCTCCCACGCAGGCGCAGTGCCGCTCCTTGCCCTCCCACGCAGGCGCAGTGCCGCTCCCTTTCTCGCTCCCTCCGGCGCAGGCGCAGTGCCGCTCCCTTTCTCTCTCCCTCCCGAGCAGGCGCAGTGCCGCTCCCTTTCTCCCTCTCTCTCTCTCTCTCTCTCTCCCGAGCAGGCGCAGTGCCGCTCCACTGCTGATCCTGGGTTTGCTGTGTGCTGGGCCGGGCGGCGCCGGCCGCTCAGAAACAGGCTGGTTGCCCGGATTACAGGGCCCGCTCTGTGACTGAGGGAACTCGGCCCGAGGCTGCTCAGCCCCGAGTTTAGATCACAGCGAGGGAGGCTCACAGGGTCACCGCTCCGGTTAGTAACTCCGCACAGAAAATGGCGCATTTCCGCCCAGAGCAGTGAGAATGGGGGAGTCTCAGGAGGCCGGAAATTCACAGTGAGTAAAATCTCCAAACTAAACACACAGCCCCGCAACTGGGGATCTGAGGAAAATCTCCAAACTAAACACACAGCCCCGCAACTGGGGATCTGAGGAAAATCTCCAAACTAAACACACAGCCCTGCAACTGGGGATCTGAGGAAAATCCCCAAACTAAACACACAGCCCCGCAACTGGGGATCTGAGGAAAATCTCCAAACTAAACACACAGCCCCGCAACTGGGGATCTGAGGAAAATCTCCAAACTAAACACACAGCCCCGCAACTGGGGATCTGAGCAAAATCTCCAAACTAAACACACAGCCCCGCAACTGGGGATCTGAGGAAAATCTCCAAACTAAACACACAACCCCGCAACTGGGGATCTGAGGAAAATCTCCAAACTAAACACACAGCCCCGCAACTGGGGATCTGAGGAAAATCTCCAAACTAAACACACAGCCCGGCAACTGGGGATCTGAGCAAAATCTCCAAACTGAACACACAGCCCCGCAACTGGGGATCTGAGGAAAGGCACAAAATCAAACAAATACTCGGCCTTGAAATTGAATTATTAGTAAGCAGATTGAAAGTCTACATTATATTATTTCACGCTTTCAATATTGTTCTTATTTTCTGCTTTGCCACAATTAGATGTCCCGGTGAGAGATGGTGTGATTGAGGAAGGTGCTCAGCTCGAAGTAAACAGGGATTGTAGACTGAGGAACGACAGCAGGTGAACCAGCACAGGATTGTGAGAGCACCAACCGGAGAGAACCCTTCCGATTCAAAGAGCTTCCAGAGATCGACTGTGGAACAAGGTAAGAGAAAGTCCCATTGACTCAGATACACACTGGTCCTGGTGATGGACTGGGGAGAAAGGTCAGAGAGAGTCCCATTGACTCAGATACACACTGGTCCTGGAGATGGACTGGGGAGAAAGGTCAGAGATTCCCATTGACTCAGATACACACTGGTCCTGGAGATGGAATTGGGAGAAAGGTCAGAGAGAGTCCCATTGACTCAGATACGCACTGGTCCTGGAGATGTACTGGGAGAAAGGTCAGAGAGAGTCCCATTGACTCAGATACACACTGGTCCTGGAGATGGACTGGGGAGAAAGGTCAGAGATTCCCATTGACTCAGATACACATTGGTCCGAGAGATGGACTGGGGAGAAAGGTCAGAGAGAGTCCCATTGACTCAGATACACACTGGTCCTGGAGATGTACTGGGAGAAAGGTCAGAGAGAGTCCTATTGACTCAGATACACACTCGTCCTGGAGATGGACTGGGGAGAAAGGTCAGAGAGAGTCCCATTGACTGAGATACACACTGGTCCTGGAGATGGACTGGGGAGAAAGGTCAGAGAGAGTCCCATTGACTCAGATACACACTGGTCCTGGAGATGGACTGGGGAGAAAGGTCAGAGAGAGTCCCATTGACTCAGATACACACTGGTCCTGGAGATGGACTGGGGAGAAAGGTCAGAGAGAGTCCCATTGACTCAGATACACACTGGTCCTGGAGATGGACTGGGGAGAAAGGTCAGAGAGAGTCCCATTGACTCAGATACACACTGGTCCTGGAGATGGACTGGGGAGAAAGGTCAGAGAGAGTCCCATTGACTCAGATACACACTGGTCCTGGAGATGGACTGGGGAGAATGGTCAGAGAGAGTCCCATTGACTAAGATACACACTGATCCTGGAGATGGACTGGGGAGAATAGTCAGAGAGAGTTCCATTGACTCCAATACACACTGGTCCTGGAGAGGGACTGGGGAGAAAGGTCAGAGGGAGTCCCATTGACACTGATACACACTGGTCCTGGAGATGGACTGGGGAGAAAGGTCAGAGAGAGTCCCATTGACTCAGATACACACTGGTCCTGGAGACGGACTGGGGAGAAAGGTCAGAGAGAGTCCCATTGACTCAGATACACACTGGTCCTGGAGATGGACTGGGGTGAAAGGTCAGAAAGAGTCCCATTGACTCAGATACACACTGGTCCTGGAGATGGACTGGGGAGAAAGGTCAGAGAGAGTCCCATTGACTCAGATACATACTGGTCCTGGAGATGGACTGGGGAGAAAGGTCAGAGAGAGTCCCATTGACTCAGATACACACTGGTCCTTGCGATGGACTGGGGAGAAAGGTCAGAGAGAGTCCCATTGACTCAGATACACACTGGTCCTTGCGATGGACTGGGGAGAAAGGTCAGAGAGAGTCCCATTGACTCAGACACACACTGGTCCTGGAGATGGACTGGGGAGAAAGGTCAGAGAGAGTCCCATTGACTCAGATACACACTGGTCCTGGGGATGGATTGGGGAGATAGGTCAGAGAGACTCCCATTGACTCAGATACACACTGGTCCTGGAGATGGACTGGGGAGAAAGGTCAGAGGGTCCCATTGACTCAGATACACACTGGTCCTGGAGATGGACTGGGGAGAAAGGTCAGAGAGAGTCCCATTGACTCAGATACACACTGGTCCTGGAGATGGACTTGGGAGAAAGGTCAGAGAGAGTCCCATTGACTCAGATACACACTGGTCCTGGAGATGGACGCTCCCGCACTCGCCCCCTGACCCTCCCGCACTCGCCCCCTGACCCTCCCGCACTCGCCCCCTGACCCTCCCGCACTCGCCCCCTGACCCTCCTGCACTCGCCCTGATGGGGCTCTTCTCAAGTACACCATGCGGTGCAATAAAACACCCCCAGAATCAAGGCCCTGCTCCTGGGGAAGGTGATCAGGCCCCAGGAACCAGTACAAGTGAATAAAGTCAGGGTCAAGGCCCTGCTCCTGGGGAAGGTGATCAGGCCCCAGGAACCAGTACAAGTGAAGCGACTCCTTCTCCCGGAGACTTATTAAACGTGAATACGCCAAGAGTTGACCAAAAATCAGGTTAGTAATATTAATCAAGGAGTCAATTTCTGTTATAAGGAGGGATGATACCTTAGCAGGTTCCTCTAATGAGGCCATATGGGTAGAACTTAAAAACAAAAAGGGGGCAAGCACTTTGCTGGGAGTGTACTATAGGCCCCCATACAGTAAGGGGGAGATAGAGGAACAGATATGTCGGCAAATCTCAGAGGTGTAGAAATAATAGGGTAGTAATTGTTGGGGATTTCAACTTCCCCAATATTAACTGGGATAGTCAGAGTGTGAAAGGCTTAGAGGGTGTGGAATTCTTAAAGTGCATCCAGGAGAGCTTTTTCAGCCAACATGTAGAAAGTCCTACAAGAGAGGGGCGGTACTGGACCTAATTCGAGGGAATGTAGCAGGGCACGTGGTAGAAGGGTTAGTAGGAGAGCATTTTGGTGACAGTGACCATAATTCGGTGAGATTTAAAGTAGTTATGGAAAAGGACAAAGATGGACCGGAAATAAAGGATCGAAATTGGGGGAAGGCCAATTTTAATATGATAAGGCAGGATCTGGCCAAAGTGGACTGGGATCAACTACTTGTAGGAAAATCCACATCAGAGCAGTGGGCGTCTTTCAGAAAGGAAATAGAGAGAGTACAACGCCAGTATGTTCCTGTAAAGGTCAAGGGTGGGACCAACAAGCTCAGGGAGCCCTGGATGTCAAGGGACATACAAGAATGGATTAGGAAAAAAAGGGAGGCTTTTGGCAGATACAAAGGACTAAAAACACTAGAAGCCCTAGAGGAGAATAGAAAGTGCAGGGGGGTACTTAAAAAAGAAATTAGGAGAACGAAGAGGGGTCATGAAAAAACACTGGCAGGCAAAATAAAGGAAAATCCCAAGGTGTTTTATTAGTATATTAAGGGCAAGAGGATAACCAGGGAAAGAGTAGGGCCCATTAGGGACCAAAGTGGCAATCTGTGTGTAGAGCCAGAAGATGAAGGTGAGGTTTTAAATTAATATTTTGCATCTGTGTTCACTATGGAGAAGGACGATGCAGGCATAGAAATCAGGCAGGGGGGATTGTGATATATTTGAACAAATTCGTATTGAGAGGGAGGAGGTACTAGTGGTTTTAGCAGGCTTAAAAGTGGATAAACCCCCAGGCCCAGACGAGATGTATCCCAGCCTGCTGTGTGAGGCAAGGGAGGAGATTGCAGGGGCTCTGACACAAATTTTCAGAACCTCTCTGACCACAGGGGAGGTGCCAGAGGACTGGAGAACAGCTAACGTAGTACCATTATTCAAGAAGGGTAGTAGTAGGGATAAACCAGGGAATTACAGGCCAGTGAGCCGAACATCAGTGGTAGGGAAATTATTGGAAAAAATTCTGAGGGACAGAATTAGTCTCCACTTGGAGAGGCAAGGATTAATCAAGGATAGTCAGCATAGCTTTGTCAGGGGGAGATCATGTCTAACCAATTTGACTGAATTTTTCAATGGGGGTGACTAGGTGTGTGGATGAGGGCAGTCCAGTTGATGTAGTCTACATGGACTTCAGTCAGGCTTTTGACAAAGTCCCACATGGGAGACTGGTCAAGAAGGTAAGAGCCCATGGGATCCAGGGCAATTTGGCACATTGGATCCAAAATTGGCTTAGTGGCAGGAGGCAGAGGGTGATGGTCGAAGGTTGTTTTTGTGACTGGAAGCCTGTGTCCACTGGTGTAACGCAGGGATCGGTGCTGGGTCCCTTGCTGTTTGTAGTGTACATTAAGGATTTAGATATGAATGTAGGAGGTATGATCAGTAAGTTCGCAGATGACATGAAAATTGGTGGAGTGGTAAATAGCGAGGAGGGAAGCCTCAGGCTACAGGAGAATATAGATGGGTTGGTTGGATGGGCAGCACAGTGGCAAATGGAATTTAACCCTGAAAAGTGTGAGGTGATGCATTTTGGGAGGACTAACAAGGGAATACACAATGAATGGTAGAACCCTAGGAAGGACAGAGGATCAGAGGGACCTTGGTGTGCATGTACATAGATCCTTGAGGGCAGCAGGACAGCGAGAAGGCATATGGGATACTTGCCTTAATTAGCCGAGGCATAGAATATAAGAGCAGGGGGGTTATGATGGAGCTGTACAAAATGCTAGTTAGGCCACAGCTTGAATACTGTGTGCGGTTCTGCTCGCCACACTATAGGAAGGATGTGATTGCATTGGAGAGGGTGCAGAGGAGATTCACCAGGATGTTACCTGGGCTGGAGCGCTTCAGCTATGAAGAGAGACTGGGGTTGTTTTCCTTAGAGCAGAGAAGGCTGAGGGGGACCTGATTGAGGTGTACAAAATTATGAGGGGAATAGATAGGGTAGATAGAAAAGAACATTTCCCCTTAGTAGAGGGGTCAATAGCCAGGGGGCATAGATTCAAGGTAAGGGGCAGGAGGTTTAGAGTGGATTTGAGGAAAAGCTTTTTCACCCAGAGGGTGGTTGGAATCTGGAACTCACTGCCTGAAAGGGTGGTAGAGGCAGGAACCCTCACAACATTCAAGAAGCATTTAGATGAGCACTTGAAACGCCATAGCATACAAGGCTACGGACCAAGTGCTGGAAAATGGGATTAGAATAGACAGGGCTTGGTGGCCGGCGCAGACACGATGGGCCGAAGGGCCCCTTTCTGTGCTGTATAAATCAATGACTCTATGGTAGCACTCTTGCCTCTGAGGCGTAAGGTTGTGGGTTCAAGTCCCACTCCAGAGACTTGAGCACAAAAATCCAGGCTGACACTCCAGTGCAGTGCTGAGGCACTGTCAGAGGTGGCGTCTTTCGGATGAGACATTAAACTGAGGCCCTGTCTGCTCTCTCAGGTGGATGTAAAAGATCCCATGACACTATTTTGAGAAAGAAAGACTTGCATTTATATAGTGCTTTCATGACCAGCAGACGTCTTGAAGTGCTTTACAGCCAATTAAGTACTTTTGAGGTGTAGTCACTGTTGTAATGTGGGAAAGAGCAGGGGAAATATCCCCGGTGTCCGAGCCAATGTTTATCTCTCAATCAATGTAACAAAAGGATAATAGCAAAATACTGCGGATGCTGGAAGTCTGAAATAACAACAGGAAATGCTGGAAACACTCAGCAGGCCAGGCAACATCCGTAGAGAGAGAAACAGAGTTAACAAAAAGATAGATTATCTGGTCATTATCACATTGCTGTTTGTGGGAGCTTGCTGTGCGCTATTTGACTGCTGCATTTCTTACATTACAACAGTGACTACACTTCAAAAGTACTTCATTGGCTGTAAAGCACTTTGGGTCGTCCGGTGGTGGTGCAAGGCGCTATAGAAATGCAAGTCTTTCTTTCTTCACTGGTCTCACCAGCGACCTCTTCTGGCTGATGGTTGATTGACAGACGGGCTGGAGGAGCGAGCCGGCGGCGGGCCCTCCAACCAATCGGGTAGCCCGAGGGGCGGCACTAGCGGCGGCTGATTGTCTGATCCGCAGGGCAGCGAGTTTCTCCAGTCCCTTGTTCAGGGCCCGGGGCCAGGGGAGGCTGTGGGCCTTTATTCCCCTCATTGGACACAAGGCTCTTTGGCTCACAACACACGGGCTCAGGTTTTAATAGAGACTTTTTAAATTCATCAATAAAAGCAGATAAACCTCGTGCTTCTGTGGAACAAACTTTCTAATATTTTATAGAATCATAAAATGGTTACAGCACAGAAGGAGGCCATTCGGCCCGTCGAGCCCGTGCCGGCTCTCTGCAAGACCACTTCAGCTAGTCCCACTCCCCGCCCTTTCCCCGTAACCCTGCAATTCTTTTTCATTCAGGTACTTATCCAATTCCCTTTTGAAAGCGGTGATTGAATCTGCCTCCACCACCCTTTCAGGCAGTGCATTCCAGATCCTAACCACTCGCTGCATAAATTTTTTTTTCCTCATAGAGTCATAGAGTTTTACAGCACAGAAAGAGGCCCTTCGGCCCATCGTGCCTGCACCGCCCATCCATCCCTGTCCAGTCTAATCCCATTTTCCAGCATTTGGTCCATAGCCTTGTATGCATTGGCATTCCAAGTGCTCATCCAAATGCTTCTTGAATGTTGTGAGGGTTCCTGCCTCTACCACCCTTTCAGGCAGTGAGTTCCAGCTTCCAACCACCCTCTGGGTGACAAAGTTCCTCCTCAAATCCCCTCTAAATCTCCTGCCCCTTACCCTGAATCTATGCCCCCTTGTTATTGACCCCCCTACTAAGGGGAAAAGTTCCTCTTTGTCTACCCTATCTATGCCCCTCATCATTTTGTACACCTCAATCAGGTCCCCCCTCAGCCTTCTTTGCTCCAAGGAAAACAACCCCAGCCTGTTTAGTCTTTCTTCATAGCTGAGGCGCTCCATCCCAGGTAACATCCTGGTGAATCTTCTCTGCACCCTCTCCAAAGCGATCACATCCTTCCTATAGTGAGGCGACCAGAACTGCACACAGTACTCCAGCTGTGGCCTCACCAGCGTTTTGTACAGCTCCATCATAACCCCCCTGCTCTTATATTCTATGCCTCGGCTAATGAAGGCAAGTATCCCATATGCCTTTTTAACCACCTTATCTACCTGTTCCGCTGCCTTCAGGGATCTATGTACATGTACACCAAGGTCCCTCTGACCCTCTGTACTTCCTAGGGTCCTACCACTCATTGTGTATTCCCTTGCCTTATTTGTCCATCCAAAATGCATCACCTCGCACTTTTCAGGGTTAAATTCCATTTGCCACTTTTCCGCCCATCTAACCAACCCGTTTATATCGTCCTGTAGCCTGAGGCTTTCCTCCTCGCAATTGACCACCCCACCAATTTTCGTGTCATCTGCGAACTTGCTGATCATACCTTTTACATTCTCATCCAAATCATCTATGTAGATCACAAACAACAAGGGACCCAGCACCGATCCCTGAGGTACCCCACTGGACACAGGCTTCCAGTCACAAAAGCAACCTTCGACCATCACCCTCTGCCTCCTGCCACTCAGCCAGTTTAGGATCCAACGCGCCAAGGCACCCTGGATCCCATGGGCTCTTACCTTCTTGACCAGCCTCCTATGCGGGACTTTGTCAAAGGCTTTACTGAAGTCCATGTAAACCACATCCACAGCATTTCCCTCATCCACCCCCCTAGTCACCCCCTCGAAAAATTCAATCAGATTTGTCAGACATGATTTACCCTTGACAAAGCCATGCTGACTATCCCCGATTAATCCTTGCCTCTCCAAGTGGAGACTAATTTTGTCCCTCAGAATTTTTTCCAATAATTTCCCTACCACAGATGTTAGGCTCACTGGCCTGTAATTCCCTGGTTTATCCCTGCTACCCTTCTTGTATAATGGTACTACATTAGCTGTTCTCCAGTCCTCTGGTACACCCCCTGTGGCCAGAGAGGTTCTGAAAATTTGTGTCAGAGCCCCTGCAATCTCCTCCTTTGCCTCCCACAGCAGCCTGGGATACATCTCATCCGGGCCTGGGGATTTATCCACTTTTTTGCCTGCTAAAACCGCTAGCACCTCCTCCCTCTCGATGCTAATATGTTCAAGTATGTCACAGTCCCCTTGCCCGATTTCTATGTCTGCATCGTCTTTCTCCATAGTGAACACAGATGCAAAAAATTTATTTAAAACCCTGCCTACATCATCTGGCTCTACACACAGATTGCCACTTTGGTCCCTAATGGGCCCTACCCTTTCCCTGGTTATCCTCTTGCCCTTAATATACTTATAAAACATCTTAGGATTTTCCTTTATTTTGCTCGCCAGTGTTATTTCATGGCCCCTCCTCGCCCTCCTAATTTCTTTTTTAAGTATGCCCCTGCACTTTTTATACTCCTCTAGGGCTTCTTCCGTCTTTAGTCTTTTGTAACTGCCAAAAGCCCCCCTTTTATTTCTAATGCATTTTTGTATATCCCTTGTCATCCAAGGTTCCCTTTGCTTGTTGGTCCCACCCTTGACCTTTACAGGAACATGTTGGCGCTGTACTCTCTCTATTTCCCTTCTGAAAGTCTCCCACTGTTTTGATGTGGATTTTCCTATAAGTAGCTGCTCCCAGTCCACTTTGGCCAGATCCTGCCTTATCATATTAAAATCGGCCTTCCCCCAATTTAGAACCCTTATTTCCGGGCCGTCTTTGTCTTTTTCCATGACCACCTTAAATCTCACCGAATTATGGTCACTGTCGCCAAAATGCTCTCCTACTGATACTTCCACCACTTGCCCGGCTACATTCCCCAGAATTAGGTCCAGTATCGCCCCCTCTCTTGTAGGACTTTCTACATGTTGGCTCAAAAAGCTCTCCTGGATGCACTTTAAGAATTCTGCACCCTGTAAGCCTTTCACACTCTGACTATCCCAATTTATATTGGGGAAGTTGAAATCCCCCACTATTATTACCCTATTATTTTCGCACTTCTCTGAGATTTGCCTACATATCTGTTCCTCTATCTCCCCCTGACTGTTTGGGGGCCTATAGTACACTCCCAGCAAAGTGCTTGCCCCCTTTTTGTTTCTACCCATATGGCCTCATTAGAGGAACCCGCTAATATATCGTCCCTCCTTACAGCAGTAATTGACTCCTTAATTAATATTGCAACACCCCCTCCCCTTTTACACCCCCCTCTGTCTCGCCTGAAGATTCTATACCCCGGAATATTGAGCTGCCAGTCCTGACCCTCCCTCAACCATGTCTCCGTGATAGCAACAATATCGTACTCCCATGTGTTCAACAACAACTTCAGTTCATCCACCTTATTTGCAAGACTCCTTGCATTAAAATAAATGCCTTCCAGCCCTGCCATATTCCCTTTTGCCTTCACATATTTGCTCTGCCTTCCCAGCTGACTTGTTTTTTCCTCTGTATTTGGCTGTAAATCACCCCCTACTATAGCTCCACTCTGTACCCCATCCCCCTGCCAAGTTAGTTTAAACCCCCCCCAGCAGTGCTAGCAAACCTCCCCGCAAGGATATTGGTTCCCCTCTGGTTCAGGTGTAAACCGTCCGACTTGTACAAGTCCCACCTTTCCCAGAAGCAGACCCAGTGATCCAGGAAACTAAAGCCGTCCCCCCTGCACCATCCCTTTAGCCACGCATTCATCTGTTCTATCTTCCTATTCCTATACCCACTAGCACGTGGCACGGGGAGTAATCCAGAGATTACAACCTTTGAGGTCCTGCTCTTTAATCCTTCACCTAGCTCCTTAAATTCTTGCTGCAGGACCTCATCCCTCTTTTTACCTATGTCGTTGGTACCAATGTGGACCACGACCTCTGGCTGTTCACCCTCCCCCTCCAGAATGCCCTGCAGCCGCTCAGTGATATCCTTGACCCTGGCACCAGGGAGGCAACAAACCATCCTGGATTCACGTCTACGGCCACAGAAACGCCTATCTGTTCCCCTTACTATAGAATCCCCTACCACTATTGCTCTCCCACTCTTTTTCCCCCCTTCCTGGGCAGCAGGAGCACCCCCAGTGCCAGCAAGTTGGCTGCTGCTGCCTTCCCCTGGTGAGTCATCCCCCCCAACAGTATCCAAAGCGGTATACTTGTTTGAGAGGGGAATGGTCACAGGGGTCTCCTGCACTACCTGCCTGCTTCTATTGCTCCGCCTGGTGGTCACCCATTTCCTGTCTTCCTGTGCAGCCCTTCCCTGCGGTGTGACCAACTCACTAAACGTGCTATCCACGACCCTCTCAGCATCGTGAATGCTCAACAACCCATCCACCCGCAGCTCCAGCGCCTCAATGCAGTCTGCTAGTAGCTGCAGATGGATGCATCTCTGGCACACGTGGTCATCAGGGGCACCGGGGTCCCTGAATTCCCACATAGAGCAAGAGGAGCATATCACGGGGCTGGGCTCACCTGGCATGACCTTCCTTTTACTTAATTTAAATTAATTTACTACCACCAATTAAAAATATCTCTAAGGCGCTTGTATAGTCTACCAACAGTCCCTGCTACACCAGAAAAGACCCTAGTAACTATAAACTACAGAGTTAAAGTTTAAAAAGAGAAATACTCACCAACCAATCACTTACCTGCTCCCTGGTGACGTCACACTCTGATTACTTTTTACCTTTCTCCTCTGCTGTTGATTTGGTCGGGCCTCACCTCGCACTGCCGCCGCTTTTAACTGCCGCCGGTCACTGCCCCTTCACAGGTCCGATGCTCTGATCGGGCCTCACCTCGCAACTTCGTTCTTTCGTTCTTCTGCCAATCACCTTAAATCTGTGTCCTCTGGTTCGCGACCCTACCGCCAATGGGAAC
>NC_140990.1:11508168-11543732 GCF_052327205.1 Somniosus microcephalus | reverse complement strand
GACTGTGCAGCGCTCCCTCAGTACTGCCCCTCCGACAGTGCAGTGCTCCCTCAGTACTGCCCCTCTGACAGTGCGGCGCTCCCTCAGTACTGCCCCCTGACAGTGGAGCGCTCCCTCAGTACTGACTCCCGACTGTGCAGCGCTCCCTCAGTACTGCTCCCCGACTGTGCAGCGCTCCCTCAGTATTGCCCCTCCGACAGTGCAGTGCTCTCTCAGTACTGACCCTCCGACAGTGCGACGCCCCCTCAGTACTGTCCCTCCGACAGTGCAGCACTCCCTCAGTACTTACCCTCTGACCGTCCAGTGCTCCCTCAGTACTGCCCCTCTGACCGTCCAGTGTTCCCTCAGTACTGCCCCTCTGACCGTTCGGCGCCCCCTCAATACTGCCCCTCCGACAGTGCAGCTCTCCCTCAGTACTGCCCCTCTGACCATTCAGTGCTCCCTCAGGACTGCTCTCCGACAGTGGAGCGCTCCCTCAGTACTGACCCTCCGACAGTGCAGCGCGCCCTCAGTACTGACCCTCCAACAGTGGAGCGCTCCCTCAGTACTGCCCCTCGACAGTGCAGCGCTCCCTCAGCACTGCCCCTCTGACTGCGCAGCGTTCCCTCAGTACTGACCCTCCGACAGTGGAGCGCTTCCTCAGTACTGCCCCCCGACAGAGCAATGCTCACTCAGTACTGCCCCTCTGACAGCGTAGCGCTCCCTCAGTATTGACCCTCCGACAGTGGAGCGCTGCCTCAGTACTGACCCCTGACAGTGCAGCGCTCCCTCAGTACTGCTCCCCGACTGTGCAGCGCTCCCTCAGTACTGCCCCACCGACAGTGCAGTGATCCCTCAGTACTGCCCCTCTGACAGTGCGGCGCTCCCTCAGTACTGCCCCCTGACAGTGGAGCGCTCCCTCAGTACTGACTCCCGACTGTGCAGCGCTCCCTCAGCACTGCTCCCCGACTGTGCAGCGCTCCCTCAGTATTGCCCCTCCGACAGTGCAGTGCTCTCTCAGTACTGACCCTCCGACAGTGCGGCGCCCCCTCAGTACTGTCCCTCCGACAGTGCAGCACTCCCTCAGTACTTACCCTCTGACCGTCCAGTGCTCCCTCAGTACTGCCCCTCTGACCGTCCAGTGTTCCCTCAGTACTGCCCCTCTGACCGGTCGGCGCCCCCCTCAATACTGCCCCTCCGACAGTGCAGCTCTCCCTCAGTACTGCCCCTCTGACCGTCCAGTGCTCCCTCAGTACTGCCCCTCTGACCGTCCAGTGCCCCCTCAGTACTGCCCCTCCAACAGTGCAGCGCTCCCTCAGTACTGCCCCCCGACAGTGAAGCGCTCCCTCAGTACTGCCCCCCAACAGTGCAGCGCTCCTTCAGTACTGCCCCCTCTGACATTGCAGCGCTCCCTCAGTACTGACCCTCCGACAGTGCAGCGCTCCCTCAGTACAGCCCCCTGCGACAGCGCAGCGCTCCCTGAGTACTGCCCCCGACAGTGCAGCGCTCCCTCGGTACCACCCCTCCGACAGTGCAGCGCTCGCTCAGTACTGACCCCTGACAGTGCAGCGCTCACTCAGTACTGCCCCTTCGACATTGCAGTGCTTCCTCAGTACGGCCATCCGACAGCGCAGCTCTCCCTCAGTACTGCCCCCCGACAGTGCAGCGCTCCTTCAGTACTGCCCCCCGACAGTGCGGCGCTCCCTCAGTACTGCCCCCTCTGACAGTGCAGCGCTCCCTCAGTATTGCCTCCTCTGACAGCGCAGCACTCCCTCAGTACTCCCCCTCCGACAGTGCAGCGCTCCCTCAGTACTGCCCCCTCTGACAACGCAGCGCTCCCTCAGTACTGCCCCCTCTGACAGCGCAGCGTGCCCACAGTACTGACCCCTCTGACAGTGCTCCCTCAGAACTGCCCCTCGATAGTGCAGCGCTCCCTCAGTACTGCCCCTCCAACCGTGCAGCGCTCCCTCAGTAGTGTACCTTCGACAGTGCAGTGCTCCCTCAGTACTGTCCCTCCGACAGTGCAGCGCTCCCTCAGTACTGCCCCTCTGACAGCGCAGCGCTCCCTCAGTACTGCCCCTCTGACAGCGCAGCGCTCCCTCAGTACTGACCCTCCGACAGTGGAGCGCTCCCTCAGTACTGCCCCTCGACAGTGCAGCGCTCCCTCAGTACTGCCCCTCTGACAGCGCAGCGTTCCCTCAGTACTGACCCTCCGACAGTGGAGCGCTTCCTCAGTACTGCCCCCCGACAGCGCAGCGCTCCCTGAGTACTGCCCCCGACAGTGCAGCGCTCCCTCGGTACCGCCCCTCCGACAGTGCAGCGCTCCCTCAGTACTGCCCCCCGACAGTGCAGCGCTCCCTCAGTACTGCCCCTCCGACATTGCAGCGCTCCCTCAGTACGGCCACCCTACAGCGCAGCGCTCCCTCAGTACTGCCCCTCCGACAGCGCAGCGCTCCCTCAGTACTGCCCCCCGACAGTGCAGCGCTCCTTCAGTACTGACACCCGACAGTGCGGCGCTCCCTCAGTACTGACCCTCCGACAGTGCAGCGCTCCCTCAGTATTGCCTCCTCCGACAGCGCAGCACTCCCTCAGTACTCCCCCTCCGACAGTGCAGCGCTCCCTCAGTACTGCCCCCTCCGACAACGCAGTGCTCCCTCAGTATTGCCCCCTCCGACAGCGCAGCATGCCCACAGTACTGACCCCTCCGACAGTGCTGTGCTCCCTCAGTACTGCCCCTCGATAGTGCAGCGCTCCCTCAGTACTGCCCTACCAACAGTGCAGCGCTCCCTCAGTAGTGTACCTTCGACAGTGCAGTGCTCCCTCAGTACTGTCCCTCCGACAGTGCAGCGCTCCCTCAGTACTGCCCCTCTGACAGCGCAGCGCTCCCTCAGTACTGACCCTCCGACAGTGGAGCGCTCCCTCAGTACTAACCCTCCGACAGTGCAGCGCGCCCTCAGTGCTGACCCTCCGACAGTGGAGCGCTCCCTCAGTACTGCCCCCCGACAGTGGAGCGCTCCCTCAGTACTGACCCTCCGACAGTGCAGCGCTCCCTCAGTACTGACCCTCCGACAGTGCAGCGCTCCCTCAGTACCGACCCTCCGACAGTGCAGCGCTCCCTCAGTACTGCCCCCTGACTGTGCAGCGCTCCCATGGTACTGACCCTCCGAGGGTGGAGCGCTCCCTCAGTAGTGCCCCTCCGACAGTGGAGCACTCCCTCAGTACTGACCCTCCGACAGTGCAGCGCTCCCTCAGCACTGCCCCCCGACAGTGCAGCGCTCCCTCAGTACCGTCCCTCTGACAGTACAGCGCTCCCTCAGTACTGCCCCTCCGACAGTGTGGTGCTCCCTCAAAACTGCCCCCGACAGTGCAGCGCTCCCTCAGTACTGCCCCCCGACAGTGGAGCACTCCCTCAGTACTGACCCCCCGACAGTGCAGCACTCCCTCAGTACTGCCACTCCGGCAGTGCAGCGCTCCCTCAGTACTGCCCCTCCGACAGTGTAGCGCTCCCTCAATACTGCCCCCCGACAGTGCAGCACTCCCTCAGTACTGCCCCCCCGACAGTGCAGCGCTCCCTCAGTACTGCCCCTCCGGCAGTGCAGCGCTCCCTCAATACTGCCCCCCGACAGTGCAGCACGCCCTCAGCACTGCCCCCCGACAGCGCAGCGCTCCCTCAGTACTGCCCCCCAACAGTGCAGCGCTCCTTCAGTACTGCCCCCCGACAGTGCGGCGCTCCCTCAGTACTGCCCCCTCTGACAGTGCAGCGCTCCCTCAGTACTGCCCCCTCTGACAGTGCAGCGCTCCCTCAGTACTGCCCCCTCCGACAGTGCAGCACTCCCTCAGTACTGCCCCCTGCAACAGCGCAGCGTTCCCTGAGTACTGCCCCCGACAGTGCAGCGCTCCCTCGGTACCGCCCCTCCGACAGTGCAGCGCTCCCTCAGTACTGCCCCTCGACAGTGCAGCGCCCACTCAGTACTGCCCCTCCGACATTGCAGTGCTCCCTCAGTACGGCCATCCGACAGCGCAGCTCTCCCTCAGTACTGCCCCCCGACAGTGCAGCGCTCCTTCAGTACTGCCCCCCGACAGTGCGGCGCTCCCTCAGTACTGCCCCCTCCGACAGTGCAGTGCTCCCTCAGTATTGCCTCCTCCGACAGCGCAGCACTCCCTCAGTACTCCCCCTCCGACAGTGCAGCGCTCCCTCAGTACTGCCCCCTCCAACAACGCAGCGCTCCCTCAGTACTGCCCCCTCCGACAGCGCAGCGTGCCCACAGTACTGACCCCTCCGACAGTGCTGTGCTCCCTCAGTACTGCCCCTCGATAGTGCAGCGCTCCCTCAGTACTGCCCCTCCAACCGTGCAGCGCTCCCTCAGTAGTGTACCTTCGACAGTGCAGTGCTCCCTCAGTACTGTCCCTCCGACAGTGCAGCGCTCCCTTCGTACTGCCCCTCTGACAGCGCAGCGCTCCCTCTGTACTGACTCTCCGACAGTGGAGCGCTCCCTCAGTACTGACCCTCCGACAGTGCAGCGCGCCCTCAGTACTGACCCTCCGACAGTGCAGCGCTGCCTCAGTACTGCCCCTCTGACAGCGCAGCGTTCCCTCAGTACTGACCCTCTGACAGTGGAGCGCTTCCTCAGCACTGCCCCCCGACAGAGCAATGCTCACTCAGCACTGCCCCTCTGACAGCGCAGCGCTCCCTCAGTATTGACCCACCGACAGTGGAGCGCTGCCTCAGTACTGACCCCTGACAGTGCAGCGCTCCCTCAGTACTGCTCCCCGACTGTGCAGCGCTCCCTCAGTACTGCCCCTCCGACAGTGCAGTGCTCCCTCAGTACTGCCCCTCTGACAGTGCGTCGCTCCCTCAGTACTGCCCCCTGACAGTGGAGCGCTCCCTCAGTACTGACTCCCGACTGTGCAGCGCTCCCTCAGTACTGCTCCCCGACTGTGCAGCGCTCCCTCAGTATTGCCCCTCCGACAGTGCAGTGCTCTCTCAGTACTGACCCTCCGACAGTGCGACGCCCCCTCAGTACTGTCCCTCCGACAGTGCAGCACTCCCTCAGTACTTACCCTCTGACCGTCCAGTGCTCCCTCAGTACTGCCCCTCTGACCGTCCAGTGTTCCCTCAGTACTGCCCCTCTGACCGTTCGGCGCCCCCTCAATACTGCCCCTCCGACAGTGCAGCTCTCCCTCAGTACTGCCCCTCTGACCATTCAGTGCTCCCTCAGGACTGCTCTCCGACAGTGGAGCGCTCCCTCAGTACTGACCCTCCGACAGTGCAGCGCGCCCTCAGTACTGACCCTCCAACAGTGGAGCGCTCCCTCAGTACTGCCCCTCGACAGTGCAGCGCTCCCTCAGCACTGCCCCTCTGACTGCGCAGCGTTCCCTCAGTACTGACCCTCCGACAGTGGAGCGCTTCCTCAGTACTGCCCCCCGACAGAGCAATGCTCACTCAGTACTGCCCCTCTGACAGCGTAGCGCTCCCTCAGTATTGACCCTCCGACAGTGGAGCGCTGCCTCAGTACTGACCCCTGACAGTGCAGCGCTCCCTCAGTACTGCTCCCCGACTGTGCAGCGCTCCCTCAGTACTGCCCCACCGACAGTGCAGTGCTCCCTCAGTACTGCCCCTCTGACAGTGCGGCGCTCCCTCAGTACTGCCCCCTGACAGTGGAGCGCTCCCTCAGTACTGACTCCCGACTGTGCAGCGCTCCCTCAGCACTGCTCCCCGACTGTGCAGCGCTCCCTCAGTATTGCCCCTCCGACAGTGCAGTGCTCTCTCAGTACTGACCCTCCGACAGTGCGGCGCCCCCTCAGTACTGTCCCTCCGACAGTGCAGCACTCCCTCAGTACTTACCCTCTGACCGTCCAGTGCTCCCTCAGTACTGCCCCTCTGACCGTCCAGTGTTCCCTCAGTACTGCCCCTCTGACCGGTCGGCGCCCCCTCAATACTGCCCCTCCGACAGTGCAGCTCTCCCTCAGTACTGCCCCTCTGACCGTCCAGTGCTCCCTCAGTACTGCCCCTCTGACCGTCCAGTGCCCCCTCAGTACTGCCCCTCCAACAGTGCAGGACTCCCTCTGTACTGACCACTCCGACTGCAGCGCCCACTCAGTACTGACCCTCCAACAGTGCAGCGCTCCCTCAGAAATGCCCCTACGACAGTGCAGCGCTCCCTCAGTACTGCCCCTCTGACCGTGCAGTGCTCCATCAGTACTGACCTCTCCGACAGTGCAGCACTCCCTCAGTAGTGTCCCTTCGACAGTGCAGTGCTCCCTCAGTACTGTCCCTCCGACAGTGCAGCGCTCCCTCAGTATTGCACCTCTGACAGCGCAGCGCTCCCTCAGTACTGACCCTCGGACAGTGGAGCGCTCCCTCAGTACTGACCCTCCGACAGTGCAACGCGCCCTCAGTACTGACCCTCCAACAGTGGAGCGCTGCCTCAGTACTATCACTCAACAGTGCAGCGCTCCCTCAGTACTGCCTCTCTGACAGCGCAGCACTCCCTCAGTACTGACCCTCCGACAGAGGAGCATTTCCTCAGTACTGCCCCCCGACAGTGCAATGCTCACTCAGTACTGCCCCTCTGACAGCGCAGCGCTCCCTCAGCACTGATCCTCCGACAGTGGAGCGCTCCCTCAGTACTGCCCCCCGACTGTGCAATGCTCCCTCAGTACTGACCCTCCGACAGTGCAGCGCTCCCTCAGTACTGCCCCTCCGACAGTGCAGCACTCCCTCAGTACTGCCTCTCTGACAGTGCGGCGCTCCCTCAGCACTGCCCCTCGACAGTGGAGCGCTCACTCAGTACTGCCCCCCTACAGTGGAGCGCTCCCTCAGTACTGCCCCGCCGACAGTGCAGCGCTCCCTCAGTACTGACACTCCGACAGTGCAGCGCTCCCTCAGTACAGCCCCTCCAACTGTGCAATGCTCCCTCAGTACTGACCCTCCGACAGTGGAGCGCTCCCTCAGTACTGCCCCCCGACTGTGCAGCGCTCCCTCAGTACTGCCCCCCGACAGTGCAGCGCTCCCTCAGTACCGACCCTCCGGCAGTGCAGTGCTCCCTCAGTACTGCCCCCCGACTGTGCAGCGCTCCCTCAGTACTGCCCCCCAACAGTGGAGCACTCCCTCAGTACTGACCCTCCGACAGTGGAGCGCTCCCTCAGTACTGACCCTCCGACAGTGCAGCGTTCCCTCAGTACTGCCCCTCCGACAGTGCAGCGCTCCCTCAGTATTGCCCCCCGACAGTGCAGCGCTCCCTCAGTGCTGCCTCCCCGACAGTGCAGCGCTCCCTCAGTACTGCCCCCCGACAGTGGAGCGCTCCCTCAGTACTGCCCCCCGACAGTGCAGCGCTCCCTCAGTACTGCCCCCCGACAGTGAAGCGCTCCCTCAGTACTGCCCCTGCGACAGTGCAGCGCTCCCTCAGTACTGCCCCCCGACATTGCGGCGCTCCCTCAGTACAGCCCCCTCTGACAGTGCAGCGCTCCCTCAGTACTGACCCTCCGACAGTGCAGCGCTCCCTCAGTACTGCCCCCTGCGACAGCGCAGCGCTCCCTGAGTACTGCCCCCGACAGCGCAGCGCTCCCTCAGTACTGCCCCCCGACAGTGCAGTGCTCCTTCAGTACTGCCCCCCGACAGTGCGGCGCTCCCTCCGTACTGCCCCCTCCGACAGTGCAGTGCTCCCTCAGTATTGCCTCCTCCGACAGCGCAGCACTCCCTCAGTACTCCCCCTCCGACAGTGCAGCGCTCCCTCAGTACTGCCCCTTCCGACAACGCAGTGCTCCCTCAGTACTGCCCCCTCCGACAGCGCAGCGTGCCCACAGTACTGACCCCTCTGACAGTGCTGTGCTCCCTCAGTACTGCCCCTCGATAGTGCAGCGCTCCCTCAGTACTGCCCCTCCAACAATGCAGCGCTCCCTCAGTAGTGTACCTTCGACAGTGCAGTGCTCCCTCAGTACTGTCCCTCCGACAGTGCAGCACTCCCTCAGTACTGCCCCTCTGACAGCGCAGCGCTCCCTCTGTACTGACCCTCCGACAGTGGAGCGCTCCCTCAGTACTGACCCTCCGACTGTGCAATGCTCCCTCAGTACTGACCCTCCGACAGTGGAGCGCTCCCTCAGTACTGCCCCCGAATGTGCAGCGCTCCCTCAGTACTGCCCCCCGACAGTGCAGCGCTCCCTCAGTACCAACCCTCTGACAGTGGAGCGCTCCCTCAGTACTGCCCCCCGACAGTGCAGCGCTCCCTCAGTACCGCCCCTCTGACAGTGGAGCGCTCCCTCAGTACTGCCCCCCGACAGTGCAGCGCTCCCTCAGTACCGCCCCTCTGACAGTGCAGCGCTCCCTCAGTACTGCCCCCCGACAGTGGAGCGCTCCCTCAGTACTATCACTCAACAGTGCAGCGCTCCCTCAGTACTGCCTCTCTGACAGCGCAGCGCTCCCTCAGTACTGACCCTCCGACAGTGGAGCGTTTCCTCAGTACTGCCCCCCGACAGTGCAATGCTCACTCAGTACTGCCCCTCTGACAGCGCAGTGCTCCCTCAGTACTGATCCTCCGACAGTGGAGCGCTCAATCAGTACTGCCCCCTGACAGTGCAGCGCTCCCTCAGCACTGCCCCCCGACTGTGCAATGCTCCCTCAGTACTGACCCTCCGACAGTGCAGCGCTCCCTCAGTACTGACCCTCCGACAGTGCAGCGCTCCCTCAGTACTGCCCCTCCGACAGTGCAGCACTCCCTCAGTACTGCCTCTCTGACAGTGCGGCGCTCCCTCAGTACTGCCCCCCGACAGTGGAGCGCTCCCTCAGTACGGCCCCCCAACAGTGGAGCGCTCCCTCAGTACTGCCCCGCCGACAGTGCAGCGCTCCCTCAGTACTGACCCTCCGACAGTGCAGCGCTCCCTCAGTACTGCCCCCTCCGACAATGCAGCGCTCCCTCAGTACTGCCCCCTCCGACAGCGCAGCGTGCCCATTGTACTGACCCCTCTGACAGTGCTGTGCTCCCTTAGAACTGCCCCTCGATAGTGCAGCGCTCCCTCAGTACTGCCCCTCCAACCGTGCAGCGCTCCCTCAGTAGTGTACCTTCGACAGTGCAGTGCTCCCTCAGTACTGTCCCTCCGACAGTGCAGCGCTCCCTCAGTACTGCCCCTCTGACAGCGCAGCGCTCCCTCAGTACTGCCCCTCTGACAGCGCAGCGCTCCCTCAGTACTGACCCTCCGACAGTGGAGCGCACCCTCAGTACTGCCCCTCGACAGTGCAGCGCTCCCTCAGTACTGCCCCTCTGACAGTGCAGCGTTCCCTCAGTACTGACCCTCCGACAGTGGAGCGCTTCCTCAGTACTGCCCCCCGACAGAGCAATGCTCACTCAGTACTGCCCCTCTGACAGCGCAGCGCTCCCTCAGTATTGACCCTCCGAAAGTGGAGCGCTGCCTCAGTACTGACCCCTGACAGTGCAGTGCTCCCTCAGTACTGCTCCCCAACTGTGCAGCGCTCCCTCAGTACTGCCCCTCCGACAGTGCAGTGCTCCCTCAGTACTGCCCCTCTGACAGTGCGGTGCTCCCTCAGTACTACCCCCTGACAGTGGAGCGCTCCCTCAGTACTGACTCCCGACTGTGCAGCGCTCCCTCAGTACTGCTCCCCGACTGTGCATCGCTCCCTCATTATTGCCCCTCCGACAGTGCAGTGCTCTCTCAGTCCTGACCCTCCGACAGTGCGGCGCCCCCTCAGTACTGTCCCTCCGACAGTGCAGCACTCCCTCAGTACTTACCCACTGACCGTCCAGTGCTCCCTCAGTACTGCCCCTCTGACCATCCAGTGTTCCCTCAGTACTGCCCCTCTGACCGTTTGGCGCCCCCTCAATACTGCCCCTCAGACAGTGCAGCTCTCCCTCAGTACTGCCCCTCTGACCGTCCAGTGCTCCCTCAGTACTGCCCCTCTGACCGTCCAGTGCCCCCTCAGTACTGCCCCTCCAACAGTGCAGGACTCCCTCTGTACTGACCACTCCGACAGTGCAGCGCCCACTCAGTACTGACCCTCCAACAGTGCAGCGCTCCCTCAGAAATGCCCCTACGACAGTGCAGCGCACCCTCAGTACTGCCCCTCTGACCGTGCAGTGCTCCATCAGTACTGACCCCTCCGACAGTGCTGTGCTCCCTCAGTACTGCCCCTCGACAGTGCAGCGCTCCCTCAGTACTGCCCCTCCAACAGTGCAGCACTGCCTCAGTAGTGTCCCTTCGACAGTGCAGCTGCCCTCAGTACTGACCCTCCGACAGTGGAGCGCTCCCTCAGTACTATCACTCAACAGTGCAGCGCTCCCTCAGTACTGCCCCTCTGACAGCGCAGTGCTCCCTCAGTACTGATCCTCCGACAGTGGAGCGCTCAATCAGTACTGCCCCCTGACAGTGCAGCGCTCCCTCAGCACTGCCGCCCGCCTGTGCAATGCTCCCTCAGTACTGACCCTCCGACAGTGCAGCGCTCCCTCAGTACTGACCCTCCGACAGTGCAGCGCTCCCTCAGTACTGCCCCTCCGACAGTGCAGCACTCCCTCAGTACTGCCTCCCTGACAGTGCGGCGCTCCCTCAGTACTGCCCCCCGACAGTGGAGCGCTCCCTCAGTACTGCCCCCCAACAGTGGAGCGCTCCCTCAGTACTGCCCCACCGACAGTGCAGCGCTCCCTCAGTACTGACCCTCCAACAGTGCAGCGCTCCCTCAGTACTGCCCCTCCGACAGTGCAGCGCTCCCTCAGTACTGACCCTCCAACTGTGCAATGCTCCCTCAGTACTGACCCTCCGAAAGTGGAGCGCTCCCTCAGTACTGTCCCCCGACTGTGCAGCGCTCCCTCAGTACTGCCCCCCGACAGTGCAGCGCTCCCTCAGC
This sequence comes from Somniosus microcephalus, assembly GCF_052327205.1. Lineage (NCBI taxonomy): Eukaryota > Metazoa > Chordata > Chondrichthyes > Squaliformes > Somniosidae > Somniosus > Somniosus microcephalus. The sequence goes on along the minus strand of NC_140990.1, from coordinate 11,532,901 downwards.
ACTGACCCTCCAACTGTGCAATGCTCCCTCAGTACTGACCCTCCGACAGTGGAGCGCTCCCTCAGTACTGCCCCTCCGACAGTGCAGTGCTCCCTCAGTACTGCCCCCCGACTGTGCAGCGCTCCCTCAGTACTGCCCCCCAACAGTGGAGCACTCCCTCAGTACTGACCCTCCGACAGTGGAGCGCTCCCTCAGTACTGACCCTCCGACAGTGCAGCGTTCCCTCAGTACTGCCCCTCCGACAGTGCAGCGCTCACTCAGTACTGCCCCCTGCGACAGCGCAGCGCTCCCTGAGTACTGCCCCCGACAGTGCAGCGCTCCCTCGGTACCGCCCCTCCGACAGTGCAGCGCTCCCTCAGTACTGCCCCCCGACAGTGCAGCGCTCACTCAGTACTGCCCCTCCGACAGTGCAGCGCTCCCTCAGTACTGCCCCTCCGACATTGCAGCGCTCCCTCAGTACGGCCACCCGACAGCGCAGCGCTCCCTCAGTACTGCCCCCGACAGTGCAGCGCTCCTTCAGTACTGCCCACGACAGTGCAGCGCTCCTTCAGTACTGCCCCCCGACAGTGCGGCGCTCCCTCAGTACTGCCCCCTCCGACAGTGCAGCGCTCCCTCAGTTTTGCCTCCTCCGACAGCGCAGCACTCCCTCAGTACTCCCCCTCCGACAGTGCAGCGCTCCCTCAGTACTGCCCCCTCCGACAGCGCAGTGCTCCCTCAGTACTGCCCCCTCCGACAGCGCAGCGTGCCCACAGTACTGACCCCTCCGACAGTGCTGTGCTCCCTCAGTACTGCCCCTCGATAGTGCAGCGCTCCCTCAGTACTGCCCCTCCAACAGTGCAGCGCTCCCTCAGTAGTGTACCTTCGACAGTGCAGTGCTCCCTCAGTACTGTCCCTCCGACAGTGCAGCGCTCCCTCAGTACTGACCCTCCGACAGTGGAGCGCTCCCTCAGTACTGACCCTCCGACAGTGCAGCACGCCCTCAGTACTGACCCTCCGACAGTGGAGCGCTCCCTCAGTACTGCCCCCCGACAGTGGAGCGCTCCCTCAGTACTGACTCCCGACAGTGCAGCACTCCCTCAGTACTGCCCCCGACAGTGGAGCGCTCCCTCAGTACAGCCCCCCCGACTGTGCAATGCTCCCTCAGTACTGACCCTCCGACAGTGGAGCGCTCCCTCAGTACTGCCCCGAATGTGCAGCGCTCCCTCAGTACTGCCCCCCGACAGTGCAGCGCTCCCTCAGTACAGCCCCCCGACTGTGCAGCGCTCCCTTAGTACTGACCCTCCGACAGTGGAGTGCTCCCTCAGTACTGCCCCTCCGACAGTGCAGCGCACCCTCAGTACTGCCCCCCGACAGTGCAGCGCTCCCTCAGTACTGCCCCCCGACTGTGCAGCGCTCCCTCAGTACTGCTCCCAGACAGTGGAGCACTCCCTCAGCACTGATCGTCCGACAGTGGAGCGCTCCCTCAGTACTGACCCTCCGACAGTGCAGCGTTCCCTGAGTACTGCCCCTCCGACAGTGCAGCGCACCCTCAGTACTGCCCACCGACAGTGCAGCGCTCCCTCAGTACTGCCCCCCGACAGTGCAGCGCTCCCTCAGTACCGCCCCTCTGACAGTGCAGCGCTCCCTCAGTACTGCCCCCCGACAGTGCAGCGCTCCCTCAGCACTGCCCCCCGACATTGCAGCGCTCCCTCAGTACCGCCCCTCTGACAGTGCAGCGCTCCCTCAGTACTGCCCCCGACAGTGAAGCGCTCCCTCAGTACTGCTCCTCCGGCAGTGCTGCGCTCCCTCAATACTGCCCCCCGACAGTGCAGCACTCCCTCAGTACTGCCCCTCCGACTGTGCAGCGCTCCCTCAGTACTGCCACCCGACAGTGCAGTGCTCCCTCAGTACTGCCCCCCGACAGTGCGGCGCTCCCTCAGTACTGCCCCCCGACAGTGCAGCGCTCCCTCAGTACTGCCCCCCGACAGTGCGGCGCTCCCTCAGTACCGCCCCCTCTGACAGTGCAGCGCTCCCTCAGTACTGACCCTCCGACAGTGCAGCGCTCCCTCAGTACTGCCCCCTGCGACAGCGCAGCGCTCACTCAGTACTGCCCCTCCGACAGTGCAGCGCTCCTTCAGTACTGCCCCCCGACAGTGCGGTGCTCCCTCAGTACTGCCCCCCGACAGTGCAGCGCTCACTCAGTACTGCCCCTCCGACAGTGCAGCGCTCCTTCAGTACTGCCCCCCGACAGTGCGGTGCTCCCTCAGTACTGCCCCCTCCGACAGTGCAGCGCTCCCTCAGTATTGCCTCCTCCGACAGCGCAGCACTCCCTCAGTACTCCCCCTCCGACAGTGCAGCGCTCCCTCAGTACTGCCCCCTCCGACAACGCAGCGCTCCCTCAGTACTGCCCCCCGACAGTGCGGCGCTCCCTCAGTACTGCCCCCTCTGACAGTGCAGCGCTCCCTCAGTACTGACCATCCGACAGTGCAGCGCTCCCTCAGTACTGCCCCCTGCGACAGCGCAGCGCTCCCTGAGTACTGCCCCCGACAGTGCAGCGCTCCCTCGGTACCGCCCCTCCGACAGTGCAGCGCTCCCTCAGTACTGCCCCCCGACAGTGCAGCGCTCCCTCAGTACTGCCCCTCCGACATTGCAGCGCTCCCTCAGTATGGCCACCCTACAGCGCAGCGCTCCCTCAGTACTGCCCCTCCGACAGCGCTGCACTCCCTCAGTACTGCCCCCCGACAGTGCAGCGCTCCTTCAGTACTGACCCTCCGACAGTGGAGCGCTCCCTCAGTACTGACCCTCCGACAGTGCAGCGTTCCCTCAGTACTGCCCCTCCGACAGTGCAGCGCTCACTCAGTACTGCCCCCTGCGACAGCGCAGCGCTCCCTGAGTACTGCCCCCGACAGTGCAGCGCTCCCTCGGTACCGCCCCTCCGACAGTGCAGCGCTCCCTCAGTACTGCCCCCCGACAGTGCAGCGCTCACTCAGTACTGCCCCTCCGACAGTGCAGCGCTCCCTCAGTACTGCCCCTCCGACATTGCAGCGCTCCCTCAGTACGGCCACCCGACAGCGCAGCGCTCCCTCAGTGCTGCCCCCGACAGTGCAGCGCTCCTTCAGTACTGCCCACGACAGTGCAGCGCTCCTTCAGTACTGCCCCCCGACAGTGCGGCGCTCCCTCAGTACTGCCCCCTCCGACAGTGCAGCGCTCCCTCAGTTTTGTCTCCTCCGACAGCGCAGCACTCCCTCAGTACTCCCCCTCCGACAGTGCAGCGCTCCCTCAGTACTGCCCCCTCCGACAGCGCAGTGCTCCCTCAGTACTGCCCCCTCCGACAGCGCAGCGTGCCCACAGTACTGACCCCTCCGACAGTGCTGTGCTCCCTCAGTACTGCCCCTCGATAGTGCAGCGCTCCCTCAGTACTGCCCCTCCAACAGTGCAGCGCTCCCTCAGTAGTGTACCTTCGACAGTGCAGTGCTCCCTCAGTACTGTCCCTCCGACAGTGCAGCGCTCCCTCAGTACTGACCCTCCGACAGTGGAGCGCTCCCTCAGTACTGACCCTCCGACAGTGCAGCACGCCCTCAGTACTGACCCTCCGACAGTGGAGCGCTCCCTCAGTACTGCCCCCCGACAGTGGAGCGCTCCCTCAGTACTGACTCCCGACAGTGCAGCACTCCCTCAGTACTGCCCCCGACAGTGGAGCGCTCCCTCAGTACAGCCCCCCCGACTGTGCAATGCTCCCTCAGTACTGACCCTCCGACAGTGGAGCGCTCCCTCAGTACTGCCCCGAATGTGCAGCGCTCCCTCAGTACTGCCCCCCGACAGTGCAGCGCTCCCTCAGTACAGCCCCCCGACTGTGCAGCGCTCCCTTAGTACTGACCCTCCGACAGTGGAGCGCTCCCTCAGTACTGCCCCTCCGACAGTGCAGCGCACCCTCAGTACTGCCCCCCGACAGTGCAGCGCTCCCTCAGTACTGCCCCCCGACTGTGCAGCGCTCCCTCAGTACTGCTCCCAGACAGTGGAGCACTCCCTCAGCACTGATCGTCCGACAGTGGAGCGCTCCCTCAGTACTGACCCTCCGACAGTGCAGCGTTCCCTGAGTACTGCCCCTCCGACAGTGCAGCGCACCCTCAGTACTGCCCACCGACAGTGCAGCGCTCCCTCAGTACTGCCCCCCGACAGTGCAGCGCTCCCTCAGTACCGCCCCTCTGACAGTGCAGCGCTCCCTCAGTACTGACCCCCGACAGTGCAGCGCTCCCTCAGCACTGCCCCCCGACATTGCAGCGCTCCCTCAGTACCGCCCCTCTGACAGTGCAGCGCTCCCTCAGTACTGCCCCCGACAGTGAAGCGCTCCCTCAGTACTGCTCCTCCGGCAGTGCTGCGCTCCCTCAATACTGCCCCCCGACAGTGCAGCACTCCCTCAGTACTGCCCCTCCGACTGTGCAGCGCTCCCTCAGTACTGCCACCCGACAGTGCAGTGCTCCCTCAGTACTGCCCCCCGACAGTGCGGCGCTCCCTCAGTACTGCCCCCCGACAGTGCAGCGCTCCCTCAGTACTGCCCCCCGACAGTGCGGCGCTCCCTCAGTACCGCCCCCTCTGACAGTGCAGCGCTCCCTCAGTACTGACCCTCCGACAGTGCAGCGCTCCCTCAGTACTGCCCCCTGCGACAGCGCAGCGCTTCCTCAGTACTGCCCCCCGACAGTGCAGCGCTCACTCAGTACTGCCCCTCCGACAGTGCAGCGCTCCCTCAGTATTGCCTCCTCCGACAGCGCAGCACTCCCTCAGTACTCCCCCTCCGACAGTGCAGCGCTCCCTCAGTACTGCCCCCTCCGACAACGCAGCGCTCCCTCAGTACTGCCCCCCGACAGTGCGGCGCTCCCTCAGTACTGCCCCCTCTGACAGTGCAGCGCTCCCTCAGTACTGACCATCCGACAGTGCAGCGCTCCCTCAGTACTGCCCCCTGCGACAGCGCAGCGCTCCCTGAGTACTGCCCCCGACAGTGCAGCGCTCCCTCGGTACCGCCCCTCCGACAGTGCAGCGCTCCCTCAGTACTGCCCCCCGACAGTGCAGCGCTCCCTCAGTACTGCCCCTCCGACATTGCAGCGCTCCCTCAGTATGGCCACCCTACAGCGCAGCGCTCCCTCAGTACTGCCCCTCCGACAGCGCTGCGCTCCCTCAGTACTGCCCCCCGACAGTGCAGCGCTCCTTCAGTATTGCCTCCTCCGACAGCGCAGCACTCCCTCAGTACTCCCCCTCCGAAAGTGCAGCGCTCCCTCAGTACTGCCCCCTCCGACAACGCAGTGCTCCCTCAGTATTGCCCCCTCCGACAGCGCAGCATGCCCACAGTACTGACCCCTCCGACAGTGCTGTGCTCCCTCAGTACTGCCCCTCGATAGTGCAGCGCTCCCTCAGTACTGCCCTACCAACAGTGCAGCGCTCCCTCAGTAGTGTACCTTCGACAGTGCAGTGCTCCCTCAGTACTGTCCCTCCGACAGTGCAGCGCTCCCTCAGTACTGCCCCTCTGACAGCGCAGCGCTCCCTCAGTACTGACCCTCCGACAGTGGAGCGCTCCCTCAGTACTAACCCTCCGACAGTGCAGCGCGCCCTCAGTACTGACCCTCCGACAGTGGAGCGCTCCCTCAGTACTGCCCCCCGACAGTGGAGCGCTCCCTCAGTACTGACCCTCCGACAGTGCAGCGCTCCCTCAGTACTGACCCTCCGACAGTGCAGCGCTCCCTCAGTACCGACCCTCCGACAGTGCAGCGCTCCCTCAGTACTGCCCCCCGACTGTGCAGCGCTCCCATGGTACTGACCCTCCGAGGGTGGAGCGCTCCCTCAGTAGTGCCCCCCCGACAGTGGAGCACTCCCTCAGTACTGACCCTCCGACAGTGCAGCGCTCCCTCAGCACTGCCCCCCGACAGTGCAGCGCTCCCTCAGTACCGTCCCTCTGACAGTACAGCGCTCCCTCAGTACTGCCCCTCCGACAGTGTGGTGCTCCCTCAATACTGCCCCCCGACAGTGCATCGCTCCCTCAGTACTGCCCCCCGACAGTGGAGCACTCCCTCAGTACTGACCCCCCGACAGTGCAGCACTCCCTCAGTACTGCCCCTCCGGCAGTGCAGCGCTCCCTCAGTACTGCCCCTCCGACAGTGTAGCGCTCCCTCAATACTGCCCCCCGACAGTGCAGCACTCCCTCAGTACTGCCCCCCCGACAGTGCAGCGCTCCCTCAGTACTGCCCCTCCGGCAGTGCAGCGCTCCCTCAATACTGCCCCCCGACAGTGCAGCACTCCCTCAGTAATGCCACCCGACAGCGCAGCGCTCCCTCAGTACTGCCCCCCAACAGTGCAGCGCTCCTTCAGTACTGCCCCCCGACAGTGCGGCGCTCCCTCAGTACTGCCCCCTCTGACAGTGCAGCGCTCCCTCAGTACTGCCCCCTCTGACAGTGCAGCGCTCCCTCAGTACTGCCCCTCCGACAGTGCAGCGTTCACTGAGTACTGCCCCCGACAGTGCAGCGCTCCCTCGGTACCGCCCCTCCGACAGTGCAGCGCTCCCTCAGTACTGCCCCCCGACAGTGCAGCGCTCACTCAGTACTGCCCCTCCGACATTGCAGTGCTCCCTCAGTACGGCCATCCGACAGCGCAGCTCTCCCTCAGTACTGCCCCCCGACAGTGCAGCGCTCCTTCAGTACTGCCCCCCGACAGTGCGGCGCTCCCTCAGTACTGCCCCCTCCGACAGTGCAGTGCTCCCTCAGTATTGCCTCCTCCGACAGCGCAGCACTCCCTCAGTACTCCCCCTCCGACAGTGCAGCGCTCCCTCAGTACTGCCCCCTCCAACAACGCAGCGCTCCCTCAGTACTGCCCCCTCCGACAGCGCAGCGTGCCCACAGTACTGACCCCTCTGACAGTGCTGTGCTCCCTCAGTACTGCCCCTCGATAGTGCAGCGCTCCCTCAGTACAGCCCCTCCAACCGTGCAGCGCTCCCTCAGTAGTGTACCTTCGACAGTGCAGCGCTCCCTTAGTACTGCCCCTCTGACAGCGCAGCGCTCCCTCTGTACTGACTCTCCGACAGTGGAGCGCTCCCTCAGTACTGACCCTCCGACAGTGCAGCGCGCCCTCAGTACTGACCCTCCAACAGTGGAGCGCTCCCTCAGTACTGCCCCTCGACAGTGCAGCGCTCCCTCAGCACTGCCCCTCTGACTGTGCAGCGTTCCCTCAGTACTGACCCTCCGACAGTGGAGCGCTTCCTCAGTACTGCCCCCCGACAGAGCAATGCTCACTCAGTACTGCCCCTCTGACAGCGTAGCGCTCCCTCAGTATTGACCCTCCGACAGTGGAGCGCTGCCTCAGTACTGACCCCTGACAGTGCAGCGCTCCCTCAGTACTGCTCCCCGACTGTGCAGCGCTCCCTCAGTACTGCCCCACCGACAGTGCAGTGCTCCCTCAGTACTGCCCCTCTGACAGTGCGGCGCTCCCTCAGTACTGCCCCCTGACAGTGGAGCGCTCCCTCAGTACTGACTCCCGACTGTGCAGCGCTCCCTCAGCACTGCTCCCCGACTGTGCAGCGCTCCCTCAGTATTGCCCCTCCGACAGTGCAGTGCTCTCTCAGTACTGACCCTCCGACAGTGCGGCGCCCCCTCAGTACTGTCCCTCCGACAGTGCAGCACTCCCTCAGTACTTACCCTCTGACCGTCCAGTGCTCCCTCAGTACTGCCCCTCTGACCGTCCAGTGTTCCCTCAGTACTGCCCCTCTGACCGTTCGGCGCCCCCTCAATACTGCCCCTCCGACAGTGCAGCTCTCCCTCAGTACTGCCCCTCTGACCGTCCAGTGCTCCCTCAGTACTGCCCCTCTGACCGTCCAGTGCCCCCTCAGTACTGCCCCTCCAACAGTGCAGGACTCCCTCTGTACTGACCACTCCGACTGCAGCGCCCACTCAGTACTGACCCTCCAACAGTGCAGCGCTCCCTCAGAAATGCCCCTACGACAGTGCAGCGCTCCCTCAGTACTGCCCCTCTGACCGTGCAGTGCTCCATCAGTACTGACCCCTCCGACAGTGCAGCACTCCCTCAGTAGTGTCCCTTCGACAGTGCAGTGCTCCCTCAGTACTGTCCCTCCGACAGTGCAGCGCTCCCTCAGTATTGCACCTCTGACAGCGCAGCGCTCCCTCAGTACTGACCCTCGGACAGTGGAGCGCTCCCTCAGTACTGACCCTCCGACAGTGCAACGTGCCCTCAGTACTGACCCTCCAACAGTGGAGCGCTGCCTCAGTACTATCACTCAACAGTGCAGCGCTCCCTCAGTACTGCCTCTCTGACAGCGCAGCACTCCCTCAGTACTGACCCTCCGACAGAGGAGCATTTCCTCAGTACTGCCCCCCGACAGTGCAATGCTCACTCAGTACTGCCCCTCTGACAGCGCAGCGCTCCCTCAGCACTGATCCTCCGACAGTGGAGCGCTCCCTCAGTACTGCCCCCCGACTGTGCAATGCTCCCTCAGTACTGACCCTCCGACAGTGCAGCGCTCCCTCAGTACTGCCCCTCCGACAGTGCAGCACTCCCTCAGTACTGCCTCTCTGACAGTGCGGCGCTCCCTCAGCACTGCCCCTCGACAGTGGAGCGCTCACTCAGTACTGCCCCCCTACAGTGGAGCGCTCCCTCAGTACTGCCCCCCGACAGTGCGGCGCTCCCTCAGTACTGCCCCCTCCGACAGTGCAGCGCTCCCTCAGTACTGCCTCTCGATAGTGCAGCGCTCCCTCAGTACTGCCCCTCCAACCGTGCAGCGCTCCCTCAGTAGTGTACCTTCGACAGTGCAGCGCTCCCTCAGTACTGTCCCTCCGACAGTGCAGCGCTCCCTCAGTACTGCCCCTCTGACAGCGCAGCGCTCCCTCAGTACTGACCTTCCGACAGTGGAGCGCTCCCTCAGTACTGACCCTCCGACAGTGCAGCGCACCCTCAGTACTGACCCTCCGACAGTGGAGCGCTCCCTCAGTACTGCCCCTCGACAGAGCAATGCTCACTCAGTACTGCCCCTCTGACAGCGCAGCACTCCCTCAGTACTGACCCTCCGACAGTGGAGTGCTTCCTCAGTACTGCCCCCCGACAGAGCAATGCTCACTCAGTACTGCCCCTCTGACAGCACAGCGCTCCCTCAGTATTGACCCTCCGACAGTGGAGCGCTGCCTCAGTACTGACCCCTGACAGTGCAGCGCTCCCTCAGTATTGCACCTCTGACAGCGCAGCGCTCCCTCAGTACTGACCCTCGGACAGTGGAGCGCTCCCTCAGTACAGACCCTCCGACAGTGCAGCGCGCCCTCAGTACTGACCCTCCGACAGTGGAGCGCTCCCTCAGTACTATCACTCAACAGTGCAGCGCTCCCTCAGTAGTGCCTCTCTGACAGTGCAGCGCTCCCTCAGTACTGACCCTCCGACAGTGGAGCGTTTCCTCAGTACTGCCCCCCGACAGTGCAATGCTCAACAGTACTGCCCCTCTGACAGCGCAGCGCTCCCTCAGTACTGATCCTCCGACAGTGGAGCGCTCCCTCAGTACTGCCCCCAAACAGTGCAGCGCTCCCTCAGTACTGCCCCCCGACTGTGCAATGCTCCCTCAGTACTGACCCTCCGACATTGCAGCGCTCCCTCAGTACGGCCACCCGACAGCGCAGCGCTCCCTCTGTACTGCCCCCCGACAGTGCAGCGCTCCCTCAATACTGCCCCCCGACAGTGCAGCACTCCCTCAGTACTGCCACCCGACAGCGCAGCGCTCCCTCAGTACTGCCCCCCAACAGTGCAGCGCTCCTTCAGTACTGCCCCCCGACAGTGCGGCGCTCCCTCAGTACTGCCCCCTCTGACAGTGCAGCGCTCCCTCAGTACTGCCCCCTCTGACAGTGCAGCGCTCCCTCAGTACTGCCCCCTCCGACAGTGCAGCGCTCCCTCAGTACTGCCCCCTGCAACAGCGCAGCGCTCCCTGAGTACTGCCCCCGACAGTGCAGCGCTCCCTCAGTATTGACCCACCGACAGTGGAGCGCTGCCTCAGTACTGACCCCTGACAGTGCAGCGCTCCCTCAGTACTGCTCCCCGACTGTGCAGCGCTCCCTCAGTACTGCCCCTCCGACAGTGCAGTGCTCTCTCAGTACTGCCCCTCTGACAGTGCGGCGCTCCCTCAGTACTGCCCCCTGACAGTGGAGCGCTCCCTCAGTACTGACTCCCGACTGTGCAGCGCTCCCTCAGTACTGCTCCCCGACTGTGCAGCGCTCCCTCAGTATTGCCCCTCCGACAGTGCAGTGCTCTCTCAGTACTGACCCTCCGACAGTGCGACGCCCCCTCAGTACTGTCCCTCCGACAGTGCAGCACTCCCTCAGTACTTACCCTCTGACCGTCCAGTGCTCCCTCAGTACTGCCCCTCTGACCGTCCAGTGTTCCCTCAGTACTGCCCCTCTGACCGTTCGGCGCCCCCTCAATACTGCCCCTCCGACAGTGCAGCTCTCCCTCAGTACTGCCCCTCTGACCATTCAGTGCTCCCTCAGGACTGCCTCTCCGACAGTGGAGCGCTCCCTCAGTACTGACCCTCCGACAGTGCAGCGCTCCCTCAGTACTGACCCTCCGACAGTGGAGCGCTCCGTCAGTACTGCCCCTCGACAGTGCAGCGCTCCCTCAGCACTGCCCCTCTGACTGCGCAGCGTTCCCTCAGTACTGACCCTCCGACAGTGGAGCGCTTCCTCAGTACTGCCCCCCGACAGAGCAATGCTCACTCAGTACTGCCCCTCTGACAGCGCAGCGCTCCCTCAGTATTGACCCTCCGACAGTGGACCGCTGCCTCAGTACTGACCCCTGACAGTGCAGCGCTCCCTCAGTACTGCTCCCCGACTGTGCAGCGCTCCCTCAGTACTGCCCCACCGACAGTGCAGTGCTCCCTCAGTACTGCCCCTCTGACAGTGCGGCGCTCCCTCAGTACTGCCCCCTGACAGTGGAGCGCTCCCTCAGTACTGACTCCCGACTGTGCAGCGCTCCCTCAGCACTGCTCCCCGACTGTGCAGCGCTCCCTCAGTATTGCCCCTCCGACAGTGCAGTGCTCTCTCAGTACTGACCCTCCGACAGTGCGGCGCCCCCTCAGTACTGTCCCTCCGACAGTGCAGCACTCCCTCAGTACTTACCCTCTGACCGTCCAGTGCTCCCTCAGTACTGCCCCTCTGACCATCCAGTGTTCCCTCAGTACTGCCCCTCTGACCGTTCGGCGCCCCCTCAATACTGCCCCTCCGACAGTGCAGCTCTCCCTCAGTACTGCCCCTCTGACCGTCCAGTGCTCCCTCAGTACTGCCCCTCTGACCGTCCAGTGCCCCCTCAGTACTGCCCCTCCAACAGTGCAGGACTCCCTCTGTACTGACCACTCCGACTGCAGCGCCCACTCAGTACTGACCCTCCAAAAGTACAGCGCTCCCTCAGAAATGCCCCTACGACAGTGCAGCGCTCCCTCAGTACTGCCCCTCTGACCGTGCAGTGCTCCATCAGAACTGACCCCTCCGACAGTGCAGCACTCCCTCAGTAGTGTCCCTTCGACAGTGCAGTGCTCCCTCAGTACTGTCCCTCCGACAGTGCAGCGCTCCCTCAGTATTGCACCTCTGACAGCGCAGCGCTCCCTCAGTACTGACCCTCGGACAGTGGAGCGCTCCGTCAGTACTGACCCTCCGACAGTGCAACGCGCCCTCAGTACTGACCCTCCGACAGTGGAGCGCTGCCTCAGTACTATCACTCAACAGTGCAGCGCTCCCTCAGTACTGCCTCTCTGACAGCGCAGCACTCCCTCAGTACTGACCCTCCGACAGAGGAGCATTTCCTCAGTACTGCCCCCCGACAGTGCAATGCTCACTCAGTACTGCCCCTCTGACAGCGCAGCGCTCCCTCAGCACTGACCCTCCGACAGTGCAGCGCTCCCTCAGTACTGCCCCTCCGACAGTGCAGCACTCCCTCAGTACTGCCTCTCTGACAGTGCGGCGCTCCATCAGCACTGCCCCCCGACAGTGGAGTGCTCCCTCAGTACTGCCCCCCTACAGTGGAGCGCTCCCTCAGTACTGCCCCGCCGACAGTGCAGCGCTCCCTCAGTACTGACCCTCCGACAGTGCAGCGCTCCCTCAGTACAGCCCCTCCAACTGTGCAATGCTCCCTCAATACTGACGCTCCGACAGTGGAGCGCTCCCTCAGTACTGCCCCCCGACTGTGCAGCGCTCCCTCAGTACTGCCCCCCGACAGTGCAGCGCTCCCTCAGTACCGACCCTCCGGCAGTGCAGTGCTCCCTCAGTACTGCCCCCCGACTGTGCAGCGCTCCCTCAGTACTGCCCCCCAACAGTGGAGCACTCCCTCAGTACTGGCCCTCCGACAGTGGAGCGCTCCCTCAGTACTGACCCTCCGACAGTGCAGCGTTCCCTCAGTACTGCCCCTCCGACAGTGCAGCGCTCCCTCAGTACTGCCCCCTGACAGTGGAGCGCTCCCTCAGTACTGACTCCCGACTGTGCAGCGCTCCCTCGGTACTGCTCCCCGACTGTGCAGTGCTCCCTCAGTATTGCCCCTCCGACAGTGCAGTGCTCTCTCAGTACTGACCCTTCGACAGTGCGGCGCCCCCTCAGTACTGTCCCTCCGACAGTGCAGCACTCCCTCAGTACTTACCCTCTGACCGTCCAGTGCTCCCTCAGTACTGCCCCTCTGGCCGTCCAGTGCCCCCTCAGTACTGCCCCTCCAACAGTGCTGGACTCCCTCTGTACTGACCACTCCGACAGTGCAGCGCCCACTCAGTACTGACCCTCCAACAGAGCAGCGCTCCCTCAGAAATGCCCCTACGACAGTGCAGCGCTCCCTCAGTACTGCCCCTCTGACCGTGCAGTGCTCCATCAGGACTGACCCCTCCGACAGTGCTGTGCTCCCTCAGTACTGCACCTCGACAGTGCAGCGCTCCCTCAGTACTGCCCCTCCAACAGTGCAGCACTCCCTCAGTAGTGTCCCTTCGACAGTGCAGTGCTCCCTCAGTACTGTCCCTCCGACAGTGCAGCGCTCCCTCAGTATTGCACCTCTGACAGCGCAGCGCTCCCTCAGTACTGACCCTCGGACAGTGGAGCGCTCCCTCAGTACAGACCCTCCGACAGTGCAGCGCGCCCTCAGTACTGACCCTCCGACAGTGGAGCGCTCCCTCAGTACTATCACTCAACAGTGCAGCGCTCCCTCAGTAGTGCCTCTCTGACAGTGCAGCGCTCCCTCAGTACTGACCCTCCGACAGTGGAGCGTTTCCTCAGTACTGCCCCCCGACAGTGCAATGCTCAACAGTACTGCCCCTCTGACAGCGCAGCGCTCCCTCAGTACAGATCCTCCGACAGTGGAGCGCTCCCTCAGTACTGCCCCCAAACAGTGCAGCGCTCCCTCAGTACTGCCCCCCGACTGTGCAATGCTCCCTCAGTACTGACCCTCCGACATTGCAGCGCTCCCTCAGTACGGCCACCCGACAGCGCAGCGCTCCCTCTGTACTGCCCCCGACAGTGCAGCGCTCCCTCAATACTGCCCCCCGACAGTGCAGCACTCCCTCAGTACTGCCACCCGACAGCGCAGCGCTCCCTCAGTACTGCCCCCCAACAGTGCAGCGCTCCTTCAGTACTGCCCCCCGACAGTGCGGCGCTCCCTCAGTACTGCCCCCTCTGACAGTGCAGCGCTCCCTCAGTACTGCCCCCTCTGACAGTGCAGCGCTCCCTCAGTACTGCCCCCTCCGACAGTGCAGCGCTCCCTCAGTACTGCCCCCTGCAACAGCGCAGCGCTCCCTGAGTACTGCCCCCGACAGTGCAGCGCTCCCTCAGTATTGACCCACCGACAGTGGAGCGCTGCCTCAGTACTGACCCCTGACAGTGCAGCGCTCCCTCAGTACTGCTCCCCGACTGTGCAGCGCTCCCTCAGTACTGCCCCTCCGACAGTGCAGTGCTCTCTCAGTACTGCCCCTCTGACAGTGCGGCGCTCCCTCAGTCCTGCCCCCTGACAGTGGAGCGCTCCCTCAGTCCTGACTCCCGACTGTGCAGCGCTCCCTCAGTACTGCTCCCCGACTGTGCAGCGCTCCCTCAGTATTGCCCCTCCGACAGTGCAGTGCTCTCTCAGTACTGTCCCTCCGACAGTGCAGCACTCCCTCAGTACTTACCCTCTGACCGTCCAGTGCTCCCTCAGTACTGCCCCTCTGACCGTCCAGTATTCCCTCAGTACTGCCCCTCTGACCGTTCGGCGCCCCCTCAATACTGCCCCTCCGACAGTGCAGCTCTCCCTCAGTACTGCCCCTCTGACCATTCAGTGCTCCCTCAGGACTGCCTCTCCGACAGTGGAGCGCTCCCTCAGTACTGACCCTCCGACAGTGCAGCGCGCCCTCAGTACTGACCCTCCGACAGTGGAGCGCTCCGTCAGTACTGCCCCTCAACAGTGCAGCGCTCCCTCAGCACTGCCCCTCTGACTGCGCAGCGTTCCCTCAGTACTGACCCTCCGACAGTGGAGCGCTTCCTCAGTACTGCCCCCCGACAGAGCAATGCTCACTCAGTACTGCCCCTCTGACAGCGCAGCGCTCCCTCAGTATTGACCCTCCGACAGTGGACCGCTGCCTCAGTACTGACCCCTGACAGTGCAGCGCTCCCTCAGTACTGCTCCCCGACTGTGCAGCGCTCCCTCAGTACTGCCCCACCGACAGTGCAGTGCTCCCTCAGTACTGCCCCTCTGACAGTGCGGCGCTCCCTCAGTACTGCCCCCTGACAGTGGAGCGCTCCCTCAGTACTGACTCCCGACTGTGCAGCGCTCCCTCAGCACTGCTCCCCGACTGTGCAGCGCTCCCTCAGTATTGCCCCTCCGACAGTGCAGTGCTCTCTCAGTACTGACCCTCCGACAGTGCGGCGCCCCCTCAGTACTGTCCCTCCGACAGTGCAGCACTCCCTCAGTACTTACCCTCTGACCGTCCAGTGCTCCCTCAGTACTGCCCCTCTGACCGTCCAGTGTTCCCTCAGTACTGCCCCTCTGACCGTTCGGCGCCCCCTCAATACTGCCCCTCCGACAGTGCAGCTCTCCCTCAGTACTGCCCCTCTGACCGTCCAGTGCTCCCTCAGTACTGCCCCTCTGACCGTCCAGTGCCCCCTCAGTACTGCCCCTCCAACAGTGCAGGACTCCCTCTGTACTGACCACTCCGACTGCAGCGCCCACTCAGTACTGACCCTCCAACAGTACAGCGCTCCCTCAGAAATGCCCCTACGACAGTGCAGCGCTCCCTCAGTACTGCCCCTCTGACCGTGCAGTGCTCCATCAGAACTGACCCCTCCGACAGTGCAGCACTCCCTCAGTAGTGTCCCTTCGACAGTGCAGTGCTCCCTCAGTACTGTCCCTCCGACAGTGCAGCGCTCCCTCAGTATTGCACCTCTGACAGCGCAGCGCTCCCTCAGTACTGACCCTCGGACAGTGGAGCGCTCCGTCAGTACTGACCCTCCGACAGTGCAACGCGCCCTCAGTACTGACCCTCCGACAGTGGAGCGCTGCCTCAGTACTATCACTCAACAGTGCAGCGCTCCCTCAGTACTGCCTCTCTGACAGCGCAGCACTCCCTCAGTACTGACCCTCCGACAGAGGAGCATTTCCTCAGTACTGCCCCCCGACAGTGCAATGCTCACTCAGTACTGCCCCTCTGACAGCGCAGCGCTCCCTCAGCACTGACCCTCCGACAGTGCAGCGCTCCCTCAGTACTGCCCCTCCGACAGTGCAGCACTCCCTCAGTACTGCCTCTCTGACAGTGCGGCGCTCCATCAGCACTGCCCCCCGACACTGGAGTGCTCCCTCAGTACTGCCCCCCTACAGTGGAGCGCTCCCTCAGTACTGCCCCGCCGACAGTGCAGCGCTCCCTCAGTACTGACCCTCCGACAGTGCAGCGCTCCCTCAGTACAGCCCCTCCAACTGTGCAATGCTCCCTCAATACTGACGCTCCGACAGTGGAGCGCTCCCTCAGTACTGCCCCCCGACTGTGCAGCGCTCCCTCAGTACTGCCCCCCGACAGTGCAGCGCTCCCTCAGTACCGACCCTCCGGCAGTGCAGTGCTCCCTCAGTACTGCGCCCCGACTGTGCAGCGCTCCCTCAGTACTGCCCCCCAACAGTGGAGCACTCCCTCAGTACTGACCCTCCGACAGTGGAGCGCTCCCTCAGTACTGACCCTCCGACAGTGCAGCATTCCCTCAGTACTGCCTCCCCGACAGTGCAGCGCTCCCTCAGTACTGCCCCCCGACAGTGCAGCGCTCCCTCAGTACTGCCCCGACAGTGCAGCGCTCCCTCAGTACCGCCCCCTCCGACAGTGCAGCGCTCCCTCAGTACTGCCTCCCCGACAGTGCAGCGCTCCCTCAGTACTGCCCCCCGACAGTGCAGCGCTCCCTCAGTACTGCCCCCGACAGTGCAGCGCTCCCTCAGTACCCGCCCCTCCGACAGTGCAGCGCTCCCTCAGTACTGCCCCCCGACAGTGAAGCGCTCCCTCAGTACTGCCCCTCCGACAGTGCAGCGCTCCCTCAGTTACTGCCCCCCGACATTGCGGTGCTCCCTCAGTACAGCCCCCTCTGACAGTGCGGCGCTCCCTCAGTACTGCCCCCTCTGACAGTGCAGCGCTCCCTCAGTACTGCCCCCTCTGACAGTGCAGCGCTCCCTCAGTACTGCCCCCTCCGACAGTGCAGCGCTCCCTCAGTACTGCCCCCGCAACAGCGCAGCGCTCCCTGAGTACTGCCCCCGACAGTGCAGCGCTCCCTCAGTATTGACCCACCGACAGTGGAGCGCTGCCTCAGTACTGACCCCTGACAGTGCAGCGCTCCCTCAGTACTGCTCCCCGACTGTGCAGCGCTACCCTCAGTACTGCCCCTCCGACAGTGCAGTGCTCTCAGTACTGCCCCTCTGACAGTGCGGCGCTCCCTCAGTACTGCCCCCTGACAGTGGAGCGCTCCCTCAGTACTGACTCCCGCTGTGCAGCGCTCCCTCAGTACTGCTCCCCGACTGTGCAGCGCTCCCTCAGTATTGCCCCTCCGACAGTGCAGTGCTCTCTCAGTACTGACCCTCCGACAGTGCGACGCCCCCTCAGTACTGTCCTCCGACAGTGCAAGCACTCCCTCAGTACTTACCCTCTGACCGTCCAGTGCTCCTCAGTACTGCCCCTCTGACCGTCCAGTGTTCCCTCAGTACTGCCCCTCTGACCGTTCGGCACCCCCTCAATACTGCCCCTCCGACAAGTGCAGCTCTCCCTCAGTACTGCCCCTCTGACCATTCAGTGCTCCCTCAGGACTGCCTCTCCGACAGTGGAGCGCTCCCTCAGTACTGACCCTCCGACAGTGCAGCGCGCCCTCAGTACTGACCCTCCGACAGTGGAGCGCTCCCTCAGTACTGCCCCTCGACAGTGCAGCGCTCCCTCAGCACTGCCCCTCTGACTGCGCAGCGTTCCCTCAGTACTGACCCTCCGACAGTGGAGCGCTTCCTCAGTACTAGCCCCCCGACAGAGCAATGCTCACTCAGTACTGCCCCTCTGACAGCGCAGCGCTCCCTCAGTATTGACCCTCCGACAGTGGAGCGCTGCCTCAGTACTGACCCCTGACAGTGCAGTGCTCCCTCAGTACTGCTCCCCGACTGTGCAGCGCTCCCTCAGTACTGCCCCACGACAGTGCAGTTGCTCCCTCAGTACTGCCCCTCTGACAGTGCGGCGCTCCCTCAGTACTGCCCCCTGACAGTGGAGCGCTCCCTCAGTACTGACTCCCGACTGTGCAGCGCTCCCTCAGCACTGCTCCCGACTGTGCAGCGCTCCCTCAGTATTGCCCCTCCGACAGTGCAATGCTCTCTCAGTACTGACCCTCCGACAGTGCGGCACCCCCTCAGTACTGTCCCTCCGACAGTGCAGCACTCCCTCAGTACTTACCCTCTGACCGTCCAGTGCTCCCTCAGTACTGCCCCTCTGACCGTCCAGTGTTCCCTCAGTACTGCCCCTCTGACCGTTCGGCGCCCCCCTCAATACTGCCCCTCCGACAGTGCAGCTCTCCCTCAGTACTGCCCTCTGACCGTCCAGTGCTCCTCAGTACTTGCCCCTCTGACCGTCCAGTGCCCCCTCAGTACTGCCCCTCCAACAGTGCAGGACTCCCTCTGTACTGACCACTCCGACTGCAGCGCCCCACTCAGTACTGACCTCCAACAGTACAGCGCTCCCTCAGAAATGCCCCTACGACAGTGCAGCGCTCCCTCAGTACTGCCCCTCTGACCGTGCAGTGCTCCATCAGGACTGACCCCTCCGATAGTGCAGCACTCCCTCAGTAGTGTCCCTTCGACAGTGCAGTGCTCCCTCAGTACTGTCCCTCCGACAGTGCAGCGCTCCCTCAGTATTGCACCTCTGACAGCGCAGCGCTCCCTCAGTACTGACCCTCGGACAGTGGAGCGCTCCATCAGTACTGACCCTCCGACAGTGCAACAGCGCCCTCAGTACTGACCCTCCGACAGTGGAGCGCTGCCTCAAGTACTATCACTCAACAGTGCAGCGCTCCCCTCAGTACTGCCTCTCTGACAGCGCAGCACTCCCTCAGTACTGACCCTCCGACAGAGGAGCATTTCCTCAGTACTGCCCCCCGACAGTGCAATGCTCACTCAGTACTGCCCCTCTGACAGCGCAGCGCTCCCTCAGCACTGACCCTCCGACAGTGCAGCGCTCCCTCAGTACTGCCCCTCCGACAGTGCAGCACTCCCTCAGACTGCCTCTCTGACAGTGCGGCGCTCGATCAGCACTGCCCCCCCGACAGTGAGAGTGCTCCCTCAGTAACTGCCCCCCTACAGTGGAGCGCTCCCTCAGTACTGCCCCGCCGACAGTGGAGCGCTCCCTCAGTTCTGCCCCCCGACTGTGGCAGCGCTCCCTCAGTACTGCCCCCCGACAGTGCACAGCGCTCCCTCAGTACCGACCCTCCGGCAGTGCAGTGCTCCCTCAGTACTGCCCCCCGACTGTGCAGCGCTCCCTCAGTACTGCCCCCCAACAGTGGAGCACTCCCTCAGTACTGACCCTCCGACAGTGGAGCGCTCCCTCAGTACTGACCCTCCGACAGTGCAGCGTTCCCTCAGTACTGCCCCTCCGACAGTGCAGCGCTCCCCTCAGTACTGCCCCCCGACAGTGCAGCGCTCCCTCAGTACTGCCCCCCCGACAGTGCAGCGCTCCCTCAGTACTGCCCCCCGACAGTGCAGCGCTCCCTCAGTACTGCCCCCCGACAGTGCAGCGCTCCCTCAGTACCGCCCCTCCGACAGTGCAGCGCTCCCTCAGTACTGCCCCCCGACAGTGAAGCGCTCCCTCAGTACTGCCCCTCCGACAGTGCAGCGCTCCCTCAGTACTGCCCCCCGACATTGCGGCGCTCCCTCAGTACAGCCCCCCTCTGACAGTGCAGCGCTCCCTCAGTACTGACCCTCCGACAGCGCAGCGCTCCCTCAGTACTGCCCCCCCGACAGTGCAGTGCTCCTTCAGTACTGCCCCCCCGACAGTGCGGCGCTCCTTCAGTACTGCCCCCTCCGACAGTGCAGTGCTCCCTCAGTATTGCCTCCTCCGACAGCGCAGCACTCCTCAGTACTCCCCCTCCGACAGTGCAGCGCTCCCTCAGTACTGCCCCTTCCGACAACGCAGTGCTCCCTCAGTACTGCCCCCTCCGACAGCGCAGCGTGCCCACAGTACTGACCCCTCCGACAGTGCTGTGCTCCCTCAGTACTGCCCCTCGATAGTGCAGCGCTCCCTCAGTACTGCCCCTCCAACAATGCAGCGCTCCCTCAGTAGTGTACCTTCGACAGTGCAGTGCTCCCTCAGTACTGTCCCTCCGACAGTGCAGGCGCTCCCTCAGTACTGCCCCTCTGACAGCGCAGCGCTCCCTCAGTACTGACCCTCCGACAGTGGAGCGCTCCCTCAGTACTGACCCTCCGACTGTGCAATGCTCCCTCAGTACTGACCCTCCGACAGTGGAGCGCTCCCTCAGTACTGCCCCCGAATGTGTGCAGCGCTCCCTCAGTACTGCCCCCCGACAGTGCAGCGCTCCCTCAGTACCGACCCTCTGACAGTGGAGCGCTCCCTCAGTACTGCCCCCCGACAGTGCAGCGCTCCTCAGTACCCGCCCCTCTGACAGTGCAGCGCTCCCTCAGTACTGCCCCCCGACAGTGAAGCGCTCCCTCAGTACTGCTCCTCCGGCAGTGCAGCACTCCCTCAATACTGCCCCCCGACAGTGCAGCACTCCCTCAGTACTGCCCCTCCGACAGTGCAGCGCTCCCTCAGTACTGCCACCCGACAGCGCAGCGCTCCCTCAGTACTGCCCCCCAACAGTGCAGCGCTCCTTCAGTACTGCCCCCCGACAGTGCGGCGCTCCCTCAGTACTGCCCCCTCTGACAGTGCGGCGCTCCCTCAGTACTGACCCTCCGACAGTGCAGCGCTCCCTCAGTACTCGCCCCCTCTGACAGTGCAGCGCTCCCTCGGTACCGCCCCTCCGACAGTGCAGCGCTCCCTCAGTACTGCCCCCCCGACAGTGCAGCGCTCACTCAGTACTGCCCCTCCGACATTGCAGTGGTACCTCAGTACGGCCATCCGACTGCGCAGCTCTCCCTCAGTACTGCCCCCCGACAGTGCAGCGCTCCTTCAGTATTGCCCCCCGACAGTGCGGCGCTCCCTCAGTACTGCCCCTCCGACAGTGCAGCGCTACCCTCAGTATTGCCTCCTCCGACAGCGCAGCACTCCCTCAGTACTCCCCCTCCGACAGTGCAGCGCTCCCTCAGTACTGCTCCCTCCGACAACGCAGCACTCCCTCAGTACTGCCCCCCTCCGACAGCGCAGCGTGCCCACAGTACTGACCCCATCCGACAGTGCTGTGCTCCCTCAGTACTGCCCCTCGATAGTGCAGCGCTCCCTCAGTACTGCCCCTCCACCGTGCAGCGCTCCCTCAGTTGTGTACCTTCGACAGTGCAGCGCTCCCTCAGTACTGTCCCTCCGACAGTGGCAGCGCTCCCTCAGTACTGCCCCTCTGACAGCGCAGCGCTCCCTCAGTACTGACCCTCCGACAGTGAGCGCTCCCTCAGTACTGACCCTTCGACAGTGCAGCGCACCCTCAGTACTGACCCTCCGACAGTGGAGCGCTCCCCTCAGTACTGCCCCTCGACAGAGCAATGCTCACTCAGTACTGCCCCTCTGACAGCGCAGCGCTCCCTCAGTACTGACCCTCCGACAGTGGAGCGCTTCCTCAGTACTTGCCCCCCGACAGAGCAATGCTCACTCAGTACTGCCCCTCTGACAGCGCAGCGCTCCCTCTGTATTGACCCTCCGACAGTGGAGCGCTGCCTCAGTACTGACCCCTGACAGTGCAGCGCTCCCTCAGTACTGCTCCCCGACTGTGCAGCGCTCCCTCAGTACTGCCCCTCCGACAGTGCAGTGCTCCTCAGTACTGCCCCTCTGACTGTGCGGCGCTCCCTCAGTACTGCCCCCCTGACAGTGGAGCGCTCCTCAGTACTGACTCCCGACTGTGCAGCGCTCCCTCAGTACTGCTCCCCGACTGTGCAGTGCTCCCTCAGTATTGCCCCTCCGACAGTGCAGAGCTCTCTCAGTACTGACCCTCCGACAGTGCGGCGCCCCTCAGTACTGTCCCTCCGACAGTGCAGCACTCCCTCAGTACTTACCCTCTGACCGTCCAGTGCTCCCTCAGTACTGCCCCTCTGACCGTCCAGTGTTCCCTCAGTAACTGCCCCTCTGACCGTTCGGCGCCCCCTCAATACTGCCCCTCCGACAGTGCAGCTCTCCCTCAGTACTGCCCCTCTGACCGTCCAGTGCTCCCTCAGTACTGCCCCTCTGACCGTCCAGTGCCCCTCAGTACTGCCCCTCCAACAGTGCTGGACTCCCTCTGGTACTGACCATTCCGACAGTGCAGCGCCCACTCAGTACTGACCCTCCAACAGTGCAGCGCTCCCTCAGAATTGCCCCTACGACAGTGCAGCGCTCCCTCAGTACTGCCCCTCTGACCGTGCAGTGCTCCATCAGGACTGACCCCTCCGACAGTGCTGTGCTCCCTCAGTACTGCACCTCGACAGCGCAGCGCTCCCTCAGTACTTGACCCTCGGACAGTGGAGCGCTCCCTCAGTACAGACCCTCCGACAGTGCAGCGCGCCCTCAGTACTGACCCTCCGACAGTGGAGCGCTCCCTCAGTACTATCACTCAAACAGTGCAGCGCTCCCTCAGTAGTGGCCTCTCTGACAGCGCAGCGTTCCCTCAGTACTGACCCTCCGACAGTGGAGCGTTTCCTCAGTACTGCCCCCCGACAGTGCAATGCTCAACAGTACTGCCCCTCTGACAGCGCAGCGCTCCCTCAGTACTGATCTTCCGAAAGTGGAGCGCTCCCTCAGTACTGCCCCCTGACAGTGCAGCGCTCCCTCAGTACGGCCCCCCGACTGTGCAATGCTCCCTCAGTACTGACCCTCCGACATTGCAGCGCTCCCTCAGTACGGCCACCCGACAGCGCAGCGCTCCCTCAGTACTGCCCCCGACAGTGCAGCGCTCCCTCAATACTGCCCCCGACAAGTGCAGCACTCCCTCAGTACTGCCACCCGACACAGCGCAGCGCTCCCTCAGTACTGCCCCACAACAGTGCAGCGCTCCTTCAGTACTGCCCCCCGACAGTGCGGCGCTCCCTCAGTACTGCCCCCTCTGACAGTGCAGCGCTCCCTCAGTACTGCCCCCTCTGACAGTGCAGCGCTCCCTCAGTACTGCCCCCTCCGACAGTGCAGCGCTCCCTCAGTATTGCCCCCTGCAACAGCGCAGCGCTCCCTGAGTACTGCCCCCGACAGTGCAGCGCTCCCTCTGGTACCCCGCCCCTCCGACAGTGCAGCGCTCCCTCAGTACTGCCCCCCCGACAGTGCAGCGCTCACTCAGTACTGCCCCCTCCGACATTGCAGTGCTCCCTCAGTACGCATCCGACAGCGCAGCTCTCCCTCAGTACTGCCCCCCGACAGTGCAGCGCTCCTTCAGTACCTGCCCCCCGACAGTGCGGCGCTCCCTCAGTACTGCCCCCCTCCGACAGTGCAGTGCTCCCTCAGTATTGCCTCCTCCGACAGCGCAGCACTCCCTCAGTACTCCCCCTCCGACAGTGCAGCGCTCCCTCAGTTACTGCCCCCCTCCAACAACGCAGCGCTCCCTCAGTACTGCCCCTCCGACAGCGCAGCGTGCCCACAGTACTGACCCCTCCGACAGTGCTGTGCTCCCTCAGTACTGCCCCCCGATAGTGCAGCGCTCCCTCAGTACTGCCCCTCCAACCGTGCAGCGCTCCCCTCAGTAGTGTACCTTCGACAGTGCAGTGCTCCCTCAGTACTGTCCCTCCGACAGTGCAGCGCTCCCTCAGTACTGCCCCTCTGACAGCGCAGTGCTCCCGCCGTACTGACTCTCCGACAGTGGAGCGCTCCCTCAGTACTGATCCTCCGACAGTGCAGCGCGCCCTCAGTACTGACCCTCCTACAGTGCAGCGCTCCCTCAGTACTGCCCCTCTGACAGCGCAGCGTTCCCTCAGTACTGAACCCTCCGACAGTGGAGCGCTTCCTCAGTAACTGCCCCCCGACAGAGCAATGCTCACTCAGTACTGCCCCTCTGACAGTGCAGCGCTCCCTCAGTATTGACCCACGGCAGTGGAGCGCTGCCTCAGTACTGACCCCTGACAGTGCAGCGCCTCCCTCAGTACTGCTCCCCGACTGTGCAGCGCTCCCTCAGTACTGCCCCTCCGACGGTGCAGTGCTCCCTCAGTACTGCCCCTCTGACAGTGCCGGCGCTCCCTCAGTACTGCCCCTGATAGTGGAGCGCTCCCTCAGTACTGACTCCCGACTGTGCAGCGCTCCCTCAGTACTGCTCCCCGACTGTGCAGCACTCACTCATTATTGACCCTCCGACAGTGCAGTGCTCTCTCAGTCTGACCCTCCGACAGTGCGACGCCCCCTCAGTACTGTCCCTCCGACAGTGCAGCACTCCCTCAGTACTTACCCTCTGACCGTCCAGTGCTCCCTCAGTACTGCCCCTCTGACCGTCCAGTGTTCCCTCAGTACTGCCCCTCTGACCGTTCGGCGCCCCCTCAATACTGCCCCTCCGACAGTGCAGCTCTCCCTCAGTACTGCCCCTCTGACCATTCAGTGCTCCCTCAGGACTGCCTCTCCGACAGTTGGAGCGCTCCCTCAGTACTGACCCTCCGACAGTGCAGCGCACCCTCAGTACTGACCCTCCGACAGTGGAGCGCTCCCTCAGTACTGCCCCTCGACAGTGCAGCGCTCCCACAGCACTGCCCCTCTGACTGCGCAGCGTTCCCTCAGTACTGACCCTCCGACAGTGGAGCGCTTCCTCAGTACTGCCCCCCGACAGAGCAATGCTCACTCAGTGCTGCCCCTCTGACAGCGCAGCGCTCCCTCAGTATTGACCCTCCGACAGTGGAGCGCTGCCTCAGTACTGACCCCTGACAGTGCAAGCGCTCCCTCAGTACTGCTCCCCGACTGTGCAGCGCTCCCTCAGTACTGCCCCACCGACAGTGCAGTGCTCCTCAGTACTGCCCCTCTGACAGTGCGGCGCTCCCTCAGTACTGCCCCCTGACAGTGGAGCGCTCCCTCAGTACTGACTCCCGACTGTG
Organism: Somniosus microcephalus; assembly: GCF_052327205.1. Classification (NCBI taxonomy): domain Eukaryota; kingdom Metazoa; phylum Chordata; class Chondrichthyes; order Squaliformes; family Somniosidae; genus Somniosus; species Somniosus microcephalus. The sequence goes on along the minus strand of NC_140990.1, from coordinate 11,508,274 downwards.
CAGCGCTCCCTCAGCACTGCTCCCCGACTGTGCAGCGCTCCCTCAGTATTGCCCCTCCGACAGTGCAGTGCTCTCTCAGTACTGACCCTCCGACAGTGCGGCGCCC
>NC_140990.1:11501709-11507668 GCF_052327205.1 Somniosus microcephalus | reverse complement strand
CCAGTACCGCCCCCTCTCTTGTAGGACTTTCTACATGCTGGCTCAAAAAGCTCTCCTGGATGCACTTTAAGAATTCTGCACCTTCTAAGCCTTTCACACTCTGACTATCCCAGTTAATATTGGGGAAGTTGAAATCCCCCACTATTATTACCCTATTATTTTCACACTTCTCTGAGATATGCCTACATATCTGTTCCTCTATCTCCCCCTGACTGTTTGGGGGCCTATAGTACACTCCAGCAAAGTGCTTGCCCCCTTTTTGTTTTTAAGTTCTACCCATATGGCCTCATTAGAGGAACCTGTTAATATATCATCCCTCCTTACAGCAGTAATTGACTCCTTAATTAATATTGCGACACCCCCTCCTCTTTTACCCCCCCCTCTGTCTCGCCTGAAGATTCTATACCCCGGAATATTGAGCTGCCAGTCTTGCCCCTCCCTCAACCATGTCTCCGTGATAGCAACAATATCATACTCCCATGTGTTCATCAACACCTTCAGTTCATCCACCTTATTCGTAAGACTCCTTGCATTAAAATAAATGCCATCCAGCCTTGCCCTACTCCCTTGTGCCGTTACATATTTGTTCTGCCTTCCAGGCTGACTTGCTTTTTCCTCTATATTTGGCTGTACATCACCCCCTATTATAGCTCCACTCTGTATCCCATCCCCCTGCCAAGTTAGTTTAAACCACCCCGAACAGTGCTAGCAAACCTCCCCGCAAGGATATTTGTCCCGTTCTGGTTCAGGTGCAACCCGTCCGACTTGTACAAGTTCCATCTTCCCCAGAAGCAGACCCAGTGATCCAGGAAACTAAAGCCCTCCCTCCTGCACCAACTCTTTAGCCACGCATTCATCTGCTCTATCCTCCTATTCCTATACTCACTAGCACGTGGCACCGGGAGTAATCCAGAGATTACAACCTTTGAGGTCCTGCTCTTTAGTCTGCTGCCTCGCTCCCTAAATTCTTGCTGCAGGACCTCATCCCTCTTCCTACCCATGTCGTTGGTCCCAATGTGAACCACGACCTCTGACTGTTCACCCTCCCCCTTCAGAATGCCCTGCAGCCGTTCAGTGACATCCTTGACCCTGGCACCAGGGAGGCAACAAACCATCCTGGAGTCACGTCTACGGCCACAGAAACGCCTATCTGTTCCCCTTACCCAAGCTATTTTGGTGAAGGGAGGTACATAGGCATCCAGGGTCTGTGCCTGATGCAGGGTTTAGACGCTTTGCAAATCTAAAATAAGGGGCCTCGTGTCAGCCTTGGCTCATTTGGGCATCACCCTCGCTCGTCTCTGAGTCAGAAGGTTATAGGTTTGAGCCCCCACTCTCCAGAGACTTGAGCCCCATACCCCAAGGCACACTCTCCCGGTACCAGTACTGAGTTCCGCTGCACTGTCGTGAGGTCAGTACTGAGGAAGAGCTGCACTGTCAGAGGGAGCGCTGCACTGTCGGAGGGGCAGTACTGAGGGACGCTGCACTGTCGGAGGGACAGTACTGAGGGAGCGCCGCACTGTCGGAGGGACAGTACTGAGGGAGCGCCGCACTGTCGGAGGGACAGTACTGAGGGAGCGCCGCACTGTCGGAGGGGTGGTACTGAGGGAGCGCCGCACTGTCGGAGGGGCGGTACTGAGGGAGCGCTGCACTGTCGGAGGGGCGGTACTGAGGGAGCGCTGCACTGTCAGAGGGGCTGTACTGAGGGAGCGCTGCACTGTCGGAGGGTCAGTACTGAGGGAGCGCTGCACTGTCGGAGGGGCAGTACTGAGGGAGAGCTGCACTGTCGGAGGGGCAGTACTGAGGGAGAGCTGCACTGTCGGAGGGGCATTACTGAGGGAGTGCTGCACTGTCGGATGGGCAGTACTGAGGGAGTGCTGCACTGTCGGAGGGGCAGTACTGAGGGAGCGCTGCACTGTCGGAGGGGCAGTACTGAGGGAGCGCTGCACTGTCGGAGGGGCAGTACTGAGGGAGCGCCGCACTGTCGGAGGGGGCAGATGATCCGGTCATTTAACACACCGCTACTCTTGGGATCATGTTGTGCGCAAATTGGTCTGTCACATCTCCTTATAGTTCGAAAAAAAGTACTTCATTGGTTGCAAAGCACTTTGGGACATCTCGAGGCCGTGAAAGGCGCTGTAGAGATGCAAGTTCTTTCTGAAGGCCTTTTAGAGGAATCCCAGCACCTCCCAACCCCGCTTTCTGAAAATGGACTGTCCTGAACCTGCTGCCTTCAAGAAAAAAAAACAGGCCCTACACGGCCTGATCAAGGAGTGGCGGGATGGGGAGGCGGCTCTTAAAGGGACCGCTGGAGGTCACCATCCCCAGGTCCTCCTGGAAGGAACGCTGCCGATCGAATTGAAATGAGGCCCGAGCCCCCAGGCTCTGCTCAGGCCACACCCGCAGCATTGTTCCCACCCTAATTTTCTATGGAACCCTGTGGCCCCTTTAACTGGCTGGTTACCCGCCCCTCCGCCCCGGCTTACCGGCTTGCTTGGGCCCCTGGAGCATTAGGAGACCGCACAGCTTAAAGGAAACATCGATTTGGAGGCCTTGGTGAGACCACACCTTGAGTATTGTGTGCAGTTTTGGTCGCCTTATCTGAGGAAGGATGTTCTTGCCATGGAGGGAGTTCAGCGAAGATTCACCAGGCTGATACCTGGGATGGCAGGAATGACGTATGAGGAGAGATTGGGTCGATTGGGCTTATACTCGCTGGAGTTTAGAAGAATGAGAGGGGATCTCATTGAAACTTATAAAATTCTGACAGGTCTGGACAGACTGGATGCAGGAAGGATGTAATCCTCTACCCTTGGCTAGCGAAAGTCTTATTGATCTCTGATTTAAAATGATTAATTGAGCTAGCATCTATGTAGCTCAGTGGGTAGCATTCGCTTGCCTCTGAGTCAAGGGTTGTCTGTTCAAGTCCCACTGTGCACAGTGCTCCAAGTGTGATATGGAGACCAGAACTGTGTACAGTGCTCCCAGTGTGATATGGAGACCAGAACTGTGCACAGTGCTCCCAGTGTGATACGGAGACCAGAACTGTACAGAGTGCTCCCAGTGTGATATGGAGACCAGAACTGTACACAGTGCTCCAAGTGTGATATGGAGACCAGAACTGTGCACAGTGCTCCCAGTGTGATATAGAGACCAGAACTGTGCACAGTGCTCCCAGTGTGATATGGAGACCAGAACTGTACACAGTGCTCCCAGTGTGATATGGAGACCAGAACTGTGCACAGTGCTCCCAGTGTGATATAGAGACCAGAACTGTGCACAGTGCTCCCAGTGTGATACGGAGACCAGAACTGTACACAGTGCTCCAAGTGTGATATGGAGACCAGAACTGTACACAGTGCTCCAAGTGTGATATGGAGACCAGAACTGTGCACAGTGCTCCAAGTGTGATATGGAGACCAGAACTGTACACAGTGCTCCAAGTGTGTGTGTGTGTGTGTGCACGCGCCCTCTCGTCTATGCATCCCGTTGCTGGGATCGGTCCCTCCCCTGTGCGTGCCCCTGCCCCCACCCCACTCACCTCTTCCTCCTCTCGCTTATCTTTGGCAGGATCGGGGATGGGAATGTCCAGCTCGGCCCGGATTAACGACAGATTCGGAATGTTTAGGTCGCTGTGCTGTGGACAGAGGTTTCAGAATAGAATCAGGAGCCATACAAAACAGTAAGGATCCGTTTCAGCGTCCGACCCACCCAGTCCCCTGGTCAGCGAAAGAGAGGAAGGCCATGAAATTCATCGCGGGCGGTAACGGATCGGACGCCCGTTATACCCAGAGCCTGATATTCAGCTCCATCGCAGTCACTGCATAGAAACATAGAAGATAGGAGCAGGAGTAGGCCATTCGGCCCCTCGAGCCTGCTCCGCCATTTAATGAGATCATGGCTGATCATCCAAGTTCAGTACCCTGTCCCTGCTTTCTCCCCGTATCCCTTGATCCCTTTAGCCTTAAGAAATATATCGAACTCCTTCTTGAGTATATTTAATGAATTGGCCTCAACTGCCCTGTGTGGCAAAGAATTCCACAGGTTCACCACTCACTGGGTGAAGAAATTCCTCCTCATCTCTGTCCTAAATGGCTTACTCCTTATCCTTAGACTGTGACCCCTGGTTCTGGACTCCCCCGCCATCGGGAACATCCTTCCTGCATCTAGTCTGTCTAGTCCTGTTAGAATTTTATAAGTTTCAATGAGATCCCCTCTCATTCTTCTAAACTCCAGCGAATATAAGCCCAATCGACCCAATCTCTCCTCATACGTCATTCTTGCCATCCCAGGTATCAGTCTGGTGAATCTTCACTGCACTCCCTCCATGGCAAGAACATCCTTCCTCAGATAAGGCGACCAAAACTACACACAATACTCAAGGTGTGGTCTCAATGCAACTGAATATCAGGCACTGCGCCGATCTGATAAGAGATTAGCGTGTAAAGTCAAAGCACATGGGATTGGGGGTAAGGTACTGACTTGGATGGAGAACTGGTTGGCAGACGGGCAGCAAAGAGTTGGAATAAACAGGTCTTTTTCCGAGTGGCAGGCAGTGACTAGTGGGGTACCGCAGGGATCGGTCCTAGGACCCCAGCTATTCACAATATATATTAATGATCTAGACGAGGGAACTAGATGTAATATCTCCAAGTTCCCAGACGACACAAAGCTGGGTGGGCGTGTGTGCTGTGAGGAGGATGCCGAGAAACTCCAGTATGATTTGAACAGGTTGGGTGATTGGGCAGATGCATGGCAGATGCAGTATAATGTGGATAAATGCGAGGTTATCCACTTTGGTGGCAAAAACAGGAAGGCAGATTATTATCTTAACGGCAATAGATTGGGAGAAGGGGAAGTGCAACAAGACCTGGGTGTCCTTGTGCACCAGTCGCTGAAGGTAAGCATGCAGGTGCAGCAGGCGGTTAAGAAGGCAAATGGTATGTTGGCCTTCGTAGCGAGAGGATTCGAGTACAGGAGCAAGGATGTCTTGCTGCAGTTGTACAGGGCCTTGGTGAGACCGCACCTTGAGTATTGTGTGCAAGTTTTGGTCGCCTTATCTGAGGAAGGATGTTCTTGCCATGGAGGGAGTGCAGCGAAGATTCACCAGGCTGATACCTGGGATGGCAGAAATGACGTATGAGGAGAGATTGGGTCGATTGGGCTTGTACTCGCTGGAGTTTAGAAGAATGAGAGGGGATCTCATTGAAACTTATAAAATTCTAACAGGACTGGACAGGCTAGATGCAGGAAGGATGTTCCCGATGGTCGGGGAGTCCAGAACCAGGGGACACAGTCTAAGGATAAGGGGTAAGCCATTTAGGACAGAGATGAGGAGGAATTTCTTCACCCAGAGAGTGGTGAACCTGTGGAATTCTCTACCACAGAAGGCAGTGGAGGCCAATTCATTAAATATATTGAAGAAGGAGTTAGATATATTTCTTAAGGCTAAAGGGATCAAGGGATATGGGGAGAAGGCAGGGACCGGGTACTGAATTTGGATGATCAGCCATGATCTCATTGAATGGCGGAGTAGGCTCGAGGGGCCGAATGGCCTACTCCTGCTCCTATCTTCTATGTTTCTATACCGCCCATTTAGCACCACCGCCCACAAAGAATTTCTAGGCCAAGCGAGACCTTAATCCCCTCTAACCCCACCCAAGAGAGAGGAGACCTTCATCCCCTCTGTCTTGGGGCTGGTTTTGACCCCAGAGGGGTGAAAGGTCATCGTTCCTCCACCTCGTGCCGAACTGAAAGCTTTTCAACATTGAAAGAAGAATTTCATCGTTTCCCACCTTCAGCAAAGCGTCCAACTCCTCCAGCTTCTGGGGGAAGAAAGCGGCCAAGAGGCCTTCGGCCTGCAGAGAAAGGGGAAGTGAGCGATTACCCATCGAACATTCGTCTGTCTGTCATCACACAGATAGAAACAGGCACACAGACTCACACACACACAGTCCCACAG
>NC_140990.1:11424209-11494209 GCF_052327205.1 Somniosus microcephalus | reverse complement strand
CACACACACACACACACAGCAGTCTCACAGACATGGAAATATAGAAAAATAGGAGCAGGAGTCGGCCATTCGGCCCGTCGAGCCTGCTCCGCCATTCAATATGATCATGGCTGATCTTCTATCTCAATACCATATTCCCGCTCTCTCCCCATACCCCTTGATGCCTTTTGTGTCTAGAAATCTATCTATCTCCTCCTTAAATATATTCAGTGACTTGGCCTCCACAGCCTTCTGTGGTAGAGAATTCCACAGGTTCACCACCCTCTGAGTGAAGACATTTCTCCTCATCTCAGTCCTAAATGTCCTGTCCCGTATCCTGAGACTGTGACCCCTCGTTCTAGACCCCCCCAGCCAGGGGAAACATCCTCCCTGCATCCAGCCTGTCTAGCCCTGTCAGAATTTTATACGTTTCAATGCGGTCCCCTCTCATTCTTCTAAACTCTAGTGAATACAGGCCTAGTCGACCCAATCTCTCCTCATACGACAGTCCTGCCATCCCAGGAATCAGTCTGGTGAACCTTCGCTGCCCTCCCTCTGTGGCAAGTATATCCTTTCTTAGGTAAGGAGACCAAAACTGCACACAGTACTCCAGGTGTGGTCTCACCAAGGCCCTGTATAACTGTAGTAAGACATCCTTGCTCCTGTACTCAAATCCTCTTGCAATGAAGGCCAACATACCATTTGCCTTCCTAACTGCTTGCTGCACCTGCATGTTTGCTTTCAGTGACTGGTGTACAAGGACACCCAGGTCCCTCTGTACATCAACATTTCCCAATCTATCACCATTTAAATAATACTCTGCCTTTGTTTTTCCTACCGAAGTGGATAACTTCACATTTATCCACATTATACTGCATCTGCCATGTATTTGCCCACTCACTCAACTTGTCTAAATCGTCTTGAAGCCTCTTTGCTTCCTCCTCACAACTCACAACCCCACCTAGTTTTGTGTCATCAGCAAACTTGAAAATATTACATTTGGTTTCCTCATCCAAATCATTGATATATATTGTGAATAGCTGGGGCCCAAGCACTGATCCCTGGGGTACCCCACGAGTCACCACCTGCCACCCCAAAAAAGACCCATTTATATACAGAGTAGGAGATAGAGAGAGGCAGAGAGAGGCAGAGAGAGGCAGAGAGGGAGAGACAGAGAGAGAGACACAGACAGAGAGAGAGAGAGAGAGAGTTAGAGACAGTCAGAGAGCGAGAGAGAGACAGAGAGTGAGAGAGACAGAGAGAGAGAGAGAGAGAGACAGGAATTTACAGGAAGAGGGCAACATAATATAAACGCTCCAACCTCGGGACAAAGTCCAAACTGTGTGTGTCGGAGATACTCGGAGCGGGCGAGTGAGGATACAGGGAGCAGGTGAGTGAGCAAGGGGGATATGGAGAGCAAGTGTGATGGGGGGATATGGGGAGTGGGCGAGTGTGAGCGGGGGGATATGGGGAGAGGGCGAGTGTGAGCGGGGGATATGGGGAGCGGGCGAGTGTGAGCGGGGTGATATGGGGATCGGGCGAGTGTGAGCGGGGGGATATGGGGAGCGGGCGAGTGTGAGCGGGGGAATATGGGGAGCGGGCGAATGTGAGCGGGGGGATATGGGGAGCGGGCGAGTGTGAGCGGGGGGATATGGGGAGCGGGCGAGTGTGAGCGGGGGATATGGGGAGTGGGCGAGTGTGAGCAGGAGGATATGGGGAGCGGGCGAGTGTGAGCGGGGGATATGGGGAGCGGGCGAGTGTGAGCGGGGTGATATGGGGATCGGGCGAGTGTGAGCGGGTGATATGGGGAGCGGGCGAGTGTAAGCGGGGGGATATGGGGAGAGGACGAGTGTGAGCGGGGGGATATGGGGAGCGGACGAGTGTGAGCGGGGGGATATGGGGAGCGGACGAGTGTGAGCGGGGGGATATGGGGAGCGGGCGAGTGTGAGTGGGGGGATATGGGGAGCGGGCGAGCGTGAGCGGGGGGATATGGGGAGCGGGCAAGTGTGAGTGGGGGGATATGGGGAGCGGGCGAGTGTGAGCAGGGGATATGGGGAGCAGGCGAGTGTGAGCGGGGGGATATGGGGTGCGGGCGAGTGTGAGCAGGGGGATATGGGGAGCAGGCGAGTGTGAGCGGGGGGATATGGGGTGCGGGCGAGTGTGAGCAGGGGGATATGGGGAGCAGGCGAGTGAGCGGGGATATGGGGCGCGGGCGAGAGTGAGCGGCGGTTATGGGGAGCGGGCGAGTGTGAGCGGGTGATATGGGGAGCGGGCGAGTGTGAGCGGTGGGATATGGGGAGCGGACGAGTGTGAGCGGGGGGATATGGGGAGCGGACGAGTGTGAGCGGGGGGATATGGGGAGCGGGCGAGTGTGAGCGGGGGGATATGGGGAGCGGGCGAGTGTGAGTGGGGGGATATGGGGAGCGGGTAAGTGTGAGCGGGGGGATATGGGGAGCGGGCGAGTGTGAGCAGGGGATATGGGGAGCAGGCGAGTGTGAGCGGGGGGATATGGGGTGCGGGCGAGTGTGAGTTGGGGGATATGGGGAGCGGGCGAGTGAGCGGGGATATGTGGCGCGGGCGAGAGTGAGCGTCGGATATGGGGAGCGGGGGATATGGGGAGCGGGCGAGTGTGAGCGGGGGATATGGGGAGCGGGCGAGTGTGAGCGGGTGATATGGGGAGCGGGCGAGTGTGAGCGGGGGGATATGGGGAGCGGGCGTGTGTGAGCGGGGGATAAGGGGAGCGGGAGAGTGAGCAGGGGATATGGGGAGCGGGCGAGGGTGAGCGGGGGGATATGGGGAGCGGACGAGTGTGAGCGGGGGGATATGGGGAGTGGGCGAGTGTGAGCGGGGGATATGGGGAGCGGGCGAGTGTGAGCGGGGAGATATGGGGAGCGGACGAGTGTGAGCGGGGGGATATGGGGAGCGGGCGAGTGTGAGCGGGGGGATATGGGGAGCGGGCGAGTGTGAGCGGGGGGATATGGGGAGCGGGCGAGTGTGAGCAGGGGGATATGGGGACCGGGCGAGTGTGAGCGGGGGGAAATGGGGAGCGGGCGAGTGTGAGCGGGGGATATGGGCAGCGGGTGAGTGTGAGCGGGGGATATGGGGAGCGGGCGAGTGTGAGCGGGGGGATATGGGGAGCGGGCGAGTGTGAGCGGGGGGATATGGGGAGCGGGGCGAGTGTGAGCGGGGGGATATGGGGACCGGGCGAGTGTGAGCGGGGGGAAATGGGGAGCGGGCGAGTGTGAGCGGGGGATATGGGCAGCGGGCGAGTGTGAGCGGGGGATATGGGCAGCGGGCGAGTGTGAGCGGGGGGATATTGGGAGCGGGCGAGTGTGAGCGGGGGGATATGGGTAGCGGGCAAATGTGAGCGGGGATATGGGGAGCGGGCGAGTGTGAGCGGGGATATGGGGAGCGGGCGAGAGTGAGCGGGGGATATGGGGAGCGGGCGAGTGTGAGCGGGGTATATGGGGAGCGGGCGAGTGTGAGCGGGGGATATGGGGAGCGGGCGAGTGTGAGTGGGGCGATATGGGTAGCGGGTGAGTGTGAGCGGGGGGATATGGGGGGCGGGCGAGTGTGAGCGGGAGGATATGGGGAGAGGGCGAAAGTGAGCGGGGGATATGGGGAGCGGGCGAGTGTGAGCGGGGGATATGGGGAGCGGGCGAGTGTGAGCGGGGGGATATGGGGAGCGGGCGAAAGTGAGCGGGTGATATGGGGAGCGGGCAACTGTGAGCGGGGGATATGGGGAGCGGGCGAGTGTGAGCGGGGGATATGGGGAGCGGGCGAGTGTGAGCGGGGGATATGGGGAGCGGACGAGTGTGAGCGGGAGATATGGGGAGCGGGCGAGTGAGCGGAGGATATGGGGAGCGGGCGAGTGTGAGCGGGGAGCTATGGGGAGCGGGCGAGTGTGAGCGGGGGGATATGGGGAGCGGGCGAGTGTGAGCGGGGTATATGGGGAGCGGGTGAGTGTGAGCGGGGAGATATGGGGAGCAGACGAGTGTGAGCGGAGGGATATGGGCAGCCGGCGGGTGTGAGTGGGGGGTATGGGGAGCGGGCGAGTGTGAGCGGGGAGATATGGGGAGCGGCCGGGTGTGAGCGGGGGGATATGGGGAGCGGGCGAGTGTGAGCGGGGGGATATTTGGAAGCGGGCGAGTGTGAGCGGGGGGATATGGGGAGCGGGCGAGTGTGAGCGGGGGGATATGGGGACCGGGCGAGTGTGAGCGGGGGATATGGGGAGCGGGGCGAGTGTGAGCGGGGGGATATGGGGTGCGGGCAAGTGTGAGCGGGGATATGGGGAGCGGGCGAGAGTGAGCCGGGGATATGGGGAGCGGGCGAATGTGAGCGGGGGATATATGGAGCGGGCGAGTGTGAGCGGGGGATATGAGGAGCGGGCTAGTGTGAGCGGGGGGATATGGGGAGCGGGCGAGTGTGAGCGGGGGGATATGGGGAGCGGGCGAGTGTGAGCGGGGGATATGGGGAGCGGGCGAGTGTGAGCGGGGGATATGGGGAGCGGGCGAGTGTGAGCGGGAGATATGGGGAGCGGGCGAGTGTGAGCGGGGGATATGGGGAGCGGGCGAGTGTGAGCGGGGATATGGGGAAGTGGGCGAGTGTGAGCGTGGGAATATGGGGAGCGGGTGAGTGTGAGCGGGGAATATGGGGAGCGGGCGAGTGTGAGCGGGGGATATGGGGAGCGGGCGAGTGTGAGCGGGGATATGGGGAGCGGGCGAGTGTGAGCGGGGGATACGGGGAGCGGGCGAATGTGAGCGGGGATATGGGGAGCAGGCGAGTGTGAGCGGGGGGATATGGGGTGCGGGCGAGTATGAGCGGGGAGACATGGGGAGCGGACGAGTGTGAGCGGGGGAATATGGGGAGCGGGCGAGTGTGAGCGGGGGATATGGGGAGCGGGCGAGTGTGAGCGGGGGATATGGGGAGCGGGCGAGTGTGAGCGGGGGGATATGAGGAGCGGGCGAGTGTGAGCTGGGGGATATGGGGAGCGGGCGAGTGTCAGCGGGGGATATGGGGAGCGGGCGAGTGTGAGCGGGGGATATGGGGAGCGGGCGAGTGTGAGCGGGGATATGGGGAGCCGGCGAGTGTGAGCGGGGGGATATGGGGTGTGGGCGAGTATGAGCGGGGAGATATGGGGAGTGGGTGAGTGTGAGCGGGGGGATATGGGGAGTGGGCGAGTGTGAGCGGGGTATATGGGGAGCGGGCAAGTGTGAGCGGGGAGATATGGGGAGCAGACGAGTGTGAGCGGGGGGATATGGGGAGCCGGCGAGTGTGAGCGGGGGGCATGGGGAGCGGGCGAGTGTGAGCGGGGAGATATGGGGAGCGGCCGAGTGTGAGCGGGGGGATATGGGGAGCGGGCGAGTGTGAGCGGGGGGATATGGGGAGCGGGCGAGTGTGAGCGGGGGGATATGGGGAGCGGGCGAGTGTGAGCGGGGGGATATGGGGACCGGGCGAGTGTGAGCGGGCGGGATATGGGGTGCGGGCGAGTGTGAACGGGGGTTATGGGGAGCGGGCGAGTCTGAGCGGGGATATGGGGAGCGGGCGAGTGTGAGCAGGGGATATGGGGAGCGGGCGAGTGTGAGCGAGGGATATGGGGAGTGGGCGAGTGTGAGCGGGGGGAAATGGGGAGCAGGCGAGTGTGAGGGGGGAATAAGGGTAGTGGCCGAGTGTGAGCGGGGGAAATGGGGAGCGGACGAATGTGAGAGGGGGATTTGGGGAGCGGGCGAGTGTGAGCAGGGGACATGGGGAGCGGGCGAGTGTGAGCGGGGGATTTGGGGTGCGGGCGAGTGTGAGCGGGGGATATGGGGAGCGGGTGAGTGTGAGCGGGGATATGGGGAGCGGGCGAGTGTGAGCGGGGGATATGGGGAGCGGGCGAGTGAGCGGGGGTATGGGGATCCGGCGAGTGTGAGCGGGGGGATATGGGGAGCGGGCGAGTGTGAGCGGGGGGATATGGGGAGCGGGGGAGTGTGAGCGGGGGGATATGGGGAGCGGGCGTGTGTGCAGCGGGGGATATGGGGAGAGGGCGAGTGAGAGCAGGGGATATGGGGAGCGGGCGAGTGTGAGCGGGGGGATATGGGGAGCGGGCGAGTGTGAGCGGGGTGATATGGGGAGCGGGCGAGTGTGAGCGGGGTGATATGGGGAGCGGGCGAGTGTGAGCGGGCGGATATGGGGAGCGGGCGAGTGTGAGCGGGGGGATATGGGGTGTGGGCGAGTATGAGCGGGGAGATATGGGGAGCGGGCGAGTGTGAGCGGGGGGATATGGGGAGCGGGCGAGTGTGAGCGGGGTATATGGGGAGCGGGTGAGTGTGAGCGGGGGGATATGGGGTGTGGGCGAGTATGAGCGGGGAGATATGGGGAGTGGGTGAGTGTGAGCGGGGGGATATGGGGAGTGGGCGAGTGTGAGCGGGGTATATGGGGAGCGGGCAAGTGTGAGCGGGGAGATATGGGGAGCAGACGAGTGTGAGCGGGGGGATATGGGGAGCCGGCGAGTGTGAGCGGGGGGCATGGGGAGCGGGCGAGTGTGAGCGGGGAGATATGGGGAGCGGCCGAGTGTGAGCGGGGGGATATGGGGAGCGGGCGAGTGTGAGCGGGGGGATATGGGGAGCGGGCGAGTGTGAGCGGGGGGATATGGGGAGCGGGCGAGTGTGAGCGGGGGGATATGGGGACCGGGCGAGTGTGAGCGGGCGGGATATGGGGTGCGGGCGAGTGTGAACGGGGGTTATGGGGAGCGGGCGAGTCTGAGCGGGGATATGGGGAGCGGGCGAGTGTGAGCAGGGGATATGGGGAGCGGGCGAGTGTGAGCGAGGGATATGGGGAGTGGGCGAGTGTGAGCGGGGGGAAATGGGGAGCAGGCGAGTGTGAGGGGGGAATAAGGGTAGTGGCCGAGTGTGAGCGGGGGAAATGGGGAGCGGACGAATGTGAGAGGGGGATTTGGGGAGCGGGCGAGTGTGAGCAGGGGACATGGGGAGCGGGGCGAGTGTGAGCGGGGGATTTGGGGTGCGGGCGAGTGTGAGCGGGGGATATGGGGAGCGGGGTGAGTGTGAGCGGGGATATGGGGAGCGGGCGAGTGTGAGCGGGGGATATGGGGAAGCGGGCGAGTGAGCGGGGGTATGGGGATCCGGCGAGTGTGAGCGGGGGGGATATGGGGAGCGGGCGAGTGTGAGCGGGGGGATATGGGGAGCGGGGGAGTGTGAGCGGGGGGATATGGGGAGCGGGCGTGTGTGCAGCGGGGGATATGGGGAGAGGGCGAGTGAGAGCAGGGGATATGGGGAAGCGGGCGAGTGTGAGCGGGGGGATATGGGGAGCGGGCGAGTGTGAGCGGGGTGATATGGGGAGCGGGCGAGTGTGAGCGGGGTGATATGGGGAGCGGGCGAGTGTGAGCGGGCGGATATGGGGAGCGGGCGAGTGTGAGCGGGGGGATATGGGGTGTGGGCGAGTATGAGCGGGGAGATATGGGGAGCGGGCGAGTGTGAGCGGGGGGATATGGGGAGCGGGCGAGTGTGAGCGGGGTATATGGGGAGCGGGTGAGTGTGAGCGGGGAGATATGGGGAGCAGACGAGTGTGAGCGGGGGGATATGGGGAGCCGGCGAGTGTGAGCGGGGGGTATGGGGAGCGGGCGAGTGTGAGCGGGGAGATATGGCGAGCGGCCGGGTGTGAGCGGGGGGATATGGGGAGCGGGCGAGTGTGAGCGGGGGGATATTTGGAGCGGGCGAGTGTGAGCGGGGGGATATGGGGAGCGGGCGAGTGTGAGCGGGGGGATATGGGTAGCGGGCGAGTGTGAGCGGGGGGATATGGGGACCGGGCGAGTGTGAGCGGGGGATATGGGGAGCGGGCGAGTGTGAGCGGGGGGATATGGGGTGCGGGCGAGTGCGAGCAGGGGATATGGGGAGCTGGCGAGTGCGAGCGGGGGGATATGGGGAGCGGGCGAAAGTGAGCGGGGGATATGGGGAGCGGGCGAGTGTGAGCGGGGGATATTGGGAGCGGGCGAGTGTGAGCGGGGGGATATGGGGAGCGGGCGAGTGTGAGCGGGGGATATGGGGAGCGGGGCGAGTGTGAGCGGGGGGATATGGGGAGCGGGCGTGTGTGCAGCGGGGGATATGGGGATGAGGGCGAGTGAGAGCAGGGGATATGGGGAGCGGGCGAGTGTGAGCGGGGGGATATGGGGAGCGGGCGAGTGTGAGCGGGGGGATATGGGGAGCGGGCGAGTGTGAGCGGGGTGATATGGGGAGCGGGCGAGTGTGAGCGGGGGGGATATGGGGAGCGGGCGAGTGTGAGCGGGGGGATATGGGGAGCGGGCGAGTGTGAGCGGGGTGATATGGGGAGCGGGCGAGTGTGAGCGGGCGGATATGTGGAGCGGGCGAGTGTGAGCCCGGGGACATGGGGAAGCGGGCGAGTGTGAGCGGGGGGATATGGGGAGCGGGCGAGTGTGAGCGGGGGGATATGGGGAGCGGGCGAGTGTGAGCGGGGGGATATGGGGAGCGGGCGAGTGTGACCGGGGGGATATGGGGAGCGGGCGAGTTGTGAGCGGGGGGATATGGGGACCGGGCGAGCGTGAGCGGGGGGATATGGGGAGCGGCGAGCGTGAGCGGGGGATATGGGGAGCGGGCGAGCGTAAGCGGGGGATATGGGGAGCGGGCGAGTGTGAGCGGGGGGAAATTGGGAGCGGGCGAGCGTGAGCGGGGGGATATGGGGAGCGGGCGAGTGTGAGCGGGGGTATATGGGGAGCGGGCGAGTGTGAGCGGGGGGGATATGGGGAGCGGGCGAGTGTGAGCGGGGTATACGGGGAGCGGGTGAGTGTGAGCGGGGAGATATGGGGAGCAGACGAGTGTGAGCGGGGGGATATGGGGAGCCGGCGAGAGCGAGCGGGGGGTATGGGGAGCGGGCGAGTGTGAGCGGGGAGATATGGGGAGCGGCCGGGGTGTGAGCGGGGGGATATGGGGAGCGGGCGAGTGTGAGCGGGGGGATATTTGGAGCTGGCGAGTGTGAGCGGGGGGATAAGGGGAGCGGGCGAGTGTGAGCGGGGGGATATGGGGACCGGGCGAGTGTGAGCGGGGGATATGAGGAGCGGGGCGAGTGTGAGCGGGGGGATATGGGGTGCGGGCGAGCGTGAGCGGGGATATGGGGAGCGGGCGAGAGTGAGCCGGGGATATGGGGAGCGGGCGAGTGTGAGCGGGGGATATGTGGAGCGGGCGAGTGTGAGCGGGGGATATGAGGAGTGGGCGAGTGTGAGCGGGGGGATATGGGGACGCGGGCGAGTGTGAGCAGGGGGATTTGGGGAAGTGGGCGAGTGCGAGGGGGGGGATATGGGGAGCGGGCGAAAGTGAGCGGGGGATATGGGAAGTTGGCAAGTGTGAGCGGGGGATATTGGGAGCGGGCGAGTGTGAGCGGGGGGAGCGGGCGAGTGTGAGCGGGGGATATGGGGAGCGGGCGAGTGTGAGCGGGGGATATGGGGAGCGGGCGAGTGTGAGCGGGAGATATGGGGAGCGGGCGAGTGTGAGCGGGGGATATGAGGAGCGGGCGAGTGTGAGTGGGGGATATGGGGTGCGGGCGAGTGTGAGCGGGGGATATGGGGAGCGGGCGAGTCTGAGCGGGGATATGGGGAGCGGGCGAGTGTGAGCAGGGGATATGGGGAGCGGGCGAATGTGAGCGAGGGATATGGGGAGTGGGCGAGTGTGAGCGGGAGGATATGGGCAGCAGGCGAGTGTGAGTGGGGGAATAAGGGGAGTGGGCGAGTGTGAGCATGGGAAATGGGGAGCGGACGAGTGTGAGAGGGGGATTTGGGGTGCGGGCGAGTGTGAGCGGGGGGATATGGGGAGAGGGCGAGTGAGAGCAGGGGATATGGGGAGCGGGCGAGTGTGAGCGGGGGGATATGGGGAGCGTGCGAGTATGAGCGGGGGGATATGGGGTGCGGGGTGAGTGTGAGCGGGGTGATATGGGGAGCGGGGCGAGTGTGAGCGGGCGGATATGGGGAGCGGGCGAGTGTGAGCGGGGGGATATGGGGAGCGGGCGAGTGCGAGCGGGGGATATGGGGAGCGGGCGAAAGTGAGCGGGGGATATGGGGAGCGGGCGAGTGTGAGCGGGGGATATTGGGAGCGGCGAGTGTGAGCGGGGGATATTGGGAGCGGGCGAGTGTGAGCGGGGGGATATGGGGAGCGGGCGAGTGTGAGCGGGGGATATGGGGAGCGGGCGAGTGTGAGCGGGGGATATGGGGAGCGGGAGATATGGGGAGCGGGCGAGTGTGAGCGGGGGATATGAGGAGCGGTGGAGTGTGAGTGGGGGATATGGGGTGCGGGCGAGTGTGAGCGGGGGATATGGGGAGCGGGCGAGTCTGAGCGGGGATATGGGGAAGCGGGCGAGTGTGAGCAGGGGATATGGGGAGCGGGCGAGTGTGAGCGAGGGATATGGGGAGTGGGCGAGTGTGAGCGGGGGGATATGGGCAGCAGGCGAGTGTGAGTGGGGGAATAAGGGGAGTGGGCGAGTGTGAGCGGGGGATATGGGGAGCGGACGAGTGTGAGAGGGGGATTTGGGGAGCGGGCGAGTGTGAGCAGGGGACATGGGGAGCGGCCGAGTGTGAGCGGGATATTTGGGGTTGCGGGCGAGTGTGAGCGGGGGATATGGGGAGCGGGGGAGTGTGAGCGGGGGGATATGGGGAGCGGGCGTGTGTGCAGCGGGGGATATGGGGAGAGGGCGAGTGAGAGCAGGGGATATGGGGAGCGGGCGAGTGTGAGCGGGGGAATATGGGTATCGGGCGAGTATGAGCGGGGGGATATGGGGTGCGGGCGAGTGTGAGCGGGGTGATATGGGGAGCGGGCGAGTGTGAGCGGGCGGATATGGGGAGCGGGCGAGTGTGAGCGGGGGGATATGAGGAGCGGGCGTGTGTGAGCGGGGGGATATGGGGAGCGGGCGTGTGTGAGCGGGGGGATATGGGGAGGGGGGCGTGTGAGAGCGGGGGGATATGGGGAGCGGGCGAGTGTGAGCGGGGAGAAATGGGGAGCGGGCGACTGTGAGCGGGGGATATGGAGAGCGGGCGATTCTCAGCGGCGGGAATATGGGGAGCGGGTGAGTGTGAGCGGGGGATATGGGGAGCGGGCGAGTGTGAGCGGGGGATATGGGGAGCGGGCGAGTGTGAGAGGGGGATATGGGGAGCGGGCGAGTGTGAGCGGAGGATATGGAGAGCGGGCGAGTTTGAGCGAGGGGATATGGGGAGCGGGCGAGTGTGACTGTGGGATATGGGGAGGAGGCGAGTGTGAGCAGGGGGATATGGGGAGCTGGCGAGTGTGAGCGGGGGATATGGGGAGCGGGCGATTGTGAGCGGGGGATATGGGGAGCGGGGGATATGGGGAGCGGGCGAGTGTGAGCGGAGGGATATGGGGAGCGGGCGAGTGGGAGCGGGGGATATGGGGAAAGGGCGAATGCGAGCGTAGAATATGGGTAGCGGGTGAGTGCGAGCGGGGGATATGGGAAGCGGGCGAGTGCGAGCGGGTGATATGGGGAGCGGGCGAGTGTGAGCGGGGGATATGGGGAGCGGGCGAGTGTGAGCGGGTCGAAATGGGGAGCGGGCGAGTGTGAGTGGGGGATATGGAGAGCGGGAGAGTGTGAGCGGGGGATATGGGGAGCGGGCGAGCGTGAGCAGGGGGATATGGGGAGCGGGCGAGTGTGAGCGGGGGAGATGGGGAGCGGGCGAGTGTGGGCGGGGTGATATGGGGATCGGGCGAGTGTGAGCGGGGTGATATGGGGATCGGGCGAGTGTGAGCGGGTGATATGGGGAGCGGGCGAGTATGACCGGGGGGATATGGGGAGCGGGCGAGTGTGAGCGGGTAGATATGGGGTGCGGGCGAGTGTGAGCGGGGGGATATGGGGAGCGGGGGAGTGTGAGCGGGGGATATGAGGAGCGGGCGAGTGTGAGCGGGGGGATATGGGGAGCGGACGAGTGTGAGCGGGGGATATGGGGAGCGGGCGAGTGTGAGCGGGGTGATATGGGGAGCGGGCGAGTGTGAACGGGGGGATATAGGGAGCGGGCAAGTGTGAGCGGGGATATGGGGTACGGACGAGAGTGAGCGGGGGATATGGGCAGCGGGCGAGTGTGAGCGGGAGATATGGGGAGCGGGTGAGTGTGAGCGGGGGATATGGGAAGCGGGTGAGTGTGAGCGGAGGGATATTGTGAGTGGACGAGTGTGAGCGGCAGGATATGGGGAGCGGGCGAGTGTGAGCGGGGGATATGGGGAGCGGGCGAGTGTGAGCGGGGGGATATGGGGAGCGGGCGAGTGTGAGCGGGGGGAGTCTGGGGAGCGGGTGAGTGTGAGCGGGGGGATATGGGGACCGGGCGAGTGTGAGCGGGGTGATATGGGGGACGGGTGAGTGTTAGCGGGGGATATGGGGAGCAGGCGAGTGTGAGCAGGGGATACGGGGAGCGGGCGAGTGTGAGCGGGGGATATGGGGAGTGGGCGAGTGTGAGCGGGGGATATGGGGAGCGGTCGAGTGTGAGTGGGTGATATGGAGAGCGGGGGATATGGGGAGCGGTCGAGTGTGAGTGGGTGATATGGACAGCGGGCGAGTGTGAGCGGGGGAATATGGGGAGCGGGCGAGTGTGAGCGGGGGATATGGGGAGCGGGCGAGTTTGAGCGGGGGGATATGGGGAGCGGGCGAGTGTGAGCGGGGGATATGGGGAGCGGGGCGAGTGTGAGCGGGGGATATGGGGAGCGGGTGAGTGTGAGCGGGGGGAAATGGGGAGCGGGCGAGTTTGAGCGGGGGGATATGGGGAGCGAGCGAGTGTGAGCGGGGGGATATGGGGAGCGGGCGTGTGTGAGCGGGGGATATGGGAAGCAGGCGAGTGTGAGCGGGGGGATATGGGGAGCGGGGAGACTGTGAGCGGGGGGATATGGGGAGCGGTCGAGTGTGAGCGGGGGATATGGAGTGCAGGCGAGTGTGAGCGGGGGGATCTGGGGAGCGGGCGAGTATGAGCGGGAGATATGGGGAGCGGGCGAGTGTGAGCGGGGATATGGGGAGCGGGTGAGTGTGAGCGGGGGGATATTGCGAAGTGGACGAGTGTGAGCGGCAGGATATGGGGAGCGGGCGAGTGTGAGCGGAGGGTTATGGGGAGCGGACGAGTGTGAGCGGGGGGATATGAGGAGCGGGCGAGAGTGAGCGGGGGGTATGGGGAGCGGGCGAGTGTGAGCGGGGGTATATGGGGAGCGGGCGCGTGTGAGCGGGGGTATGGGGAGCAGGGGATATGGGGAGCGGGCGAGTGTGAGCGGGGGGATATGGGGAGCGGGTGAGTGTGAGCGGGGGGTATATTGGGAGCGGCCGAGTGTGGGCGGGGATATGGGGAGCGGGAGAGTGTGAGCGGGGGATATGGGGAGCGGGGCGAGTGAGAGCGGGGGGGATATGGTGAGCGGGGCGAGTGTGAGCGAGGGAATATGGGGAGCGGGCGAGTCTGAGCGGGGGATATGGGGAGCTCGCGAGTGTGAGTGGGGGATATGGGGTGCGGGTGTGTGTGAGCGGGGGATATGGGGAGCGGGCTAGTCTGAGCGGGGATATGGGGGGGCGGGCGAGTGTGAGCGGGGATATGGGGGAGCGGGCAAGTGTGAGCGGGGATATGGGGAGCGGGCGAGTGTGAGCAGGGGGATATGGGGGTGCTGGCGAGTGTGAGTGGGGAGATATGGGGAACGGGCGAGTGTGAGTGGGGGGAGATGGGGAGCGGGCGAGTGTGAGCGGGGGGATATGGGGAGCGGGCGAGTGTGAGCGGGGAGATATGGGGAGCGGACGAGTGTGAGCGGGGGGATATGGGGAGCGGGCGAGTGTGAGCGGGGGATATGGGGGAGCGGGCGGGTGTGAGCGGGGGTATGCGGAGCGGGCGATTGTGAGCGGGGGGATATGGGGAGCGGTATGTGAGAGCGGGGAAATGTGGAGCGGGCGAGTGTGAGCGAGGGATATGGGGAGTGGGCGAGTGTGAGCGGGGGGATATGGGGAGTGGGCGAGTGTGAGTGGGGGAATATGGCGAAGCGGGCGAGTGTGTGAGCGGGGGAAATGGGGAGCGGGCGATTGTGAGCGGGGAGATATGGGGGAGCGGGCGAGTGTGAGCAGGGGACATGGGGGAAGCGGGGCGAGTGTGAGCGGGGGGATATGGGGTGCGGGGAAGTGTGAGCGGGGGATATGGGGAGCGGTGTGAATGTGAGCGGGGATATGGGGAGCGGGCAAGTGTGAGCGAGGGATATGGGGAGCGGGCGAAGTGAGCGGGGATATGGGGAACCGGGCGAGTGTGAGCGGGGGATATGGGGAGTGGGCCGAGGTGTGAGCGGGGGATATGGGGAGCGGGCCAGTGTGAGCGGGGGGATATGGGGAGCGGGCGACTGTGAGCGGGGGATATGGGGATGGGGCGAGTATGAGTGGGGGGATATGGGGAGCGGGGCGAGTGTGAGCGGGGGATATGGGGAGCCGGTGAGTGTGAGCGGGTGAGCGACTGTGAGCGGAGGATATGGGGAGCGGGCGAGTGTGAGCGGGGGATATGGGGAGCGGGTGAGTGTGAGCGGGGTATATGGGGAGCGGGCGAGTGTGAGCGAGTGATATGGGGAGCGGGCGAGTGTGAGCGGGGATATGGGGAGCGGGCGAGTTTGAGCGGGTGATATGGGGCGCGGGCGAGTTTGAACGTATGATATGGGGAAGCGGGCGAGTGTGAGCGGGGGGATATGGGGAGCGGGGCGACTGTGAGCGGGGGATATGGGGAGCGGGGCGAGAGTAAGCGGTTCATATGGGGAGCGGGCGAGTGTGAGCGGGGGAATATGGGAGCGGGAGTGTGAGCGGGAGATATGGGGACTGTGCGAATGTGAGTGGGGGATATGGGGAGCGGGTGAGTGTGAGGGAGGGGATATGGGGAGCGGGCGAGTGTGAGCAGGGGGATATGGGGAGCGGGCGAGTGTGAGCCGGGGATATGGGGAGCGGGCGAGTGTGAGCGGGGGGATATGGTTAGCGGTCAAATGTGAGCAGGGGATATGGGGAGCGGGCAAGTGTGAGCGGGGGAATATGGGGAGCGGGCGAGTGTGAGCGGGGGATATGGGGAGCGGGCCAGTGTGAGCGGGAGGATAAGGGAAGTGGGCGAGTGTGAGCGGGGGAATATTGAGAGCGGGCGAGTGTGAGCGGGACAATATGGGGAGTGGGCGAGTGTGAGCGGGGGACATGGGGAGCGGGCGAGTGTGAGCGGGGGATATGGGGAGCGGGTGAGTGTGAGCGGGGGGAAATGGGGAGCGGGCGAGTGTGAGCGGGGAATATGGGGAACAGGCGAGTGTGAGCGGGGGGATATGGGGAGCGGGCGAGTGTGAGCGGGGGATATGGGGAGCGGGCGAGTGTGAGCGGGGGATATGGGGAGCGGGCGAGAGTGAGCGGGGGATATGGGGAGCGGGTGAGTGTGAGCGGGGGAAATGGGGAGCGGGCGAGTGTGAGCGGGGAATATGGGGAGCAGGCGAGTGTGAGCGGGGGGATATGGGGAGCGGGCGAGTGTGAGCGGGGGATATGGGGTGCGGGCGAGTGTGAGCGGGGGATATGGGGAGCGAGCGAGTGTGAGCGGGGGGATATGGGGAGCGGGCGACTGTGAGCGGGGGGATATGGGGAGCGGGCGAGTGTGAGCGGGGGATATGGAGAACGGGCGAGTGTGAGCGGGGGGATCTGGGGAGCAGGCGAGTGTGAGCGGGAGATATGGGGAGCGGGCGAATGTGAGCGGGGGATATGGGGAGCGGGTGAGTGTGAGCGGGGGGATATTGCGAGTGGACGAGTGTGAGCGGCAGGATATGGGGAGCGTGCGAGTGTGAGCGGGGGGATATGGGGAGCGGGCGAGTGTGAGCGGGGGGATATGGGGAGCGGGCGTGTGTGAGCGAGGGATATGGGGATCCAGCGAGTGCGAGCGGGGGGATATGGGGAGCGGGCGAGTGTGAGCGGGGGGGTCTGGGGAGCGGGCGAGTGTGAGCGGAGGGATATGGGGAGCGGGCGAGTGTGAGCGGGGGATATGGGGAGCAGGTGATATGGGGAGCGGGCGAATGTGTGCGGGGGGATATGGGGAGCGGGTGAGTGTGAGCGGGAGTATATGGGGAGCGGGCGAGTGTGAGCGGGGATATGGGGAGCAGGAGAGTGTGAGCGGGGGATATGGGGAGCGGGCGAGTGAGAGCGGGGCGATATGGTGAGCGGGCGAGTGTGAGCGAGGGAATATGGGGAGCGGGCGAGTGTGAGCGGGGGATATGGGGAGCGGGCGAGTGTGAGCGGGAGATATGGGGAGCGGGCGAGTGTGAGCGGGGGATATGGGGAGCGGGCGAGTGTGAGTGGGGGATATGGGGTGCGGGCGAGTGTGAGCGGGGGATATGGGGAGCGCGTGTGTGTGAGCGGGGGGATATTGCGAGTGGACGAGTGTGAGCGGCAGGATATGGGGAGCGGGCGAGTGTGAGCGGGGGGATATGGGGAGCGGGCGAGTGTGAGCGTGTGGATATGGGGAGCGGGCGTGTGTGAGCGAGGGATATGGGGATCCGGCGAGTGCGAGCGGGGGGATATGGGGAGCGGGCGAGTGTGAGCGGGGGGTATGGGGAGCGGGCGAGTGTGAGCGGAGGTATATGGGGAGCGGGCGAGTGTGAGCGGGGGATATGGGGAGCAGGTGATATGGGGAGCGGGCGAATGTGAGCGGGGGGATATGGGGAGCGGGTGAGTGTGAGCGGGGGTATATGGGGAGCGGGCGAGTTTGAGCGGGGATATGGGGAGCGGGAGAGTGTGAGCGGGGGATATGGGGAGCGGGCGAGTGAGAGCGGGGCGATATGGTGAGCGGGCGAGTGTGAGCGAGGGAATATGGGGAGCGGGCGAGTGTGAGCGGGGGATATGGGGAGCGGACGAGTGCGAGCGGGAGATATGGGGAGCGGGCGAGTGTGAGCGGGGGATATGGGGAGCGGGCGAGTGTGAGTGGGGGATATGGGGTGCGGGCGAGTGTGAGCGGGGGATATGGGGAGCGGGTGAGTCTGAGCGGGGATATGGGGACGGGCGAGTGTGTGCGGGGGATATGGGGTGCAGGCAAGTGTGAGCGGGGATATGGGGAGCGGGCGAGTGTGAGCAGGGGGATATGGGGTGCTGGCGAGTGTGAACAGGGAGATATGGGGAGCGGGCGAGTGTGAGTGGGGGGAGATGGGGAGCGGGCGAGTGTGAGCGGGGGATATGGGGAGCGGGCGAGTGTGAGCGGGGAGATATGGGGAGCGGACGAGTGTGAGCGGGGGGATATGGGGAGCGGGCGACTGTCAGCGGGGCGATATGGGGAGCGGGCGAGTGTGTGCGGGTGGATATGGGGAGCGGGCGAGTGTGAGCGGGGGGATATGGGGAGCGGGCGAGTGTGATCGGGGGATATGGGGAGCGGGCGGGTGTGAGTGGGGGTATGCGGAGCGGGAGAGTGTGAGCGGGGAGATATGGGGAGTGGGCGATTGTGAGCAGGGGACTTGGGGAGGCGGGCGAGAGTGAGCGGGGGATATGGGGTGCGGGCGAGTGTGAGCGGGGGATATGGGGAGCGGGCGAGTGTGAGCGGGGGATATGGGGAGCGAGCGAGTGTGAGCGGGGGGATATGGGGAGCGGGCGACTGTGAGCGGGGGGATATGGGGAGCGGGCGAGTGTGAGCGGGGGATATGGGGAGTGGCCGAGTGTGAGCAGGGGATATGGGGAGCGGGCCAGTGTGAGCGGGGGAATATGGGGAGCGGGCGACTGTGAGCGGGTTGATATGGGGTGCGGGCGAGTGTGAGCGGGGGGATATGGGGAGCGGGCGAGTGTGAGCGGGGGATATGGGGAGCGGGCGAGTGTGAGCGGGGGGATATGGGGAGCGGGTGAGTGTGAGCGGGGGGAAATGGGGAGCGGGCGAGTGTGAGCGGGGAATCTGGGGAACAGGCGAGTGTGAGCGGGGGGATATGGGGAGCGGGCGAGTGTGAGCGGGGGATATGGGGAGCGGGCGAGTGTGAGCGGGGGATATGGGGAGCAGGCGAGTGTGAGCGGGGGATATGGGGAGCGGGTGAGTGTGAGCGGGGGGAAATGGGGAGCGGGCGAGTGTGAGCGGGGAATATGGGGAGCAGGCGAGTGTGAGCGGGGGGATATGGGGAGCGGGCGAGTGTGAGCGGGGGATATGGGGAGCGGGCGAGTGTGAGCGGGGGATATTGGGAGTGGGCGAGTGTGAGCGGGGGGATATGGGGAGCGGGCAACTGTGAGCGGGGGGATCTGGGGAGCGGGCGAGTGTGAGCGGGAGATATGGGGAGCGGGCGAATGTGAGCGGGGGATATGGGGAGCGGGTGAGTGTGAGCGGGGGGATATTGCGAGTGGACGAGTGTGAGCGGCAGGATATGGGGAGCGGGCGAGTGTGAGCGGGGGGATATGGGGAGCGGCCGAGTGTGAGCAGCGGGGATATGGGGAGCGGGCGAGTGTGAGCGGGGGATATGGGGAGTGGGCGAGTGTGAGCGGGGGGATATGGGGAGCGGGCGAGTGTGAGCGGGGGAGTCTGGGGAGCGGGTGAGTGTGAGCGGGGGATATTGGGAGCGGGGTGTTATGGGGAGCGGATGAGTTTGAGCGGGGGGCTATGGGGATCTTGCGAGTGTGAGCGGGGTGATATGGGGGACGGGTGAGTGTGAGCGGGGGATATGGGGAGCAGGCGAGTGTGAGCGGGGGATATGGGGAGCGGGCGAGTGTGAGCGGGGGATATGGGGAGCGGGCGAGTGTGAGCGGGGGATATGGGGAGCGGGCGAGTGTGAGCGGGGGATATGGGAAGCAGGCGCGTGTGAGCGGGAGGATATGGGGAGCAGGCGACTGTGAGCGGGGGGATATGGGGAGCGGGCGATTGTGAGCGGGGTATATGGAGTGCGGGCAAGTGTGAGTGGGGGGATCTGGGGAGCGGGCGAGTGTGAGCGGGAGATATGGGGAGCGGGCGAGTGTGAGTGGGGGGAGATGGGTAGCGGGCGAGTGTGAGCGGGGGATATGGGGTGCGGGCGAGTGTGAGCGGGGAGATATGGGGAGCGGACGAGTGTGAGCGGGGGGATATGGGGAGCGGGCGAGTGTGAGCTGGGGATATGGGGAGCGGGCGGGTGTGAGTGGGGGTATGCGGAGCGGGCGAGTGTGTGCGGGGGGATATGGGGAGCGGTATGTGAGAGCGGGGAAATGGGGAGCGGGCGAGTGTGAGCGAGGGATATGGGGAGTGGGGGAGTGTGAGTGGGGGAATATGGAGAGCGGGCGAGTGTGAGCGGGGAGATATGAGGAGCGGGCGAGTGTGAGCAGGGGACATGGGGAAGCGGGCGAGTGTGAGCGGGGTATATGGGGTGCGGGGAAGTGTGAGCGGGGGATATGGGGAGCGGGTGAGTGTGAGCGGGGATATGGGGAGCGGGAAAGTGTGAGCGAGGGATATGGGGAGCGGGCGAGTGAGCGGGGATATGGGGACCGGGCGAGTGTGAGCGGGGGATATGGGGAGTGGCCGAGTGTGAGCGGGGGATATGGGGAGCGGGCCAGTGTGAGCGGGGGGATATGGGGAGCGGGCGACTGTGAGCGGGTTGATATGGGGTGCGGGCGAGTATGAGTGGGGGGATATGGGGAGCGGGCGAGTGTGAGCGGGGGATATGGGGAGCCGGTGAGTGTGAGCGGGTGATATCGGGAGCGGGCGACTGTGAGCGGAGGATATGGGGAGCGGGTGAGTTTGAGCGGGGGTATATTGGGAGCGGGCGAGTGTGAGCGGGGATATGGGGAGCGGGAGAGTGTGAGCGGGGGATATGGGGAGCAGGCGAGTGAGAGCGGGGGGATATGGTGAGCGGGCGAGTGTGAGCGAGGGAATATGGGGAGCGGGCGAGTGTGGGCGGGGGATATGGGGAGCTCGCGAGTGTGAGTGGGGGATATGGGGTGCGGGTGAGTGTGAGCGGGGGATATGGGGAGCGGGCGAGTCTGAGCGGGGATATGGGGTGCGGGCGAGTGTGAGCGGGGGATTTGGGGAGCGGGCAAGTGTGAGCGGGGATATGGGGAGCGGGCGAGTGTGAGCAGGGGGATATGGGGTGCTGGCGAGTGTGAGCGGGGAGATATGGGGAGCGGGCGAGTGTGAGTGGGGGGAGATGGGGAGCGGGCGAGTGTGAGCGGGGGATATGGGGAGCGGGCGAGTGTGAGCGGGGAGATATGGGGAGCGGACGAGTGTGAGCAGGGGGATATGGGGAGCGGGCGTGTGTGAGCGAGGGATATGGGGATCCGGCGAGTGCGAGCGGGGGAATATGGGGAGCGGGCGAGTGTGAGCGGGGGGTATGGGGAGCGGGCGAGTGTGAGCGGAGGTATATGGGGAGCGGGCGAGTGTGAGCGGGGGATATGGGGAGCAGGTGATATGGGGAGCGGGCGAATGTGAGCGGGGGGATATGGCGAGCGGGTGAGTGTGAGCGGGGGTATATGGGGAGCGGGCGAGTGTGAGCGGGGATATGGGGAGCAGGAGAGTGTGAGCGGGGGATATGGGGAGCGGGCGAGTGAGAGCGGGGCGATATGGTGAGCGGGCGAGTGTGAGCGAGGGAATATGGGGAGCGGGCGAGTGTGAGCGGGGGATATGGGGAGCGGGCGAGTGTGAGCGGGAGATATGGGGAGCGGGCGAGTGTGAGCGGGGGATATGGGGAGCGGGCGAGTGTGAGTGGGGGATATGGGGTGCGGGCGAGTGTGAGCGGGGGATATGGGGAGCGGGTGTGTGTGAGCGGGGGGATATTGCGAGTGGACGAGTGTGAGCGGCAGGATATGGGGAGCGGGCGAGTGTGAGCGGGGGGATATGGGGAGCGGGCGAGTGTGAGCGGGGGGATATGGGGAGCGGGCGAGTGTGAGCGGGGGGTATGGGGAGCGGGCGAGTGTGAGCGGAGGTATATGGGGAGCGGGCGAGTATGAGCGGGGGATATGGGGAGCAGGTGATATGGGGAGCGGGCGAATGTGAGCGGGGTGATATGGGGAGCGGGTGAGTGTGAGCGGGGGTATATGGGGAGCGGGCGAGTGTGAGCGGGGATAAGGGGAGCGGGAGAGTGTGAGCGGGGGATATGGGGAGCGGGCGAGTGAGAGCGGGGCGATATGGTGAGCGGGCGAGTGTGAGCGAGGGAATATGGGGAGCGGGCGAGTGTGAGCGGGGGATATGGGGAGCGAGCGAGTGTGAGCGGGAGATATGGGGAGCGGGCGAGTGTGAGCGGGGGATATGGGGAGCGGGCGAGTGTGAGTGGGGGATATGGGGTGCGGGCGAGTGTGAGCGGGGGATATGGGGAGCGGGCGAGTCTGAGCGGGGATATGGGGGGCGGGCGAGTGTGTGCGGGCGATATGGGGTGCGGGCAAGTGTGAGCGGGGATATGGGGAGCGGGCGAGTGTGAACGGGGAGATATGGGGAGCGGGCGAGTGTGAGTGGGGGGAGATGGGGAGCGGGCGAGTGTGAGCGGGGGATATGGGGAGCGGGCGAGTGTGAGCGGGGGGATATGGGGAGCGGGCGACTGTGAGCGGGGGGATCTGGGGAGCGGGCGAGTGTGAGCGGGAGATATGGGGAGCGGTCGAATGTGAGCGGGGGATATGGGGAGCGGGTGAGTGTGAGCGGGGGGATATTGCGAGTGGACGAGTGTGAGCGGCAGGATATGGGGAGCGGGCGAGTGTGAGCGGGGGGATATGGGGAGCGGCCGAGTGTGAGCAGCGGGGGATATGGGGAGCGGGCGAGTGTGAGCGGGGGATATGGGGAGCGGGCGAGTGTGAGCGGGGGGATATGGGGAGCGGGCGAGTGTGA
Organism: Somniosus microcephalus; assembly: GCF_052327205.1. Taxonomy (NCBI): domain Eukaryota; kingdom Metazoa; phylum Chordata; class Chondrichthyes; order Squaliformes; family Somniosidae; genus Somniosus; species Somniosus microcephalus. The sequence continues at coordinate 11,472,479 of NC_140990.1, read as the reverse complement.
GCGGGGGAGTCTGGGGAGCGGGTGAGTGTGAGCGGGGGATATTGGGAGCGGGGTGTTATGGGGAGCGGATGAGTTTGAGCGGGGGGATATGGGGACCGGGCGAGTGTGAGCGGGGTGATATGGGGGACGGGTGAGTGTGAGCGGGGGATATGGGGAGCAGGCGAGTGTGAGCGGGGGATATGGGGAGCGGGCGAGTGTGAGCGGGGGATATGGGGAGCGGGCAAGTGTGAGCGGGGGATATGGGGAGCGGGCGAGTGTGAGTGGGTGATATGGACAGCGGGCGAGTGTGAGCGGGGGAATATGGGGAGCGGGCGAGTGTGAGCGGGGGATATGGGGAGCGGGCGAGTTTGAGCGGGGGGATATGCTGAGCGGGCGAGTGTGAGCGGGGGATATGGGGAGCGGGCGAGTGTGAGCGGGGGGATATGGGGAGCGGGCGAGTGTGAGCGGGGCATATGGGGAGCGGGCGAGTGTGAGCGGGGGATATGGGAAGCAGGCGCGTGTGAGCGGGGGGATATGGGGAGCAGGCGACTGTGAGCGGGGGGATATGGGGAGCGGGCGAGTGTGAGCGGGGTATATGGAGTGCGGGCAAGTGTGAGTGGGGGGATCTGGGGAGCGGGCGAGTGTGAGCGGGAGATATGGGGAGCGGGCGAGTGTGAGCGGGGGATATGGGGAGCGGGTGAGTGTGAGCGGGGTGATATTGCGAGTGGACGAGTGTGAGCGGCAGGATATGGGGAGCGGGCGAGTGTGAGCGGGGGTATATGGGGAGCGGGCGAGTGTGAGCGGGGGTATGGGGAGCAGGGGATATGGGGAGCGGGCGAGTGTGAGCGGGGGGATATGGGGAGCGGGTGAGTGTGAGCGGGGGTATATTGGGAGCGGGCGAGTGTGAGCGGGGATATGGGGAGCGGGAGAGTGTGAGCGGGGGATATGGGGAGCAGGCGAGTGAGAGCGGGGGGATATGGTGAGCGGGCGAGTGTGAGCGAGGGAATATGGGGAGCGGGCGAGTGTGAGCGGGGGATATGGGGAGCTCGCGAGTGTGAGTGGGGGATATGGGGTGCGGGTGAGTGTCAGCGGGGGATATGGGGAGCGGGCGAGTCTGAGCGGGGATATGGGGGGCGGGCGAGTGTGAACGGGGGATATGGGGAGCGGGCAAGTGTGAACGGTGATATGGGGAGCGGGCGTGTGTGAGCAGGGGGATATGGGGTGCTGGCGAGTGTGAGCGGGGAGATATGGGGAGCGGGCGAGTGTGAGTGGGGGGAGATGGGTAGCGGGCGAGTGTGAGCGGGGGATATGGGGAGCGGGCGAGTGTGAGCGGGGAGATATGGGGAGCGGACGAGTGTGAGCGGGGGGATATGGGGAGCGGGCGAGTGTGAGCTGGGGATATGGGGAGCGGGCGAGTGTGAGCGGGGGATATGGGGAGCGGGTGAGTGTGAGCGGGGGGAAATGGGGAGCGGGCAAGTGTGAGCGGGGGATATGGGGAGCGGGCGAGTGTGAGCGGGGGGATATGGGGAGCGGGCGAGTGTGAGCGGGGGATATGGGGAGCGGGCGAGTGTGAGCGGGGGATATGGGAAGAAGGCGCGTGTGAGCGGGGGGATATGGGGAGCAGGCGACTGTGAGCGGGGGGATATGGGGAGCGGGCGAGTGTGAGCGGGGTATATGGAGTGCGGGCAAGTGTGAGTGGGGGGATCTGGGGAGCGGGCGAGTGTGAGCGGGAGATATGGGGAGCGGGCGAGTGTGAGCGGTGGATATGGGGAGCGGGTGAGTGTGAGCAGGGGGATATTGCGAGTGGACGAGTGTGAGCGGCAGGATATGGGGAGCGGGCGAGTGTGAGCGGGGGTATATGGGGAGCGGGCGAGTGTGAGCGGGGGTATGGGGAGCAGGGGATATGGGGAGCGGGCGAGTGTGAGCGGGGGGATATGGGGAGCGGGTGAGTGTGAGCGGGGGTATATTGGGAGCGGGCGAGTGTGAGCGGGGATATGGGGAGAGGGAGAGTGTGAGCGGGGGATATGGTGAGCAGGCGAGTGAGAGCGGGGGGATATGGTGAGCGGGCGAGTGTGAGCGAGGGAATATGGGGAGCGGGCGAGTGTGAGCGGGGGATATGGGGAGCTCGCGAGTGTGAGTGGGGGATATGGGGTGCGGGTGAGTGTGAGCGGGGGATATGGGGAGCGGGCGAGTCTGAGCGGGGATATGGGGGGGCGGGCGAGTGTGAGCGGGGGATATGGGGAGCGGGCAAGTGTGAACGGGGATATGGGGAGCGTGCGAGTGTGAGCGGGGAGATATGGGGAGCGGGCGAGTGTGAGAGCGGGGAAATGGGGAGCGGGCGAGTGTGAGCGAGGGATATGGGGAGTGGGGGAGTGTGAGTGGGGGAATATGGAGAGCGGGCGAGTGTGAGCGGGGAGATATGAGGAGCGGGCGAGTGTGAGCAGGGGACATGGGGAGCGGGCGAGTGTGAGCGGGGTATATGGGGTGCGGGGAAGTGTGAGCGGGGGATATGGGGAGCGGGTGAGTGTGAGCGGGGATATGGGGAGCGGGAAAGTGTGAGCGAGGGATATGGGGAGCGGGCGAGTGAGCGGGGATATGGGGACCGGGCGAGTGTGAGCGGGGGATATGGGGAGTGGCCGAGTGTGAGCGGGGGATATGGGGATGGGGCGAGTATGAGTGGGGGGATATGGGGAGCGGGCGAGTGTGAGCGGGGGATATGGGGAGCCGGTGAGTGTGAGCGGGTGATATCGGGAGCGGGCGACTGTGAGCGGAGAATATGGGGAGCGGGTGAGTTTGAGCGGGGGTATATTGGGAGCGGGCGAGTGTGAGCGGGGATATGGGGAGCGGGAGAGTGTGAGCGGGGGATATGGGGAGCAGGCGAGTGAGAGCGGGGGGATATGGTGAGCGGGCGAGTGTGAGCGAGGGAATATGGGGAGCGGGCGAGTGTGGGCGGGGGATATGGGGAGCTCGCGAGTGTGAGTGGGGGATATGGGGTGCGGGTGAGTGTGAGCGGGGGATATGGGGAGCGGGCGAGTCTGAGCGGGGATACGGGGGGGCGGGCGAGTGTGAGCGGGGGATTTGGGGAGCGGGCAAGTGTGAGCGGGGATATGGGGAGCGGGCGAGTGTGAGCAGGGGGATATGGGGTGCTGGCGAGTGTGAGCGGGGAGATATGGGGAGCGGGCGAGTGTGAGTGGGGGGAGATGGGGAGCGGGCGAGTGTTAGCGGGGGATATGGGGAGCGGGCGAGTGTGAGCGGGGAGATATGGGGAGCGGACGAGTGTGAGCGGGGGGATATGGGGAGCGGGCGTGTGTGAGCGAGGGATATGGGGATCGGCGAGTGCGAGCGGGGGGATATGGGGAGCGGGCGAGTGTGAGCGGGGGGTATGGGGTGCAGGCGAGTGTGAGCGGAGGTATATGGGGAGCGGGCGAGTGTGAGCGGGGGATATGGGGAGCAGGTGATATGGGGAGCGGGCGAATGTGAGCGGGGGGATATTGGGAGCGGGTGAGTGTGAGCGGGGGTATATGGGGAGCGGGCGAGTGTGAGCGGGGATATGGGGAGCAGGAGAGTGTGAGCGGGGGATATGGGGAGCGGGCGAGTGAGAGCGGGGCGATATGGTGAGCGGGCGAGTGTGAGCGAGGGAATATGGGGAGCGGGCGAGTGTGAGCGGGGGATATGGGGAGCGGGCGAGTGTGAGCGGGAGATATGGGGAGCGGGCGAGTGTGAGCGGGGGATATGGGGAGCGGGCGAGTGTGAGTGGGGGATATGGGGTGCGGGCGAGTGTGAGCGGGGGATATGGGGAGCGGGTGTGTGTGAGCGGGGGGATATTGCGAGTGGACGAGTGTGAGCGGCAGGATATGGGGAGCGGGCGAGTGTGAGCGGGGGGATATGGGGAGCGGGCGAGTGTGAGCGGGGGGATATGGGGAGCGGGCGTGTGTGAGCGAGGGATATGGGGATCCGGCGAGTGCGAGCGGGGGGAGATGGGGTGCGGGCGAGTGTGAGCGGGGTGTATGGGGAGCGGGCGAGTGTGAGCGGAGGTATATGGGGAGCGGGCGAGTATGAGCGGGGGATATGGGGAGCAGGTGATATGGGGAGCGGGCGAATGTGAGCGGGGTGATATGGGGAGCGGGTGAGTGTGAGCGGGGGTATATGGGGAGCGGGCGAGTGTGAGCGGGGATATGGGGAGCGGGCGAGTGTGAGCGGGGGATATGGGGAGCGGGCGAGTGTGAGTGGGGGATATGGGGTGCGGGCGAGTGTGAGCGGGGGATATGGGGAGCGGGCGAGTCTGAGCGGGGATATGGGGGGCGGGCGAGTGTGTGCGGGGGATATGGGGTGCGGGCAAGTGTGAGCGGGGATATGGGGAGCGGGCGAGTGTGAGCAGGGGGATATGGGGTGCTGGCGAGTGTGAAAAGGGAGATATGGGGAGCGGGCGAGTGTGAGCGGGGAGATATGGGGAGCGGACGAGTGTGAGCGGGGGGATATGGGGAGCGGGCGACTGTCAGCGGGGTGATATGGGGAGCGGGCGAGTGTCAGCGGGGGGATATGGGGAGTGGGCGAGTGTGAGCGGGGGGATATGGGGAGTGGGCGAGTGTGAGTGGGGGAATATGGGGAGCGGGGCGAGTGTGAGCGGGGGAAATGGGGAGCGGGCGAGTGTGAGCGGGGAGATATGGGGAGTGGGCGAGTGTGAGCAGGGGACATGGGGAGCGGGCGAGAGTGAGCGGGGGATATGGGGTGCGGGGAAGTGTGAGCGGGGGATATGGGGAGCAGGTGAGTGTGATCGGGGTTATGGGTAGCGGGCAAGTGTGAGCGAGGGATATGGGGAGCGGGCGAGTGAGCGGGGATATGGGGACCGTGCGAGTGTGAGCGGGGGATATGGGGAGTGGCCAAGTGTGAGCGGGGGATATGGGGAGCGGGCCAGTGTGAGCGGGGGGATATGGGGAGCGGGCGACTGTGAGCGGGTTGATATGGGGTGCGGGCGAGTGTGAGCGGGGGATATGGGGATGGGGCGAGTATGAGTGGGGGGATATGGGGAGCGGGCGAGTGTGAGCGGGGGATATGGGGAGCCCGGTGAGTGTGAGCGGGTGATATCGGGAGCGGGCGACTGTGAGCGGAGGATATGGGGAGCGGGTGAGTGTGAGCGGGGGTATATTGGGAGCGGGCGAGTGTGAGCGGGGATATGGGGAGCGGGAGAGTGTGAGCGGGGGATATGGTGAGCGGGCGAGTGTGAGCGAGGGAATATGGGGAGCGGGCGAGTGTGAGCGGGGGATATGGGGAGCTCGCGAGTGTGAGTGGGGGATATGGGGTGCGGGTGAGTGTGAGCGGGGGATATGGGGAGCGGGCGAGTCTGAGCGGGGATATGGGGGGCGGGCGAGTGTGAGCGGGGGATATGGGGAAGCGGGCAAGTGTGAGCGGGGATATGGGGAGCGGGCGAGTGTGAGCAGGGGGATATGGGGTGCTGGCGAGTGTGAGCGGGGAGGTTTGGGGAGCGGGCGAGTGTGAGTGGGCGGAGATGGGGAGCGGGCGAGTGTGAGCGGGGGATATGGGGAGCGGGCGAGTGTGAGCGGGGAGATATGGGGAGCGGACGAGTGTGAGCGGGGGGATATGGGGAGCGGGCGAGTGTCAGCTGGGGATATGGGGAGCGGGCGGGTGTGAGCGGGGGTATGCGGAGTGGGCGAGTGTGTGCGGGGGGATATGGGGAGCGGTATGTGAGAGCGGGGAAATGGGGAGCGGGCGAGTGTGAGCGAGGGATATGGGGAGTGGGCGAGTATGAGCGGGGGGATATGGGGAGTGGGCGAGTGTGAGTGGGGGAATATGGGGAGTGGGCGAGTGTGAGCGAGGGATATGGGGATCCGGCGAGTGCGAGCGGGGGGGAGATGGGGAGCGGGCGAGTGTGAGCGGGGGGTATGGGGAGCGGGCGAGTCTGAGCGGGGATATGGGGGGCGGGCGAGTGTGTGCGGGGGATATGGGGTGCGGGCAAGTGTGAGCGGGGATATGGGGAGCGGGCGAGTGTGAGCAGGGGGATATGGGGTGCTGGCGAGTGTGAACAGGGAGATATGGGGAGCGGGCGAGTGTGAGTGGGGGGAGATGGGGAGCGGGCGAGTGTGAGCGGGGGATATGGGGAGCGGGCGAGTGAGCGGGGGGATATGGGGAGCGGGCGAGTGTCAGCGGGGGGATATGGGGAGCGGGCGACTGTGAGCGGGGCGATATGGGGATCCGGCGAGTGCGAGCGGGGTGATATGGGGAGCGGGCGAGTGTGAGCGGGGGGTATGGGGAGCGGGCGAGTGTGAGCGGAGGTATATGGGGAGCGGGCGAGTGTGAGCGGGGGATATGGGGAGCAGGTGATATGGGGAGCGGGCGAATGTGAGCGGGGGGATATGGGGAGCGGGTGAGTGTGAGCGGGGGTATATGGGGAGCGGGCGAGTGTGAGCGGGGATATGGGGAGCAGGAGAGTGTGAGCGGGGGATATGGGGAGCGGGCGAGTGAGAGCGGGGCGATATGGTGAGCGGGCGAGTGTGAGTGAGGGAATATGGGGAGCGGGCGAGTGTGAGCGGGGGATATGGGGAGCGGGCGAGTGTGAGCGGGAGATATGGGGAGCGGGCGAGTGTGAGCGGGGGATATGGGGAGCGGGCGAGTGTGAGTGGGGGATATGGGGTGCGGGCGAGTGTGAGCGGGGGGATATGGGGAGCGGGTGTGTGTGAGCGGGGGTATATTGCGAGTGGACGAGTGTGAGCGGCAGGATATGGGGAGCGGGCGAGTGTGAGCGGGGGGATATGGGGAGCGGGCGAGTGTGAGCGGGGGGGATATGGGGAGCGGGCGTGTGTGAGCGAGGGATATGGGGATCTGGCGAGTGCGAGCGGGGGGAGATGGGGAGCGGGCGAGTGTGAGCGGGGGGTATGGGGAGCGGGCGAGTCTGAGCGGGGATATGGGGGGCGGGCGAGTGTGTGCGGGGCATATGGGGTGCGGGCAAGTGTGAGCGGGGATATGGGGAGCGGGCGAGTGTGAGCAGGGGGATATGGGGTGCTGGCGAGTGTGAACAGGGAGATATGGGGAGCGGGCGAGTGTGAGTGGGGGGAGATGGGGAGCGGGCGAGTGTGAGCGGGGGATATGGGGAGCGGGCGAGTGTGAGCGGGGGGATATGGGGAGCGGGCGAGTGTCAGCGGGGGGATATGGGGAGCGGGCGACTGTGAGCGGGGCGATATGGGGAGCGGGCGAGTGTCAGCGGGGGGATATGGGGAGCGCGCGAATGTGAGCGGGGCGATATGGGGAGCGGGCGAGTGTGTGCGGGTGGATATGGGGAGCGGGCGAGTGTGAGCGGGGGGATATGGGGAGCGGGCGAGTGTGATCGGGGAATATGGGGGAGCGGGCGGATGTGAGCGGTGATATGCGGAGCGGGCGAGTGTGAGCGGGGGGATATGGGGAGCGGTACGTGAGAGCGGGGATATGGGGAGCGGGCGAGTGTGAGCGAGGGATATGGGGAGTGGGCGAGTGAACGGGGGGATATGGGGAGTGGGCGAGTGTGAGTGTGGGAATATGGGGAGCGGGCGAGTGTGAGCGGGGGAAATGGGGAGCGGGCGAGTGTGAGCGGGGAGATATGGGGAGTGGGCGAGTGTGAGCAGGGGACATGGGGAGCGGGCGAGAGTGAGCGGGGGATATGGGGTGCGGGGGAAGTGTGAGCGGGGGATATGGGGAGCGGGTGTGTGTGAGCGGGGGATATGGGGAGTGGCCGAGTGTGAGCGGGGGATATGGGGAGCGGGCCAGTGTGAGCGGGGGGATATGGGGAGCGGGCGACTGTGAGCGGGTTGATATGGGGTGCGGGCGAGTGTGAGCGGGGGGATATGGGGAGCGGGCGAGTGTGAGTGGGGGAATATGGGGAGTGGGCGAGTGTGAGCGAGGGATATGGGGATCCGGCGAGTGCGAGCGGGGGGAGATGGGGAGCGGGCGAGTGTGAGCGGGGGGGTATGGGGAGCGGGCGAGTCTGAGCGGGGATATGGGGGGCGGGCGAGTGTGTGCGGGGGATATGGGGTGCGGGCAAGTGTGAGCGGGGATATGGGGAGCGGGCGAGTGTGAGCAGGGGGATATGGGGTGCTGGCGAGTGTGAACAGGGAGATATGGGGAGCGGGCGAGTGTGAGTGGGGGGAGATGGGGAGCGGGCGAGTGTGAGCGGGGGATATGGGGAGCGGGCGAGTGTGAGCGGGGGGATATGGGGAGCGGGCGAGTGTCAGCGGGGGGATATGGGGAGCGGGCGACTGTGAGCGGGGCGATATGGGGATCCGGCGAGTGCGAGCGGGGTGATATGGGGAGCGGGCGAGTGTGAGCGGGGGGTATGGGGGAGCGGGCGAGTGTGAGCGGAGGTATATGGGGAGCGGGGCGAGTGTGAGCGGGGGATATGGGGAGCAGGTGATATGGGGAGCGGGCGAATGTGAGCGGGGGGATATGGGGAGCGGGTGAGTGTGAGCGGGGGTATATGGGGAGCGGGCGAGTGTGAGCGGGGATATGGGGGAGCAGGAGAGTGTGAGCGGGGGATATGGGGAGCGGGCGAGTGAGAGCGGGGCGATATGGTGAGCGGGCGAGTGTGAGTGAGGGAATATGGGGAGCGGGCGAGTGTGAGCGGGGGATATGGGGAGCGGGCGAGTGTGAGCGGGAGATATGGGGAGCGGGCGAGTGTGAGCGGGGATATGGGGAGCGGGCGAGTGTGAGTGGGGGATATGGGGTGCGGGCGAGTGTGAGCGGGGGATATGGGGAGCGGGTGTGTGTGAGCGGGGGGATATTGCGAAGTGGACGAGTGTGAGCGGCAGGATATGGGGAGCGGGGCGAGTGTGAGCGGGGGGATATGGGGAGCGGGCGAGTGTGAGCGGGGGGATATGGGGAGCGGGCGTGTGTGAGCGAGGGATATGGGGATCTGGCGAGTGCGAGCGGGGGGAGATGGGGAGCGGGCGAGTGTGAGCGGGGGGTATGGGGAGCGGGCGAGTCTGAGCGGGGATATGGGGGGCGGGCGAGTGTGTGCGGGGCATATGGGGTGCGGGCAAGTGTGAGCGGGGATATGGGGAGCGGGCGAGTGTGAGCAGGGGGATATGGGGTGCTGGCGAGTGTGAACAGGGAGATATGGGGAGCGGGCGAGTGTGAGTGGGGGGAGATGGGGAGCGGGCGAGTGTGAGCGGGGGATATGGGGAGCGGGCGAGTGTGAGCGGGGGGATATGGGGAGCGGGCGAGTGTCAGCGGGGGGATATGGGGAGCGGGCGACTGTGAGCGGGGCGATATGGGGAGCGGGCGAGTGTCAGCGGGGGGATATGGGGAGCGCGCGAATGTGAGCGGGGCGATATGGGGAGCGGGCGAGTGTGTGCGGGTGGATATGGGGAGCGGGCGAGTGTGAGCGGGGGGATATGGGGAGCGGGCGAGTGTGATCGGGGAATATGGGGAGCGGGCGGATGTGAGCGGTGATATGCGGAGCGGGCGAGTGTGAGCGGGGGGATATGGGGAGCGGTACGTGAGAGCGGGGATATGGGGAGCGGGCGAGTGTGAGCGAGGGATATGGGGAGTGGGCGAAGTGAACGGGGGGATATGGGGAGTGGGCGAGTGTGAGTGTGGGAATATGGGGAGCGGGCGAGTGTGAGCGGGGGAAATGGGGAGCGGGCGAGTGTGAGCGGGGAGATATGGGGAGTGGGCGAGTGTGAGCAGGGGACATGGGGAAGCGGGCGAGAGTGAGCGGGGGATATGGGGTGCGGGGAAGTGTGAGCGGGGGATATGGGGAGCGGGTGTGTGTGAGCGGGGGATATGGGGAGTGGCCGAGTGTGAGCGGGGGATATGGGGAGCGGGCCAGTGTGAGCGGGGGGATATGGGGAGCGGGCGACTGTGAGCGGGTTGATATGGGGTGCGGGCGAGTGTGAGCGGGGGGATATGGGGAGCGGGCGAGTGTGAGCGGGGGATATGGGGAGCAGGCGAGTGAGCGGGGATATGGGGACCGGGCGAGTGTGAGCGGGGGATATGGGGAGTGGCCGAGTGTGAGCGGGGGATATGGGGAGCGGGCCAGTGTGAGCGGGGGGATATGGGGAGCGGGCGACTGTGAGCGGGTTGATATGGGGTGCGGGCGAGTGTGAGCGGGGGATATGGGGAGCGGGCGAGTGTGAGCGGGGGATATGGGGAGCGGGCGAGTGTGAGCGGGGAGATATGGGGAGCGGGTGAGTGTGAGCGGGGGGAAATGGGGAGCGGGCGAGTGTGAGCGGGGAATCTGGGGAACAGGCGAGTGTGAGCGGGGGGATATGGGGAGCGGGCAAGTGTGAGCGGGGGATATGGGGAGCGGGCGAGTGTGAGCGGGGGATTTGGGGAGCAGGCGAGTGTGAGCGGGGGATATGGGGAGCGGGTGAGTGTGAGAGAGGGGAAATGGGGAGCGGGCGAGTGTGAGCGGGGAATATGGGGAGCAGGCGAGTGTGAGCGGGGGGATATGGGGAGCGGGCGAGTGTGAGCGGGGGATATGGGGAGCGGGCGAGTGTGAGCGGGGGATATGGGGAGCGGGCGAGTGTGAGCGGGGGGATATGGGGAGCGGGCGACTGTGAGCGGGGGGATCTGGGGAGCGGGCGAGTGTGAGCGGGAGATATGGGGAGCGGGCGAATGTGAGCGGGGGATATGGGGAGCGGGTGAGTGTGAGCGGGGGGATATTGCGAGTGGACGAGTGTGAGCGGCAGGATATGGGGAGCGGGCGAGTGTGAGCGGGGGGATATGGGGAGCGGCCGAGTGTGAGCAGCGGGGGATATGGGGAGCGGGCGAGTGTGAGCGGGGGATATGGGGAGCGGGCGAGTGTGAGCAGGGGGATATGGGGTGCTGGCGAGTTTGAACAGGGAGATATGGGGAGCGGGCGAGTGTGAGTGGGGGGAGATGGGGAGCGGGCGAGTGTGAGCGGGGGATATGGGGAGCGGGCGAGTGTGAGCGGGGAGATATGGGGAGCGGACGAGTGTGAGCGGGGGGATATGGGGAGCGGGCGACTGTCAGCGGGGGGATATGGGGAGCGGGCGAGTGTCAGCGGGGGGATATGGGGAGCGGGCGACTGTGAGCGGGGCGATATGGGGGAGCGGGCGAGTGTCAGCGGGGGGATATGGGGAGCGCGCGAATGTGAGCGGGGCGATATGGGGAGCGGGCGAGTGTGTGCGGGTGGATATGGGGAGCGGGCGAGTGTGAGCGGGGGGATATGGGGAGTGGGCGAGTGTGATCGGGGGATATGGGGAGCGGGCGGGTGTGAGCGGGGGTATGCGGAGCGGGCGAGTGTGAGCGGGGGGGATATGGGGAGCGGTATGTGAGAGCGGGAATATGGGGAGCGGGCGAGTGTGAGCGAGGGATATGGGGAGTGGGCGAGTGTGAACGGGGGGATATGGGGAGTGGGCGAGTGTGAGAGGGGGAATATGGGGAGCGGGCGAGTGTGAGCGGGGGAAATGGGGAGCGGGCGTGTGTGAGCGGGGAGATATGGGGAGTGGGCGAGTGTGAGCAGGGGACATGGGGAGCGGGCGAGAGTGAGCGGGGGATATGGGGTGCGGGGAAGTGTGAGCGGGGGATATGGGGAGCGGGTGAGTGTGATCGGGGTTATGGGTAGCGGGCAAGTGTGAGCGAGGGATATGGGGAGCGGGCGAGTGTGAGCGGGGGCGGGGGATATGGGGAGTGGCCGAGTGTGAGCGGGGGATATGGGGAGCGGGCCAGTGTGAGCGGGGGGATATGGGGAGCGGGCGACTGTGAGCGGGTTGATATGGGGTGCGGGCGAGTGTGAGCGGGGGGATATGGGGAGCGGGCGAGTGTGAGCGGGGGATATGGGGAGCGGGCGATGTGAGCGGGGGGATATGGGGAGCGGGTGAGTGTGAGCGGGGGGAAATGGGGAGCGGGGCGAGTGTGAGCGGGGTATCTGGGGAACAGGCGAGTGTGAGCGGGGGGATATGGGGAGCGGGCGAGTGTGAGCGGGGGATATGGGGAGCGGGCGAGTGTGAGCGGGGGATATGGGGAGCAGGCGAGTGTGAGCGGGGGATATGGGGAGCGGGTGAGTGTGAGAGGGGGGAAATGGGGAGCGGGCGAGTGTGAGCGGGGAATATGGGGAGCAGGCGAGTGTGAGCGGGGGGATATGGGGAGCGGCCGAGTGTGAGCGGGGGATATGGGGAGCGGGCGAGTGTGAGCGGGGGAAATGGGGAGCGGGCGAGTGTGAGCGGGGGGATATGGGGAGCGGGCGACTGTGAGCGGGGGGATCTGGGGAGCGGGCGAGTGTGAGCGGGAGATATGGGGAGCGGGCGAATGTGAGCGGGGGATAGTGGGAGCGGGTGAGTTTGAGCGGGGGGATATTGCGAGTGGACGAGTGTGAGCGGCAGGATATGGGGAGCGGGCGAGTGTGAGCGGGGGGATATGGGGAGCGGCCGAGTGTGAGCAGCGGGGGATATGGGGAGCGGGCGAGTGTGAGCGGGGGATATGGGGAGCGGGCGAGTGTGAGCGGGGGGATATGGGGAGCGGGCGAGTGTGAGTGGGGGAGTCTGGGGAGCGGGTGAGTGTGAGCGGGGGATATTGGGAGCGGGCGAGTGTGAGCGGGGTGTTATGGGGAGCGGGTGAGTTTGAGCGGGGGGATATGGGGACCGGGCGAGTGTGAGCGGGGTGATATGGGGGACGGGTGAGTGTGAGCGGGGGATATGGGGAGCAGGCGAGTGTGAGCGGGGGATATGGGGAGCGGGCGAGTGTGAGCGGGGGATATGGGGAGCGGGCGAATGTGAGCGGGGCGATATGGGGTGCGGGCGAGTGTGTGCAGGTGGATATGGGGAGCGGGCGAGTGTGAGCGGGGGGATATGGGGAGCGGGCGAGTGTGATCGGGGGATATGGGGAGCGGGCGGGTGTGAGCGGGGGTATGCGGAGCGGGCGAGTGTGAGCGGGGGGATATGGGGAGCGGTATGTGAGAGCGGGGATATGGGGAGCGGGCGAGTGTGAGCGAGGGATATGGGGAGTGGGCGAGTGTGAGCGGGGGGATATGGGGAGTGGGCGAGTGTGATTGGGGGAATATGGGGAGCGGGCGAGTGTGAGCGGGGGAAATGGGGAGCGGGCGAGTGTGAGCGGGGAGATATGGGGAGTGGGCGAGTGTGAGCAGGGGACATGGGGAGCGGGCGAGAGTGAGCGGGGGATATGGGGTGCGGGGAAGTGTGAGCGGGGGATATGGGGAGCGGGTGAGTGTGATCGGGGTTATGGGGAGCGGGCAAGTGTGAGCGAGGGATATGGGGAGCGGGCGAGTGAGCGGGGATATGGGGACCGGGCGAGTGTGAGCAGGGGATATGGGGAGTGGCCAAGTGTGAGCGGGGGATATGGGGAGCGGGCCAGTGTGAGCGGGGGGATATGGGGAGCGGGCGACTGTGAGCGGGTTGATATGGGGTGCGGGCGAGTGTGAGCGGGGGGATATGGGGAGCGCGCGAGTGTGAGCGGGGGATATGGGGAGCGGGCGAGTGTGAGCGGGGGGATATGGGGAGCGGGTGAGTGTGAGCGGGGGGAAATGGGGAGCGGGCGAGTGTGAGCGGGGAATCTGGGGAACAGGCGAGTGTGAGCGGGGGGATATGGGGAGCGGGCGAGTGTGAGCGGGGGATATGGGGAGCGGGCGAGTGTGAGCGGGGGATATGGGGAGCAGGCGAGTGTGAGTGGGGGATATGGGGAGCGGGTGAGTGTGAGCGGGGGGAAATGGGGAGCGGGCGAGTGTGAGCGGGGAATATGGGGAGCAGGCGAGTGTGAGCGGGGGGATATGGGGAGCGGGCGAGTGTGAGCGGTGGATATGGGGAGCGGGCGAGTGTGAGCGGGGGATATGGGGAGCGGGTGAGTGTGAGCGGGGGGATATTGCGAGTGGACGAGTGTGAGCGGCAGGATATGGGGAGTGGGCGAGTGTGAGCGGGGGGATATGGGGAGCGGCCGAGTGTGAGCAGCGGGGGATATGGGGAGCGGGCGAGTGTGAGCGGGGGGATATGGGGAGCGGGCGAGTGTGAGCGGGGGAGTCTGGGGAGCGGGTGAGTGTGAGCGGGGGATATTGGGAGCGGGCGAGTGTGAGCGGGGTGTTATGGGGAGTGGATGAGTTTGTGCGGGGGGATATGGGGACCGGGCGAGTGTGAGCGGCGTGATATGGGGGACGGGTGAGTGTGAGCGGGGGATATGGGGAGCAGGCGAGTGTGAGCGGGGGATATGGGGAGCGGGCGAGTGTGAGCGGGGGATATGGGGAGCGGGCGAGTGTGAGCGGGGGATATGGGGAGCGGGCGAGTGTGAGTGGGTGATATGGACAGCGGGCGAGTGTGAGCGGGGGAATATGGGGAGCGGGCGAGTGTGAGCGGGGGATATGGGGAGCGGGCGAGTTTGAGCGGGGGATATGGGGAGCGGGCGAGTGTGAGCGGGGGATATGGGGAGCGGGCGAGTGTGAGCGGGGGATATGGGGAGCGGGTGAGTGTGAGCGGGGGGAAATGGGGAGCGGGCGAGTGTGAGCGGGGGATATGGGGAGCGGGCGAGTGTGAGCGGGGGGATATGGGGAGCGGGCGAGTGTGAGCGGGGGATATGGGGAGCGGGCGAGTGTGAGCGGGGGATATGGGAAGCAGGCGCGTGTGAGCGGGGGGTTATGGGGAGCGGGCGAGTGTGAGCGGGGTATATGTAGTGCGGGCAAGTGTGAGTGGGGGGATCTGGGGAGCGGGCGAGTGTGAGCGGGAGATATGGGGAGCGGGCGAGTGTCAACGGGGGATATGGGGAGCGGGTGAGTGTGAGCGGGGGGATATTGCGAGTGGACGAGTGTGAGCGGCAGGATATGGGGAGCGGGCGAGTGTGAGCGGGGGTATATGGGGAGCGGGCGAGTGTGAGCGGGGGTATGGGGAGCAGGGGATATGGGGAGCGGGCGAGTGTGAGCGGGGGGATATGGGGAGCGGGTGAGTGTGAGCGGGGGTATATTGGGAGCGGGCGAGTGTGAGCGGGGATATGGGGAGCGGGAGAGTGTGAGCGGGGGATATGGGGAGCAGGCGAGTGAGAGCCGGGGGATATGGTGAGCGGGCGAGTGTGAGCGAGGGAATATGGGGAGCGGGCGAGTGTGAGCGGGGGATATGGGGAGCTCGCGAGTGTGAGTGGGGGATATGGGGTGCGGGTGAGTGTGAGCGGGGGATATGGGGAGCGGGCGAGTCTGAGCGGGGATATGGGGGGCGGGGCGAGTGTGAACGGGGGATATGGGGAGCGGGCAAGTGTGAACGGGGATATGGGGAGCGGGCGAGTGTGAGCAGGGGGATATGGGGTGCTGGCGAGTGTGAGCGGGGAGATATGGGGAGCGGGCGAGTGTGAGTGGGGGGAGATGGGTAGCGGGCGAGTGTGAGCGGGGTATATGGGGAGCGGGCGAGTGTGAGCGGGGAGATATGGGGAGCGGACGAGTGTGAGCGGGGGGATATGGGGAGCGGGCGAGTGTGAGCTGGGGATATGGGGAGCGGGCGGGTGTGAGTGGGGGTATGCGGAGCGGGTGAATGTGTGCGGGGGGATATGGGGAGCGGTATGTGAGAGCGGGGAAATGGGGAGCGGGCGAGTGTGAGCGAGGGATATGGGGAGTGGGGGAGTGTGAGTGGGGGAATATGGAGAGCGGGCGAGTGTGAGCGGGGAGATATGAGAAGCGGGCGAGTGTGAGCAGGGGACATGGGGAGCGGGCGAGTGTGAGCGGGGTATATGGGGTGCGGGGAAGTGTGAGCGGGGGATATGGGGAGCGGGTGAGTGTGAGCGGGGATATGGGGAGCGGGAAAGTGTGAGCGAGGGATATGGGGAGCGGGCGAGTGAGCGGGGATATGGGGACCGGGCGAGTGTGAGCGGGGGATATGTGGAGTGGCCGTGTGTGAGCGGGGGATATGGGGAGCGGGCCAGTGTGAGCGGGGGGATATGGGGAGCGGGCGACTGTGAGCGGGTTGATATGGGGTGCGGGCGAGTGTGAGCGGGGGATATGGGGATGGGGCGAGTATGAGTGGGGGGATATGGGGAGCGGGCGAGTGTGAGCGGGGGATATGGGGAGCCGGTGAGTGTGAGCGGGTGATATCGGGAGCGGGCGACTGTGAGCGGAGGATATGGGGAGCGGGTGAGTTTGAGCGGGGGTATATTGGGAGCGGGCGAGTGTGAGCGGGGATATGGGGAGCGGGAGAGTGTGAGCGGGGGATATGGGGAGCAGGCGAGTGAGAGCGGGGGGTTATGGTGAGCGGGCGAGTGTGAGCGAGGGAATATGGGGAGCGGGCGAGTGTGGGCGGGGGATATGGGGAGCTCGCGAGTGTGAGTGGGGGATATGGGGTGCGGGTGAGTGTGAGTGGGGGATATGGGGAGCGGGCGAGTCTGAGCGGGGATACGGGGGGCGGGCGAGTGTGAGCGGGGGATTTGGGGAGCGGGCAAGTGTGAGCGGGGATATGGGGAGCGGGCGAGTGTGAGCAGGGGGATATGGGGTGCTGGCGATTGTGAGCGGGGAGATATGGGGAGCGGGCGAGTGTGAGTGGGGGGAGATGGGGAGCGGGCGAGTGTGAGCGGGGGATATGGGGAGCGGGCGAGTGTGAGCAGGGAGATATGGGGAGCGGACGAGTGTGAGCGGGGGGATATGGGGAGCGGGCGAGTGTGAGCGGGGGGTATGGGGAGCGGGCGAGTGTGAGCGGGGGTAAATGGGGAGCGGGCGAGTGTGAGCGGGGGTATGGGGAGCAGGGGATATGGGGAGCGGGCGAGTTTGAGCGGGGGGCTATGGGGAGCGGGTGAGTGTGCGCGGGGGTATATTGGGAGCGGGCGAGTGTGAGCGGGGATATGGGGAGCGGGAGAGTGTGAGCGGGGGATATGGGGAGCAGGCGAGTGAGAGCGGGGGGATATGGTGAGCGGGCGAGTGTGAGCTGGGGATATGGGGAGCGGGCGGGTGTGAGCGGGGGTATGCGGAGCGGGCGAGTGTGTGCGGGGGATATGGGGAGCGGTATGTGTGAGCGGGGAAATGGGGAGCGGGCGAGAGTGAGCGAGGGATATGGGGAGTGGGCGAGTGTGAGTGGGGGAATATGGGGAGCGGGCGAGTGTGAGCGGGGAGATATGGGGAGCGGGCGAGTGTGAGCAGGGGACATGGGGAGCGGGCGAGTGTGAGCGGGGTATATGGGGTGCGGGGAAGTGTGAGCGGGGGATATGGGGAGCGGGTGAGTGTGAGCGGGGATATGGGGAGCGGGAAAGTGTGAGCGAGGGTTATGGGGAGCGGGCGAGTGAGCGGGGATATGGGGACCGGGCGAGTGTGAGCGGGGGATATGGGGAGTGGCCGAGTGTGAGCGGGGGATATGGGGAGCGGGCCAGTGTGAGCGGGGGGATATGGGGAGCGGGCGACTGTGAGCGGGTTGATATGGGGTGCGGGCGAGTGTGAGCGGGGGATATGGGGATGGGGCGAGTATGAGTGGGGGGATATGGGGAGTGGGCGAGTGTGAGCGGGGGATATGGGGAGCCGGTGAGTGTGAGCGGGTGATATCGGGAGCGGGCGACTGTGAGCGGAGGATATGGGGAGCGGGTGAGTGTGAGCGGGGGTATATTGGGAGCGGGCGAGTGTGAGCGGGGATATGGGGAGCGGGAGAGTGTGAGCGGGGGATATGGGGAGCAGGCGAGTGAGAGCGGGGGATATGGTGAGCGGGCGAGTGTGAGCGAGGGAATATGGGGAGCGGGCGAGTGTGAGCGGGGGATATGGGGAGCTCGCGAGTGTGAGTGGGGGATATGGGGTGCGGGTGAGTGTGAGCGGGGGATATGGGGAGCGGGCGAGTCTGAGCGGGGATATGGGGGCGGGCGAGTGTGAGCAGCGGGGGATATGGGGAGCGGGCAAGTGTGAGCGGGGATATGGGGAGCGGGCGCGTGTTAGCAGGGGGATATGGGGTGCTGGCGAGTGTGAGCGGGGACGTTTGGGGAGCGGGCGAGTGTGAGTGGGCGGAGATGGGGAGCGGGCGAGTGTGAGCGGGGGATATGGAGAGCGGGCGAGTGTGAGCGGGGAGATATGGGGAGCGGACGAGTGTGAGCGGGGGGATATGGGGAGCGGGCGAGTGTCAGCTGGGGATATGGGGAGCGGGCGGGTGTGAGCGGGGGTATGCGGAGTGGGCGAGTGTGTGCGGGGGGATATGGGGAGCGGTATGTGAGAGCGGGGAAATGGGGAGCGGGCGAGTGTGTGCGAGGGATATGGGGAGTGGGCGAGTGTGAGCGGGGGGATATGGGGAGTGGGCGAGTGTGAGTGGGGGAATATGGGGAAGTGGGCGAGTGTGAGCGGGGAGATATGGGGAGCGGGCGAGTGTGAGCAGGGGACATGGGGAGCGGGCGAGTGTGTGCGGGGTATATGGGGTGCGGGGAAGTGTGAGCGGGGGATATGGGGAGCGGGTGAGTGTGAGAGTGGATATGGGGAGCGGGAAAGTGTGAGCGAGGGATATGGGGAGCGGGCGAGTGAGCGGGGATATGGGGACCGGGCGAGTGTGAGCGGGGGATATGGGGAGTGGCCGAGTGTGAGCGGGGGATATGGGGAGCAGGACAGTGTGAGCGGGGGGATATCGGGAGCGGGCGACTGTGAGCGGGTTGATATGGGGTGCGGGCGAGTGTGAGCGGGGGATATGGGAATGGGGCGAGTATGAGTGGGGGGATATGGGGAGCGGGCGAGTGTGAGCGGGGGATATGGGGAGCCGGTGAGTGTGACCGGGTGATATCGGGAGCGGGCGACTGTGAGCGGAGGATATGGGGAGCGGGCGAGTGTGAGCGGGGGATACGGGGAGCGGGCGAGTGTGAGCAGGGGGATATGGGGAGCGGGCGAGTGTGAGCGGGGGATATGGAGAACGGGCGAGTGTGAGCGGGGGGATCTGGGGAGCGGGCGAGTGTGAGCGGGAGATATGGGGAGCGGGGGATATGGGGAGCGGGTGAGTGTGAGCGGGGGGATATTGCGAGTGGACGAGTGTGAGCGGGAGATATGGGGAGCGGGCGAATGTGAGCGGGGATATGGGGAGCGGGTGAGTGTGAGCGGGGGGATATTGCGAGTGGACGAGTGTGAGCGGCAGGATATGGGGAGCGGCCGAGTGTGAGCAGCGGGGGATATGGGGAGCGGGCGAGTGTGAGCGGGGGATATGGGGAGCGGGCGAGTGTGAGCGGGGGGATATGGGGAGCGGGCGAGTGTGAGCGGGGGGAGTCTGGGGAGCGGGTGAGTGTGAGCGGGGGATATTGGGAGCGGGCGAGTGTGAGCGGGGTGTTATGGGGAGCGGATGAGTTTGAGCGGGGGGATATGGGGAGCGGGCGAGTGTGAGCGGGTGATATGGACAGCGGGCGAGTGTGAGCGGGGGAATATGGGGAGCGGGCGAGTGTGAGCGGGGGATATGGGGAGCGGGCGAGTTTGAGCGGGGGGATATGGGGAGCGGGCGAGTGTGAGCGGGGGATATGGGGAGCGGGCGAGTGTGAGCGGGGGATATGGGGAGCGGGTGAGTGTGAGCGGGGGAAAATGGGGAGCGGGCGAGTGTGAGCGGGGGATATGGGGAGCGGGCGAGTGTGAGCGGGGGGATATGGGGAGCGGGCGAGTGTGAGCGGGGGATATGGGGAGCGGGCGAGTGTGAGCGGGGGATATGGGAAGCAGGCGCGTGTGAGCGGGGGGATATGGGGAGCAGGCGACTGTGAGCGGGGGGATATGGGGAGCGGGCGAGTGTGAGCGGGGTATATGGAGTGCGGGCAAGTGTGAGTGGGGGGATCTGGGGAGCGGACGAGTGTGAGCGGGAGATATGGGGAGCGGGCGAGTGTGAGCGGGGGATATGGGGAGCGGGTGAGTGTGAGCAGGGGGATATTGCGAGTGGACGAGTGTGAGCGGCAGGATATGGGGAGCGGGCGAGTGTGAGCGGGGGGATATGGGGAGCGGGCGAGTGTGTGCGGGGGGATATGGGGAGCGGGCGAGTGTGAGCGGGGTGTATGGGGAGCGGGCGAGTGTGAGCGGGGGTATGGGGAGCAGGGGATATGGGGAGCAGGCGAGTGTGAGCGGGGGGATATGGGGAGCGGGTGAGTGTGAGCGGGGGTATATTGGGAGCGGGCGAGTGTGAGCAGGGATATGGGGAGCGGGAGAGTGTGAGCGGGGGATATGGGGAGCAGGCGAGTGTGAGTGGGGGATATGGGGTGCGGGTGAGTGTGAGCGGGGGATATGGGGAGCGGGCGAGTCTGAGCGGGGATATGGGGGGCGGGCGAGTGTGAGCGGGGGATATGGGGAGCGGGCAAATGTGAACGGGGATATGGGGAGCGGGCGAGTGTGAGCAGGGGCATATGGGGTGCTGGCGAGTGTGAGCGGGGAGATATGGGGAGCGGGCGAGTGTGAGTGGGGGGAGATGGGGAGCGGGCGAGTGTGAGCGGGGGATATGGGGAGCGGGCGAGTGTGAGCGGGGAGATATGGGAAGCGGACGAGTGTGAGCGGGGGGATATGGGGAGCGGGCGAGTGTGAGCTGGGGATATGGGGAGCGGGCGGGTGTGAGCGGGGGTATGCGGAGCGGGCGAGTGTGTGCGGGGGGATATGGGGAGCGGGCGAGTGTGAGCAGGGGACATGGGGAGCGGGCGAGTGTGAGCGGTGTATATGGGGTGCGGGGAAGTGTGAGCGGGGGATATGGGGAGCGGGTGAGTGTGATCGGGGATATGGGGAGCAGGAAAGTGTGAGCGAGGGATATGGGGAGCGGGCGAGTGAGCGGGGATATGGGGACCGGGCGAGTGTGAGCGGGGGATATGGGGATTGGCCGAGTGTGAGCGGGGGATATGGGGAGTGGCCGAGTGTGAGCGGGGGATATGGGGAGCAGGACAGTGTGAGCGGGGGGATATCGGGAGCGGGCGACTGTGAGCGGGTTGATATGGGGTGCGGGCGAGTGTGAGCGGGGGATATGGGAATGGGGCGAGTATGAGTGGGGGGATATGGGGAGCGGGCGAGTGTGAGAGGGGGATATGGGGAGCCGGTGAGTGTGAGCGGGTGATATCGGGAGCGGGCGACTGTGAGCGGAGGATATGGGGAGCGGGCGAGTGTGAGCGGCGGATACGGGGAGCGGGCGAGTGTGAGCAGGGGGATATGGGGAGCGGGCGAGTGTGAGCGGGGGATATGGAGAACGGGCGAGTGTGAGCGGGGGGATCTGGGGAGCGGGCGAGTGTGAGCGGGAGATATGGGGAGCGGGGGATATGGGGAGCGGGTGAGTGTGAGCGGGGGGATATTGCGAGTGGACGAGTGTGAGCGGGACATATGGGGAGCGGGCGAATGTGAGCGGGGATATGGGGAGCGGGTGAGTGTGAGCGGGGGGATATTGCGAGTGGACGAGTGTGAGCGGCAGGATATGGGGAGCGGCCGAGTGTGAGCAGCGGGGGATATGGGGAGCGGGCGAGTGTGAGCGGGGGATATGGGGAGCGGGCGAGTGTGAGCGGGGGGATATGGGGAGCGGGCGAGTGTGAGCAGGGGGAGTCTGGGGAGCGGGTGAGTGTGAGCGGGGGATATTGGGAGCGGGCGAGTGTGAGCGGGGTGTTATGGGGAGCGGATGAGTTTGAGCGGGGGGATATGGGGAGCGGGCGAGTGTGAGCGGGTGATATGGACAGCGGGCGAGTGTGAGCGGGGGAATATGGGGAGCGGGCGAGTGTGAGCGGGGGATATGGGGAGCGGGCGAGTTTGAGCGGGGGGATATGGGGAGCGGGCGAGTGTGAGCGGGGGATATGGGGAGCGGGCGAGTGTGAGCGGGGGATATGGGGAGCGGGTGAGTGTGAGCGGGGGAAAATGGGGAGCGGGCGAGTGTGAGCGGGGGATATGGGGAGCGGGCGAGTGTGAGCGGGGGGATATGGGGAGCGGGCGAGTGTGAGCGGGGGATATGGGGAGCGGGCGAGTGTGAGCGGGGGATATGGGAAGCAGGCGCGTGTGAGCGGGGGGATATGGGGAGCAGGCGACTGTGAGCGGGGGGATATGGGGAGCGGGCGAGTGTGAGCGGGGTATATGGAGTGCGGGCAAGTGTGAGTGGGGGGATCTGGGGAGCGGACGAGTGTGAGCGGGAGATATGGGGAGCGGGCGAGTGTGAGCGGGGGATATGGGGAGCGGGTGAGTGTGAGCGGGGGGATATTGCGAGTGGACGAGTGTGAGCGGCAGGATATGGGGAGCGGGCGAGTGTGAGCGGGGGGATATGGGGTGCGGGCGAGTGTGAGCGGGGGGATATGGGGAGCGGGCGAGTGTGAGCGGGGTGTATGGGGAGCGGGCGAGTGTGAGCGGGGGTATGGGGAGCAGGGGATATGGGGAGCAGGCGAGTGTGAGCGGGGGGATATGGGGAGCGGGTGAGTGTGAGCAGGGGTATATTGGGAGCGGGCGAGTGTGAGCAGGGATATGGGGAGCGGGAGAGTGTGAGCGGGGGATATGGGGAGCAGGCGAGTGTGAGTGGGGGATATGGGGTGCGGGTGAGTGTGAGCGGGGGATATGGGGAGCGGGCGAGTCTGAGCGGGGATATGGGGGGCGGGCGAGTGTGAGCGGGGGATATGGGGAGCGGGCAAATGTGAACGGGGATATGGGGAGCGGGCGAGTGTGAGCAGGGGCATATGGGGTGCTGGCGAGTGTGAGCGGGGAGATATGGGGAGCGGGCGAGTGTGAGTGGGGGGAGATGGGGAGCGGGCGAGTGTGAGCGGGGGATATGGGGAGCGGGCGAGTGTGAGCGGGGAGATATGGGAAGCGGACGAGTGTGAGCGGGGGGATATGGGGAGCGGGCGAGTGTGAGCTGGGGATATGGGGAGCGGGCGGGTGTGAGCGGGGGTATGCGGAGCGGGCGAGTGTGTGCGGGGGGATATGGGGAGCGGGCGAGTGTGAGCAGGGGACATGGGGAGCGGGCGAGTGTGAGCGGGGTATATGGGGTGCGGGGAAGTGTGAGCGGGGGATATGGGGAGCGGGTGAGTGTGATCGGGGATATGGGGAGCAGGAAAGTGTGAGCGAGGGATATGGGGAGCGGGCGAGTGAGCGGGGATATGGGGACCGGGCGAGTGTGAACGGGGGATATGGGGATTGGCCGAGTGTGAGCGGGGGATATGGGGAGCGGGCCAGTGTGAGCGGGGGGATATGGGGAGCGGGCGAGTGTGAGTGGGGGGAGATGGGGAGCGGGCGAGTGTGAGCGGGGGATATGGGGAGCGGGCGAGTGTGAACGGGGAGATATGGGGAGCGGACGAGTGTGAGCGGGGGGATATGGGGAGCGCGCGAGTGTGAGCGGGGGGTATGGGGAGCGGGCGAGTGTGAGCGGGGGTAAATGGGGAGCGGGCGAGTGTGAGCGGGGGTATGGGGAGCAGGGGATATGGGGAGCGGGCGAGTTTGAGCGGGGGGCTATGGGGAGCGGGTGAGTGTGAGCGGGGGTATATTGGGAGCGGGCGAGTGTGAGCGGGGATATGGGGAGCGGGAGAGTGTGAGCGGGGGATATGGGGAGCAGGCGAGTGAGAGCGGGGGGATATGGTGAGCGGGCGAATGTGAGCGAGGGAATATGGGGAGCGGGCGAGTGTGAGCGGGGGATATGGGGAGCTCGCGAGTGTGAGTGGGGATATGGGGTGCGGGTGAGTGTGAGCGGGGGATATGGGGAGCGGGCGAGTCTGAGCGGGGATATGGGGGGCGGGCGAGTGTGAGCGGGGGATATGGGGAGCGGGCAAGTGTGAACGGGGATATGGGGAGCGGGCGAGTGTGAGCAGGGGGATATGGGGTGCTGGCGAATGTGAGCGGGGAGATATGGGGAGCGGGCGAGTGTGAGTGGGGGGAGATGGGGAGCGGGCGAGTGTGAGCGGGGAGATATGGGGAGCGGACGAGTGTGAGCGGGGGGATATTGGGAGCGGGCGAGTGTGAGCTGGGGATATGGGGAGCGGGCGGGTGTGAGCGGGGGTATGCGGAGCGGGCGAGTGTGTGCAGGGGATATGGGGAGCGGTATGTGTGAGCGGGGAAATGGGGAGCGGGCGAGTGTGAGCGAGGGATATGGGGAGCGGGCGAGTGTGAGCGGGGAGATATGGGGTGCGGGCGAGTGTGAGCAGGGGACATGGGGAGCGGGCGTGTGTGTGCGGGGTATATCGGGTGCGGGGAAGTGTGAGCGGGGGATATGGGGAGCGGGTGAGTGTGAGCGGGGATATGGGGAGCGGGAAAGTGTGAGCGAGGGATATGGGGAGCGGGCGAGTGAGCGGGGATATGGGGACCGGGCGAGTGTGAGCGGGGGATATGGGGAGTGGCCGAGTGTGAGCGGGGGATATGGGGAGCGGGCCAGTGTGAGCGGGGGGATATGGGGAGCGGGCGACTGTGAGCGGGTTGATATGGGGTGCGGGCCAGTGTGAGCGGGGGATATGGGGATGGGGCGAGTATGAGTGGGGGGATATGGGGAGCGGGCGAGTGTGAGCGGGGGATATGGGGAGCCGGTGAGTGTGAGCGGGTGATATCGGGAGCGGGCGACTGTGAGCGGAGGATATGGGGAGCGGGTGAGTGTGAGCGGGGGTATATTGGGAGCGGGCGAGTGTGAGCGGGGATATGGGGAGCGGGAGAGTGTGAGCGGGGGATATGGGGAGCAGGCGAGTGAGAGCGGGGGATATGGTGAGCGGGCGAGTGTGAGCGAGGGAATATGGGGAGCGGGCGAGTGTGAGCGGGGGATATGGGGAGCTCGCGAGTGTGAGTGGGGGATATGGGGTGCGGGTGAGTGTGAGCGGGGGATATGGGGAGCGGGCGAGTCTGAGCGGGGATATGGGGGGCGGGCGAGTGTGAGCGGGGGATATGGGGAGCGGGCAAGTGTGAGCGGGGATATGGGGAGCGGGCGAGTGTGAGCAGGGGGATATGGGGTGCTGGCGAGTGTGAGCGGGGAGGTTTGGGGAGCGGGCGAGTGTGAGTGGGCGGAGATGGGGAGCGGGCGAGTGTGAGCGGGGGATATGGGGAGCGGGCGAGTGTGAGCGGGGAGATATGGGGAGCGGACGAGTGTGAGCGGGGGGATATGGGGAGCGGGCGAGTGTCAGCTGGGGATATGGGGAGCGGGCGGGTGTGAGCGGGGGTATGCGGAGTGGGCGAGTGTGTGCGGGGGAATATGGGGAGCGGTATGTGAGAGCGGGGAAATGGGGAGCGGGCGAGTGTGAGCGAGGGATATGGGGAGTGGGCGAGTGTGAGCGGGGGGATATGGGGAGTGGGCGAGTGTGAGTGGGGGAATATGGGGAGTGGGCGAGTGTGAGCGGGGAGATATGGGGAGCGGGCGAGTGTGAGCAGGGGACATGGGGAAGCGGGCGAGTGTGTGCGGGGTATATGGGGTGCGGGGAAGTGTGAGCGGGGGATATGGGGAGCGGGTGAGTGTGAGAGTGGATATGGGGAGCGGGAAAGTGTGAGCGAGGGATATGGGGAGCGGGCGAGTGAGCGGGGATATGGGGACCAGGCGAGTGCGAGCGGGGGATATGGGGAGTGGCCGAGTGTGAGCGGGGGATATGGGGAGCAGGACAGTGTGAGCGGGGGGATATCGGGAGCGGGCGACTGTGAGCGGGTTGATATGGGGTGCGGGCGAGTGTGAGCGGGGGATATGGGAATGGGGCGAGTATGAGTGGGGGGATATGGGGAGCGGGCGAGTGTGAGCGGGGGATATGGGGAGCCGGTGAGTGTGAGCGGGTGATATCGGGAGCGGGCGACTGTGAGCGGAGGATATGGGGAGCGGGCGAGTATGAGCGGGGGATACGGGGAGCGGGCGAGTGTGAGCAGGGGGATATGGGGAGCGGGCGAGTGTGAGCGGGGGATATGGAGAACGGGCGAGTGTGAGCGGGGGGATCTGGGGAGCGGGCGAGTGTGAGCGGGAGATATGGGGAGCGGGGGATATGGGGAGCGGGTGAGTGTGAGCGGGGGGATATTGCGAGTGGACGAGTGTGAGCGGGAGATATGGGGAGCGGGCGAATGTGAGCGGGGGATATGGGGAGCGGGTGAGTGTGAGCGGGGGGATATTGCGAGTGGACGAGTGTGAGCGGCAGGATATCGGGAGCGGGCGAGTGTGAGCGGGGGGATATGGGGAGCGGCCGAGTGTGAGCAGCGGGGGATATGGGGAGCGGGCGAGTGTGAGCGGGGGATATGGGTAGCGGGCGGGTGTGAGCGGGGGGATATGGGGAGCGGGCGAGTGTGAGCGGGGGGAGTCTGGGGAGCGGGTGAGTGTGAGCCGGGGATATTTGGAGCGGGCGAGTGTGAGCGGGGTGTTATGGGGAGCGGATGAGTTTGAGCGGGGGGATATGGGGAGCGGGCGAGTGTGAGCGGGTGATATGGACAGCGGGCGAGTGTGAGCGGGGGAATATGGGGAGCGGGCGAGTGTGAGCGGGGGATATGGGGAGCGGGCGAGTTTGAGCGGGGGGATATGGGGAGCGGGCGAGTGTGAGCGGGGGATATGGGGAGCGGGCGAGTGTGAGCGGGGGATATGGGGAGCGGGTGAGTGTGAGCGGGGGAAAATGGGGAGCGGGCGAGTGTGAGCGGGGGATATGGGGAGCGGGCAAGTGTGAGCGGGGGGATATGGGGAGCGGGCGAGTGTGAGCGGGGGATATGGGGAGCGGGCGAGTGTGAGCGGGGGATATGGGAAGCAGGCGCGTGTGAGCGGGGGGATATGGGGAGCAGGCGACTGTGAGCGGGGGGATATGGGGAGCGGGCGAGTGTGAGCGGGGTATATGGAGTGCGGGCAAGTGTGAGTGGGGTGATCTGGGGAGCGGACGAGTGTGAGCGGGAGATATGGGGAGCGGGCGAGTGTGAGCGGGGGATATGGGGAGCGGGTGAGTGTGAGCGGGGGGATATTGCGAGTGGACGAGTGTGAGCGGCAGGATATGGGGAGCGGGCGAGTGTGAGCGGGGGGATATGGGGAGCGGGCGAGTGTGAGCGGGGGGATATGGGGAGCGGGCGAGTGTGAGTGGGGTGTATGGGGAGCGGGCGAGTGTGAGCGGGGGTATGGGGAGCAGGGGATATGGGGAGCAGGCGAGTGTGAGCGGGGGGATATGGGGAGCGGGTGAGTGTGAGCGGGGGTATATTGGGAGCGGGCGAGTGTGAGCAGGGATATGGGGAGCGGGAGAGTGTGAGCGGGGGATATGGGGAGCAGGCGAGTGAGAGCGGGGGGATATGGTGAGCGGGCGAGTGTGAGCGAGGGAATATGGGGAGCGGGCGAGTGTGAGCGGGGGATGTGGGGAGCTCGCGAATGTGAGTGGGGGATATGGGGTGCGGGTGAGTGTGAGCGGGGGATATGGGGAGCGGGCGAGTCTGAGCGGGGATATGGGGGGCGGGCGAGTGTGAGCGGGGGATATGGGGAGCGGGCAAGTGTGAACAGGGATATGGGGAGCGGGCGAGTGTGAGCAGGGGCATATGGGGTGCTGGCGAGTGTGAGCGGGGAGATATGGGGAGCGGGCGAGTGTGAGTGGGGGGAGATGGGGAGCGGGCGAGTGTGAGCGGGGGATATGGGGAGCGGGCGAGTTTGAGCGGGGAGATATGGGAAGCGGACGAGCGTGAGCGGGTTGATATGGGGTGCGGGCGAGTGTGAGCGGGGGATATGGGGATGGGGCGAGTATGAGTGGGGGGATATGGGGAGCGGGCGAGTGTGAGCGGGGGATATGGGGAGCCGGTGAGAGTGAACGGGTGATATCGGGAGCGAGCGACTGTGAGCGGAGGATATGGGGAGCGGGTGAGTGTGAGCGGGGGTATATTGGGAGCGGGCGAGTGTGAGCGGGGGATATGGGGAGCAGGCGAGTTTGAGCGGGGGGATATGGTGAGCGGGTGAGTGTGAGCGATGGAATATGGGGAGCGGGCGAGTGTGAGCGGGGGATATGGGGAGCTCGCGAGTGTGAGTGGGGGATATGGGGTGCGGGTGAGTGTGAGCGGGGGATATGGGGAGCGGGCGAGTCTGAGCGGGGATATGGGGGACGGGCGAGTGTGAGCGGGGGATATGGGGAGCGGGCAAGTGTGAGCGGGGATATGGGGAGCGGGCGAGTGTGAGCAGGGGGATATGGGGTGCTGGCGAGTGTGAGCGGGGAGATATGGGGAGGTGGCGAGTGTGAGTGGGGGGAGATGGGGAGCGGGCGAGTGTGAGCGGGGGATATGGGGAGCGGGCGAGTGTGAGCGGGGAGATATGGGGAGCGGACGGGTGTGAGCGGGCGGATATGGGGAGCGGGCGAGTGTGAGCGGGGGGTATGGGGAGCGGGCGAATGTGAGCGGGGGTGTATGGGGAGCGGGCAAGTGTGAGCGGGGGTATGGGGAGCAGGGGATATGGGGAGCGGGCGAGTGTGAGCTGGGGATATGGGGAGCGGGCGGGTGTGAGCGGGGGTATGCGGAGCGGGCGAGTGTTTGCGGGGGGATATGGGGAGCGGTTTGTGAGAGCGGGGAAATGGGGAGCGGGTGAGTGTGAGCGAGGGATATGGGGAGGGGGCGAGTGTGAGCGGGGGGATATGGGGAGTGGGCGAGTGTGAGTGGGGGAATATGGGGAGCGGGCGAGTGTGAGCGGGGAGATATGGGGAGCGGGCGAGTGTGAGCAGGGGACATGGGGAGCGGGCGAGTGTGAGCAGGGTATATGGGGTGCGGGGAAGTGTGAGCGGGGGATATGGGGAGCGGGTGAGTGTGAGCAGGGATATGGGGAGCGGGAATGTGTGAGCGAGCGATATGGGGAGCGGGCGAGTGAGCGGGGATATGGGGACCGGGCGAGTGTGAGCGGGGGTATATTGGGAGCGGGCGAGTGTGAGCGGGGATATGGGGAGCGGGAGAGTGTGAGCGGGGGATATGGGGAGCAGGCGAGTGAGAGCGGGGGGATATGGTGAGCGGGCGAGTGTGAGCGAGGGAATATGGGGAGCGGGCGAGTGTGAGCGGGGGATATGGGGAGCTCGCGAGTGTGAGTGGGGGATATGGGGTGCGGGTGAGTGTGAGCGGGGGATATGGGGTGCGGGCGAGTCTGAGCGGGGATATGGGGGTGGGCGAGTGTGAGCGGGGGATATGGGGAGCGGGCAAGTGTGAGCGGGGATATGGGGAGCGGGCGTGTGTGAGCAGGGGGATATGGGGAGCTGGCGAGTGTGAGCGGGAAGATATGGGGAGCGGGCGAGTGTGAGTGGGTGGAGATGGGGAGCGGGCGAGTGTGAGCGGGGGATATGGGGAGCGGGCGAGTGTGAGCGGGGAGATATGGGGAGCGGACGAGTGTGAGCGGGGGGATATGGGGAGCGGTATGTGAGAGCGGGGAAATGGGGAGCGGGCGAGTGTGAGCGAGGGATATGGGGAGTGGGCGAGTGTGAGCGGGGGGATAAGGGGAGTGGGCGAGTGTGAGTGGGGGAATATGGGGAGCGGGCGAGTGTGAGCAGGGAGATATGGGGAGCGGGCGAGTGTGAGCAGGGGACATGGGGAGCGGGCGAGTGTGAGCGGGGTATATGGGGTGCGGGGAAGTGTGAGCGGGGGATATGGGGAGCGGGTGAGTGTGAGCGGGGATATGGGGAGCGGGAAAGTGTGAGCGAGGGATATGGGGAGCGGGCGAGTGAGCGGGGATATGGGGACCAGGCGAGTGTGAGCGGGGGATATGGGGAGTGGCCGAGTGTGAGCGGGGGATATGGGGAGCGGGCCAGTGTGAGCGGGGGGATATGGGGAGCGGGCGACTGTGAGCGGGTTGATATGGGGTGCGGGCGAGTGTGTGCGGGGGATATGGGGATGGGGCGAGTATGAGTGGGGGGATATGGGGAGCGGGCGAGTGTGAGCGGGGGATATGGGGCGCCGGTGAGTGTGAGCGGGTGATATCGGGAGCGGGCGACTGTGAGCGGAGGATATGGGGAGCGGGCGAGTGTGAGCGGGGGATATGGGGAGCGGTTGAGTGTGAGCGGGGGATATGGGGAGCGGGCGAGTGTGAGCGGGGGATATGGGGAGCGGGCGATTGTGAGCGGGTGATATGGGGAGCGGGCGAGTGTGAGCGGGGATATGGGGAGCGGGCGAGTTTGAGCGGGTGATATGGGGAGCGGGCGAGTTTGAACGTATGATATGTGGAGCGGGCGAGTGTGAGCGGGGGGATATGGGGAGCGGGCGACTGAGCGGGGGATATGGGGAGCGGGCGAGAGTGAGCGGTTGATATGGGGAGCGGGCGAGTGTGAGCGGGGGAGTATGGGGAGCGGGCGAGTGTGAGCGGGGGATATGGGGACTGTGCGAATGTGAGTGGGGGATATGGGGAGCGGACGAGTTTGAGCGGGGGGATATGGGGAGCGGGGGAGTGTGTGCGGCGGATATGGGGAGTGGGCGAGTGTGAGCGGGGTGATATGGGGAGCGGGCGAGTGTGAGGGAGGGGATATGGGGAGCGGGCGAGTGTGAGCAGGGGGATATGGGGAGCGGGCGAGTGTGAGCCGGGGATATGGGGAGCGGGCGAGTGTGAGCGGGGGATATGGGGAGCGGGCCAGTGTGAGCGGGAGGATATGGGCAGTGGGCGAGTGTGAGCGGGGGAATATCGAGAGCGGGCGAGTGTGAGCGGGACGATATGGGGAGTGGGCGAGTGTGAGCGGGGGTATATGGGGAGCGGGCGAGTGTGAGCGGGGGATATGGGGAGCGGGCCAGTGTGAGCGGGAGGATATGGGCAGTGGGCGAGTGTGAGCGGGGGAATATCGAGAGCGGGCGAGTTTGAACGTATGATATGTGGAGCGGGCGAGTGTGAGCGGGGGGACATGGGGAGCGGGCGACTGTGAGCGGGGGATATGGGGAGCGGGCGAGAGTGAGCGGTTGATATGGGGAGCGGGCGAGTGTGAGCGGGGGAATATGGGGAGCGGGCGAGTGTGAGCGGGGGATATGGGGACTGTGCGAATGTGAGTGGGGGATATGGGGAGCGGACGAGTTTGAGCGGGGGGATATGGGGAGCGGGGGAGTGTGTGCGGGGGATATGGGGAGTGGGCGAGTGTGAGCGGGGTGATATGGGGAGCGGGCGAGTGTGAGGGAGGGGATATGGGGAGCGGGCGAGTGTGAGCAGGGGGATATGGGGAGCGGGCCAGTGTGAGCGGGAGGATATGGGCAGTGGGCGAGTGTGAGCGGGGGAATATCGAGAGCGGGCGAGTGTGAGCGGGACGATATGGGGTGTGGGCGAGTGTGAGCGGGGGATATGGGGAGCGGGCCAGTGTGAGCGGGAGGATATGGGCAGTGGGCGAGTGTGAGCGGGGGAATATCGAGAGCGGGCGAGTGTGAGCGGGAGGAAATGGGGAGCGGGCGAGTGTGAGCGGGGGACATGGGGAGCGGGCGAGTTTGAGCGGGGGGATATGGGGAGCGGGCGAGTGTGAGCGGGGGATATGGGGAGCGGGCGAGTGTGAGCGGGGGATATGGGGAGCGGGTGAGTGTGAGCGGGGGGAAATGGGGAGCGGGCG
Organism: Somniosus microcephalus; assembly: GCF_052327205.1. Classification (NCBI taxonomy): domain Eukaryota; kingdom Metazoa; phylum Chordata; class Chondrichthyes; order Squaliformes; family Somniosidae; genus Somniosus; species Somniosus microcephalus. The sequence goes on along the minus strand of NC_140990.1, from coordinate 11,441,219 downwards.
AGTGTGAGCGGGGAATATGGGGAGCAGGCGAGTGTGAGCTGGGTGATATGGGGAGTGGGCGAGTGTGAGCGGGGGATATGGGGAGCGGGCGAGTGTGAGCGGGGGATATGGGGAGCGGGCGAGTGTGAGCGGGGGGATATGGGGAGCGGGCGACTGTGAGCGGGGGGATATGGGGAGCGGGCGAGTGTGAGCGGGGGATATGGGGAGCGGGCGAGTGTGAGCGGGAGATATGGGGAGCGGGCGAGTGTGAGCGGGGGATATGGGGAGCGGGCGAGTGTGAGTGGGGGATATGGGGTGCAGGTGAGTGTGAGCGGGGGATATGGGGAGCGGGCGAGTCTGAGCGGGGATATGGGGGGCGGGCGAGTGTGTGCGGGGGATATGGGGAGCGGGCAAGTGTGAGCGGGGATATGGGGAGCGGGCGAGTGTGAGCAGGGGGATATGGGGGGCTGGCGAGTGTGAGTGGGGAGATATGGGGAGTGGGCGAGTGTGAGTGGGGGGAGATGGGGAGCGGGCGAGTGTGAGCGGGGGATATGGGGAGCGGGCGAGTGTGAGCGGGGAGACATGGGGAGCGGACGAGTGTGAGCGGGGGGATATGGGGAGCGGGCGACTGTCAGCGGGGGGATATGGGGAGCGGGCGAGTGTGTGCGGGGGGATATGGGGAGCGGGCGAGTGTGAGCGGGGGGATATGGGGAGCGGGCGAGTGTGAGCGGGGGATATGGGGAGCGGGCGGGTGTGAGCGGCGGTATGCGGAGCGGGCGAGTGTGAGCAGGGGGATATGGGGAGCGGTATGTGAGAGCGGGGATATGGGGAGCGGGCGAGTGTGAGCGAGGGATATGGGGAGTGGGCGAGTGTGAGCGGGGGGATATGGGGAGTGGGCGAGTGTGAGCGGGGGAATATGGGGAGCGGGCGAGTGTGAGCGGGGGAAATGGGGAGCAGGCGAGTGTGAGCGGGGAGATATGGGGAGTGGGCGAGTGTGAGCAGGGGACATGGGGAGCGGGCGAGAGTGAGCGGGGGATATGGGGTGCAGGGAAGTGTGAGCGGGGGATATGGGGAGCGGGTGAGTGTGAGCGGGGATATGGGGAGCGGGCAATTGTGAGCGAGGGATATGGGGAGCGGGCGAGTGAGCGGGGATATGGGGACCGGGCGAGTGTGAGCAGGGGATATGGGGAGTGGCCGAGTGTGAGCGGGGGATATGGGGAGCGGGCCAGTGTGAGCGGGGGGATATGGGGAGCGGGCGACTGTGAGCGGGTTGATATGGGGTGCGGGCGAGTGTGAGCGGGAGATATGGGGAGCGGGCGAGTGTGAGCGGGGGATATGGGGAGCGGGTGAGTGTGAGCGGGGGGATATTGCGAGTGGACGAGTGTGAGCGGCAGGATATGGGGAGCGGGCGAGTGTGAGCGGGGGGATATGGGGAGTGGGCGAGTGTGAGCGGGGGGATATGGGGAGCGGGCGAGTCTGAGCGGGGGGTATGGGGAGCGGGCGAGTGTGAGCGGGGGTATATGGGGAGCGGGCGAGTGTGAGCGGGTGATATGGGGAGCGGGCGAGTGTGAGTGGGGGATATGGGGTGCAGGTGAGTGTGAGCGGGGGATATGGGGAGCGGGCGAGTCTGAGCGGGGATATGGGGGGCGGGCGAGTGTGTGCGGGGGATATGGGGAGCGGGCAAGTGTGAGCGGGGATATGGGGAGCGGGCGAGTGTGAGCAGGGGGATATGGGGTGCTGGCGAGTGTGAGCGGGGAGATATGGGGAGTGGGCGAGTGTGAGTGGGGGGAGATGGGGAGCGGGCGAGTGTGAGCGGGGTATATGGGGAGCGGGCGAGTGTGAGCGGGGAGACATGGGGAGCGGACGAGTGTGAGCGGGGGGATATGGGGAGCGGGCGACTGTCAGCGGGGGGATATGGGGAGCGGGCGAGTGTGTGCGGGGGGATATGGGGAGCAGGCGAGTGTCAGCGCGGGGATATGGGGAGCGGGCGAGTGTGAGCGGGGGATATGGGGAGCGGGCGGGTGTGAGCGGCGGTATGCGGAGCGGGCGAGTGTGAGCAGGGGGATATGGGGAGCGGAATGTGAGAGCGGGGATATGGGGAGCGGGCGAGTGTGAGCGAGGGATATGGGGAGTGGGCGAGTGTGAGCGGGGGATATGGGGAGTGGGCGAGTGTGAGCGGGGGAATATGGGGAGCGGGCGAGTGTGAGCGGGGGAAATGGGGAGCAGGCGAGTGTGAGCGGGGAGATATGGGGAGTGGGCGACTGTGAGCGGGTTGATATGGGGTGCGGGCGAGTGTGAGCGGGAGATATGGGGAGCGGGCGAGTGTGAGCGGGGGATATGGGGAGCGGGTGAGTGTGAGCGGGGGGATATTGCGAGTGGACGAGTGTGAGCGGCAGGATATGGGGAGCGGGCGAGTGTGAGCGGGGGGATATGGGGAGCGGGCGAGTGTGAGCGGGGGGATATGGGGAGCGGGCGAGTGTGAGCGGGGGGTATGGGGAGCGGGCGAGTGTGAGCGGGGGTATATGGGGAGCGGGCGAGTGTGAGCGGGGGGATATGGGGAGCCGGTGAGTGTGAGCGGGTGATATTGGGAGCGGGCGACTGTGAGCGGAGGATATGGGGAGCGGGTGAGTGTGAGCGGGGGTATATTGGGAGCGGGCGAGTGTGAGCGGGGATATGGGGAGCGGGAGAGTGTGAGCGGGGGATATGGGGAGCAGGCGAGTGAGAGCGGGGGGATATGGTGAGCGGGCGAGTGTGAGCGAGGGAGTATGGGGAGCGGGCGAGTGTGAGCGGGGGATATGGGGAGCTCGCGAGTGTGAGTGGGGGATATGGGGTGCGGGTGAGTGTGAGCGGGGGTATATGGGGAGTGGGCGAGTCTGAGCGGGGATATGGGGGGCGGGCGACTGTCAGCGGGGGATATGGGGAGCGGGCAAATGTGAGCGGGGATATGGGGAGCGGGCGAGTGTGAGCAGGGGGATATGGGTGCTGGCGAGTGTGAGCGGGGAGATATGGGGAGCTGGCGGGTGTGAGCGGGGGTATGCGGAGCGGGCGAGTGTGAGCGGGGGAATATGGGGAGCGGTATGTGAGAGCGGGGAAATGGGGAGTGGGCGAGTGTGAGCGAGGGATATGGGGAGTGGGCGAGTGTGAGCGGGGGGATATGGGGAGTGGGCAAGTGTGAGTGGGGGAATATGGGGAGCGGGCGAGTGTGAGCGGGGGAAATGGGGAGCGGGCGAGTGTGAACGGGAAGATATGGGGAGCGGGCGAGTGTGAGCAGGGGACATGGGGAGCGGGCGAGTGTGAGCGGGGTATATGGGGTGCGGGGAAGGGTGAGCGGGGGATATGGGGAGCGGGTGAGTGTGAGCGGGGATATGGGGAGCGGGCAAGTGTGAGCGAGGGATATGGGGAGCGGGCGAGTGAGCGGGGATATGGGGACCGGGCGAGTGAGCGGGGATATGGGGACCGGGCGAGTGTGAGCGGTGGATATGGGGAGTGGCCGAGTGTGAGCGGGGGATATGGGGAGCGGGCCAGTGTGAGCCGGGGGGATATGGGGAGCGGGCGACTGTGAGCGGATTGATATGGGGTGCGGGCGAGTGTGAGCGGGGGATATGGGGATGGGGCGAGTATGAGTGGGGGGATATGGGGAGCGGGTGAGTGTGAGCGGGGGATATGGGTCTCTCTCTGCCGGTGAGTGTGAGCGGGTGATATCGGGAGCGGGCGACTGTGAGCGGAGGATATGGGGAGCGGGCGAGTGTGAGCGGGGGATATGGGGAGCGGTTGAGTGTGAGCGGGGATATGGGGAGCGGGCGAGTGTGAGCGGGGGATATGGGGAGCGGGCGATTGTGAGCGGGTGATATGGGGAGCGGGCGAGTGTGAGCGGGGGATATGGGGAGCGGTTGAGTGTGAGCGGGGGATATGGGGAGCGGGCGAGTGTGAGCGGGGATATGGGGAGCGGGCGATTGTGAGCGGGTGATATGGGGAGCGGGCGAGTGTGAGCGGGGATATGGGGACGCGGGCGAGTTTGAGCGGGTGATATGGGGAGCGGGCGAGTTTGAACGTATGATATAGGGAGCGGGCGAGTGTGAGCGGGGGGATATGGGGAGCGGGCGACTGTGAGCGGGGGATATGGGGAGCGGGCGAGAGTGAGCGGTTGATATGGGGAGCGGGCGAGTGTGAGCGGGGGAATATGGGGAGCGGGCGAGTGTGAGCGGGGGATATGGGGACTGTGCGAATGTGTGTGGGGGATATGGGGATCGGACGAGTTTGAGCGGGGGGATATGGGGAGCGGGCGAGTGTGAGCCGGGGATATGGGGAGCGGGCGAGTGTGAGCGGGGGGATATGGTGAGCGGGCGAGTGTGAGCAGGGGATATGGGGAGCGGGCAAGTGTGAGCGGGGGAATATGGGGAGCGGGCGAGTGTGAGCGGGGGATATGGGGAGCGGGCCAGTGTGAGCGTGAGGATATGGGGAGTGGGCGAGTGTGAGCGGGGGAATATCGAGAGCGGGCGAGTGTGAGCGGGACGATATGGGGAGTGGGCGAGTGTGAGCGGGGGTATATGGGGAGCGGGCGAGTGTGAGCGGGAGGAAATGGGGAGCGGGCGAGTGTGAGCGGGGGACATGGGGAGCGGGCGAGTTTGAGCGGGGGGATATGGGGAGCGGGCGAGTGTGAGCGGGGGATATGGGGAGCGGGCGAGTGTGAGCGGGGGATATGGGGAGCGGGTGAGTGTGAGCGGGGGGAAATGGGGAGCGGGCGAGTGTGAGCGGGGAATATGGGTAGCAGGCGAGTTTGAGCCGGGGGATATGGGGAGCGGGCGAGTGTGAGCGGGGGATATGGGGAGCGGGCGAGTGTGAGCGGGGGATATGGGGAGCGGGCGAGTGTGAGCGGGGGGATATGGGGAGCGGGCGACTGTGAGCGGGGGGATATGGGGAGCGGGCGAGTGTGAGCGGGGATATGGAGAACGGGTGAGTGTGAGCGGGGGTATCAGGGGAGCGGGCGAGTGTGAGCGGGAGATATGGGGAGCGGGCGAATGTGAGCGGGGGATATGGGGAGCGGGTGAGTGTGAGCGGGGGGATATTGCGAGTGGACGAGTGTGAGCGGCAGGATATGGGGAGTGGGCGAGTGTGAACGGGGGGACATGGGGAAGCGGGCGAGTGTGAGCGGGGGGATATGGGGAGCGGGCGTGTGTGAGCGGGGGATATGGGGATCCGGCGAGTGCGAGCGGGGGGATATGGGGAGCGGGCGAGTGTGAGCGGGGGGTATGGGGAGCGGGCGAGTGTGAGCGGGGGTATATGGGGAGCGGGGCGAGTGTGAGCGGGGGATATGGGGAGCAGGTGATATGGGGAGCGGGCGAAAGTGAGCGGGGGTATATGGGGAGCGGGCGAGTGTGAGCGGGGATATGGGGAGCGGGAGAGTGTGAGCGGGGAATATGGGGAGCGGGCGAGTGAGAGCGGGGGATATGGTGAGCGGGCGAGTGTGAGCGAGGGAATATGGGGAGCGGGCGAGTGTGAGCGGGGGATATGGGGAGCGGGCGAGTGTGAGCGGGGGATATGGGGAGCGGGCGAGTGTGAGCGGGGAGACATGGGGAGCGGACGAGTGTGAGCGGGGGGATATGGGGAGCGGGCGACTGTCAGCGGGGGGATATGGGAGAGCGGGCGAGTGTCAGCGGGGGGATATGGGGAGCGGGCGAGTGTGAGCGGGGGATATGGGGAGCGGGCGGTGTGAGCGGCGGTATGCGGAGCGGGCGAGTGTGAGCAGGGGGATATGGGGAGCGGTATGTGAGAGCGGGGATATGGGGAGCGGGCGAGTGTGAGCGAGGGATATGGGGAAGTGGGCGAGTGTGAGCGGGGGATATGGGGAGTGGGCGAGTGTGAGCGGGGGAATATGGGGAGCGGGCGAGTGTGAGCGGGGGAAATGGGGAGCAGGCGAGTGTGAGCGGGGAGATATGGGGAGTGGGCGAGTGTGAGCAGGGGACATGGGGAAGCGGGCGAGAGTGAGCGGGGGATATGGGGTGCAGGGAAGTGTGAGCGGGGGATATGGGGAGCGGGTGAGTGTGAGCGGGGATATGGGGAGCGGGCAATTGTGAGCGAGGGATATGGGGAGCGGGCGAGTGAGCGGGGATATGGGGACCGGGCGAGTGTGAGCAGGGGATATGGGGAGTGGCCGAGTGTGAGCGGGGGATATGGGGAGCGGGCCAGTGTGAGCGGGGGGATATGGGGAGCGGGCGACTGTGAGCGGGTTGATATGGGGTGCGGGCGAGTGTGAGCGGGAGATATGGGGAGCGGGCGAGTGTGAGCGGGGGATATGGGGAGCGGGTGAGTGTGAGCGGGGGATATTGCGAAGTGGACGAGTGTGAGCGGCAGGATATGGGGAAGCGGGCGAGTGTGAGCGGGGGGATATGGGGAGCGGGCGAGTGTGAGCGGGGGGATATGGGGAGCGGGCGAGTGTGAGCGGGGGGTATGGGGAGCGGGCGAGTGTGAGCGGGGGTATATGGGGAGCGGGCGAGTGTGAGCGGGGGGATATGGGGAGCCGGTGAGTGTGAGCGGGTGATATTGGGAGCGGGCGACTGTGAGCGGAGGATATGGGGAGCGGGGTGAGTGTGAGCGGGGGTATATTGGGAGCGGGCGAGTGTGAGCGGGAATATGGGGAGCGGGAGAGAGTGTGAGCGGGGGATATGGGGAGCAGGCGAGTGAGAGCGGGGGGATATGGTGAGCGGGCGAGTGTGAGCGAGGGAGTATGGGGAGCGGGCGAGTGTGAGCGGGGGATATGGGGAGCTCGCGAGTGTGAGTGGGGGATATGGGGTGCGGGTGAGTGTGAGCGGGGGTATATGGGGAGCGGGCGAGTCTGAGCGGGGATATGGGGGGGCGGGCGACTGTCAGCGGGGGATATGGGGAGCGGGCAAATGTGAGCGGGGATATGGGGAGCGGGCGAGTGTGAGCAGGGGGATATGGGGTGCTGGCGAGTGTGAGCGGGGAGATATGGGGAGCGGGCGAGTGTGAGTGGGGGGAGATGGGGGAGCGGGCGAGAGTGAGCGGGGAGATATGGGGAGCGGACGAGTGTGAGCGGGGGGATATGGGGAGCGGGTGAGTGTGAGCTGGGGATAATGGGGAGCGGGCGGGTGTGAGCGGGGGTATGCGGAGCGGGCGAGTGTGAGCGGGGGTATATGGGGAGCGGTATGTGAGAGCGGGGAAATGGGGAGTGGGCGAGTGTGAGCGATGGATATGGGGAGTGGGCGAGTGTGAGCGGGGGGATATGGGGAGTGGGCGAGTGTGAGTGGGGGAATATGGGGAGCGGGCGAGTGTGAGCGGGGGAAATGGGGAGCGGGCGAGTGGGAACGGGAAGATATGGGGAGCGGGCGAGTGTGAGCAGGGGACATGGGGAAGCGGGCGAGTGTGAGCGGGGTATATGGGGTGCGGGGAAGGGTGAGCGGGGGATATGGGGAGCGGGTGAGTGTGAGCGGGGATATGGGGAGCGGGCAAGTGTGAGCGAGGGATAATGGGGAGCGGGCGAGTGAGCGGGGATATGGGGACCGGGCGAGTGAGCGGGGATATGGGGAACCGGGCGAGTGTGAGCGGTGGATATGGGGAGTGGCCGAGTGTGAGCGGGGGATATGGGGAGCGGGCCAGTGTGAGCGGGGGGATATGGGGAGCGGGCGACTGTGAGCGGATTGATATGGGGTGCGGGCGAGTGTGAGAGGGGGATATGGGGATGGGGCGAGTATGAGTGGGGGGATATGGGGAGCGGGTGAGTGTGAGCGGGGGATATGGGGAGCCGGTGAGTGTGAGCGGGTGATATCGGGAGCGGGCGACTGTGAGCGGAGGATATGGGGAGCGGGCGAGTGTGAGCGGGGGATATGGGGAGCGGTTGAGTGTGAGCGGGGGATATGGGGAGCGGGCGAGTGTGAGCGGGGGATATGGGGAGCGGGCGATTGTGAGCGGGTGATATGGGGAGCGGGCGAGTGTGAGCGGGGGATATGGGGAGCGGTTGAGTGTGAGCGGGGGATATGGGGAGCGGGCGAGTGTGAGCGGGGGATATGGGGAGCGGGCGATTGTGAGCGGGTGATATGGGGAGCGGGCGAGTGTGAGCGGGGATATGGGGAGCGGGCGAGTTTGAGCGGGTGATCTGGGGAGCGGGCGAGTTTGAACGTATGATATAGGGAGCGGGCGAGTGTGAGCGGGGGGATATGGGGAGCGGGCGACTGTGAGCGGGGGATATGGGGAGCGGGCGAGAGTGAGCGGTTGATATGGGGAGCGGGCGAGTGTGAGCGGGGGAATATGGGGAGCGGGCGAGTGTGAGCGGGGGAATATGGGGAGCGGGCGAGTGTGAGCGGGGGATATGGGGAGCGGGCCAGTGTGAGCGTGAGGATATGGGGAGTGGGCGAGTGTGAGCGGGGGAATATCGAGAGCGGGCGAGTGTGAGCGGGACGATATGGGGAGTGGGCGAGTGTGAGCGGGGGTATATGGGGAGCGGGCGAGTGTGAGCGGGAGGAAATGGGGAGCGGGCGAGTGTGAGCGGGGGACATGGGGAGCGGGCGAGTTTGAGCGGGGGGATATGGGGAGCGGGCGAGTGTGAGCGGGGGATATGGGGAGCGGGCGAGTGTGAGCGGGGGATATGGGGAGCGGGTGAGTGTGAGCGGGGGGAAATGGGGAGCGGGCGAGTGTGAGCGGGGAATATGGGTAGCAGGCGAGTTTGAGCCGGGGGATATGGGGAGCGGGCGAGTGTGAGCGGGGGATATGGGGAGCGGGCGAGTGTGAGCGGGGGGATATGGGGAGCGGGCGACTGTGAGCGGGGGGATATGGGGAGCGGGCGAGTGTGAGCGGGGATATGGAGAACGGGTGAGTGTGAGCGGGGGGATCTGGGGAGCGGGCGAGTGTGAGCGGGAGATATGGGGAGCGGGCGAATGTGAGCGGGGGATATGGGGAGCGGGTGAGTGTGAGCGGGGGGATATTGCGAGTGGACGAGTGTGAGCGGCAGGATATGGGGAGTGGGCGAGTGTGAGCGGGGGGACATGGGGAGCGGGCGAGTGTGAGCGGGGGGATATGGGGAGCGGGCGTGTGTGAGCGGGGGATATGGGGATCCGGCGAGTGCGAGCGGGGGGATATGGGGAGCGGGCGAGTGTGAGCGGGGGGTATGGGGAGCGGGCGAGTGTGAGCGGGGGTATATGGGGAGCGGGCGAGTGTGAGCGGGGGATATGGGGAGCAGCTGATATGGGGAGCGGGCGAAAGTGAGCGGGGGTATATGGGGAGCGGGCGAGTGTGAGCGGGGATATGGGGAGCGGGAGAGTGTGAGCGGGGAATATGGGGAGCGGGCGAGTGAGAGCGGGGGGATATGGTGAGCGGGCGAGTGTGAGCGAGGGAATATGGGGAGCGGGCGAGTGTGAGCGGGGGATATGGGGAGCGGGCGAGTGTGAGCGGGAGATATGGGGAGCGGGCGAGTGTGAGCGGGGATATGGGGAGCGGGCGAGTGTGAGTGGGGGATATGGGGTGCGGGTGAGTGTGAGCGGGGGATATGGGGAGCGGGCGAGTCTGAGCGGGGATATGGGGGGCGGGCGAGTGTGTGCGGGGGATATGGGGAGCGGGCAAGTGTGAGCGGGGATATGGGGAGCGGGCGAGTGTGAGCAGGGGGATATGGGGTGCTGGCGAGTGTGAGCGGGGAGATATGGGGAGCGGGCAAGTGTGAGTGGGGGGAGATGGGGAGCGGGCGAGTGTGAGCGGGGAGATATGGGGAGCGGACGAGTGCGAGCGGGGGGATATGGGGAGCGGGCGACTGTCAGCGGGGGGATATGGGGAGCAGGCGAGTGTCAGCGGGGGGATATGGGGAGCGGGCGAATGTGAGCGGGGCGATATGGGCAGCGGGCGAGTGTCAGCAGGGGGATATGGGGAGCGGGCGAATGTGAGCGGGGCGATTTGGGGAGCGGGCGAGTGTGTGCGGAGGGATATGGGGAGCGGGCGAGTGTGAGCGGGGGGATATGGGGAGCGGGCGAGTGTGAGCGGGGGATATGGGGAGCGGGTGGGTGTGAGCGGGGGTATGCGGAGCGGGCGAGTGTGAGCGGGGGGATATGGGGAGCGGTATGTGAGAGCGGGGATATGGGGAGCGGGCGAGTGTGAGCGAGGGATATGGGGAGTGGGCGAGTGTGAGCGGGGGGATATGGGGAGTGGGCGAGTGTGAGTGGGGGAATATGGGGAGCGGGCGAGTGTGAGCGGGGGAAATGGGGAGCGGGCGAGTGTGAGCGGGGAGATATGGGGAGTGGGCGAGTGTGAGCAGGGGACATGGGGAAGCGGGCGAGAGTGAGCGGGGGATATGGGGTGCGGGGATGTGTGAGCGGGGGATATGGGGAGCGGGTGAGTGTGAGCGGGGATATGGGGAGCGGGCAAGTGTGAGCCAGGGATATGGGGAGCGGGCGAAGTGAGCGGGGATGTGGGGAACCGGGCGAGTGTGAGCAGGGGATATGGGGAGTGGCCGAGTGTGAGCGGGGGATATGGGGAGCGGGCAAGTGTGAGCGGGGGGATATGGGGAGCGGGCGACTGTGAGCGGGTTGATATGGGGTGCGGGCGAGTGTGAGCGGGGGATATGGGGATGGGGCGAGTATGAGTGGGGGTATATGGGGAGCGGGCGAGTGTGAGCGGGGGATATGGGGAGCCGGTGAGTGTGAGCGGGTGATATCGGGAGCGGGCGACTGTGAGCGGAGGATATGGGGAGCGGGCGAGTGTGAGCGGGGGATATGGGGAGCGGGTGAGTGTGAGCGGGGGATATGAGGAGCGGGCGAGTGTGAGCGGGGGATATGGGGAGGGGGCGATTGTGAGTGGGTGATATGGGGAGCGGGCAAGTGTGAGCGGGGATATGGGGAGCGGGCGAGATTGAGCGGGTGATATGGGGAGCGGGCGAGTTTGAACGTATGATATGGGGAGCGGGCGAGTGTGAGCGGGGGGATATGGGGAGCGGGCGACTGTGAGCGGGGGATATGGGGAGCGGGCGAGAGTGAGCGGTTGATATGGGGAGCGGGCGAGTGTGAGCGGGGGATATGGGGACTGTGCGAATGTGAGTGGGGGATATGGGGAGCGGGCGAGTTTGAGCGGGGGGATATGGGGGAGCGGGGGAGTGTGAGCGGGGGATATGGGGAGCGGGTGGGTGTGAGCGGGGGTATGCGGAGCGGGCGAGTGTGAGCGGGGGGATATGGGGAGCGGTATGTGAGAGCGGGGATATGGGGAGCGGGCGAGTGTGAGCGAGGGATATGGGGAGTGGGCGAGTGTGGGGGGATATGGGGAGTGGGTGAGTGTGAGTGGGGGAATATGGGGAGCGGGCGAGTGTGAGCGGGGGAAATGGGGAGCGGGCGAGTGTGAGCGGGGAGATATGGGGAGTGGGCGAGTGTGAGCAGGGGACATGGGGAGCGGGCGAGAGTGAGCGGGGGATATGGGGTGCGGGGATGTGTGAGCGGGGGATATGGGGAGCGGGTGAGTGTGAGCGGGGATATGGGGAGCGGGCAAGTGTGAGCCGGGGATATGGGGAGCGGGCGAGTGAGCGGGGATATGGGGACCGGGCGAGTGTGAGCAGGGGATATGGGGAGTGGCCGAGTGTGAGCGGGGGATATGGGGAGCGGGCCAGTGTGAGCGGGGGGATATGGGGAGCGGGCGACTGTGAGCGGGTTGATATGGGGTGCGGGCGAGTGTGAGCGGGGGATATGGGGATGGGTCGAGTATGAGTGGGGGTATATGGGGAGCGGGCGAGTGTGAGCGGGGGATATGGGGAGCCGGTGAGTGTGAGCGGGTGATATCGGGAGCGGGCGACTGTGAGCGGAGGATATGGGGAGCGGGCGAGTGTGAGCGGGGGATATGGGGAGCGGGTGAGTGTGAGCGGGGGATATGAGGAGCGGGCGAGTGTGAGCGGGGGATATGGGGAGGGGGCGATTGTGAGTGGGTGATATGGGGAGCAGGCAAGTGTGAGCGGGGATATGGGGAGCGGGCGAGTTTGAGCGGGTGATATGGGGAGCGGGCGAGTTTGAACGTATGATATGGGGAGCGGGCGAGTGTGAGCGGGGGGATATGGGGAGCGGGCGACTGTGAGCGGGGGATATGGGGAGCGGGCGAGAGTGAGCGGTTGATATGGGGAGCGGGCGAGTGTGAGCGGGGGATATGGGGACTGTGCGAATGTGAGTGGGGGATATGGGGAGCGGGCGAGTTTGAGCGGGGGGATATGGGGAGCGGGGGAGTGTGTGCGGGGGATATGGGGAGTGGGCGAGTGTGAGCGGGGTGATATGGGGAGCGGGCGAGTGTGAGGGAGGGGATAAGGGGAGCGGGCGAGTGTGAGCAGGGGGATATGGGGAGCGGGCGAGAGTGAGCCGGGGATATGGGGAGCGGGCGAGTGTGAGCGGGGGGATATGGTGAGCGGGCGAGTGTGAGCAGGGGATATGGGGAGCGGGCAAGTGTGAGCGGGGGAATATGGGGAGCGGGCGAGTGTAAGCGGGGGATATGGGGAGCGGGCCAGTGTGAGCGGGAGGATATGGGGAGCGGGCGAGTGTGAGCGGGGGAATATCGAGAGCGGGCGAGTGTGAGCGGGACGATATGGGGAGTGGGCGAGTGTGAGCGGGGGTATATGGGGAGCGGGCGAGTATGAGCGGGAGGAAATGGGGAGCGGGCGAGTGTGATCGGGGGATATGGGGAGCGGGCGAGTTTGAGCGGGGGGATATGGGGAGCGGGTGAGTGTGAGCGGGGGATATGGGGAGCGGGTGAGCCTGAGCGGGGATATGGGGGGCGGGCGAGTGTGTGCGGGGGATATGGGGAGCGGGCAAGTGTGAGCGGGGATATGGGGAGTGGGCGAGTGTGAGCAGGGGGATATGGGGTGCTGGTGAGTGTGAGCGGGGAGATATGGGGAGCGGGCGAGTGTGAGTGGGGGAGATGGGGAGCGGGCGAGTGTGAGCGGGGGATATGGGGAGCGGGCGAGTGTGAGCGGGGAGATATGGGGAGCGGACGAGTGTGAGCGGGGGGATATGGGGAGCGGGCGACTGTCAGCGGGGGGATATGGGGAGCGGGCGAGTGTCAGCGGGGGGATATGGGGAGCGGGCGAATGTGAGCGGGGCGATATGGGGAGCGGGCGAGTGTGTGCGGGGGGATATGGGAAGCGGGCGAGTGTGAGCGGGGGGATATGGGGAGCGGGCGAGTGTGAGCGGGGGGATATGGGGAGTGGGCGAGTTTGAGTGGGGGAATATGGGGAGCGGGCGAGTGTGAGCGGGGGAAATGGGAAGCGGGCGAGTGTGAGCGGGAAGATATGGGGAGCGGGCGAGTGTGAGCAGGGGACATGGGGAGCGGGCGAGTGTGAGCGGGGTATATGGGGTGCGGGGAAGGGTGAGCGGGGGATATGGGGAGCGGGTGAGTGTGAGCGGGGATATGGGGAGCGGGCAAGTGTGAGCGAGGGATATGGGGAGCGGGCGAGTGAGCGGGGATATGGGGACCGGGCGAGTGAGCGGGGATATGGGGACCGGGCGAGTGTGAGCGGTGGATATGGGGAGTGGTATGTGAGAGCGGGGAAATGGGGAGCGGGCGAGTGTGAGCGAGGGATATGGGGAGTGGGCGAGTGTGAGCGGGGGGATATGGGGAGTGGGCGAGTGTGAGTGGGGGAATATGGGGAGCGGGCGAGTGTGAGCGGGGGAAATGGGGAGCGGGCGAGTATGAGCGGGAAGATATGGGGAGCGGGCGAGTGTGAGCAGGGGACATGGTGAGCGGGCGAGTGTGAGCGGGGTATATGGGGTGCGGGGAAGGGTGAGCGGGGGATATGGGGAGCGGGTGAGTGTGAGCGGGGATATGGGGAGCGGGCAAGTGTGAGCGAGGGATATGGGGAGCGGGCGAGTGAGCGGGGATATGGGGACCGGGCGAGTGAGCGGGGATATGGGGACCGGGCGAGTGTGAGCGGTGGATATGGGGAGTGGCCGAGTGTGAGCGGGGGATATGGGGAGCGGGCCAGTGTGAGCGGGGGGATATGGGGAGCGGGCGACTGTGAGCGGGTTGATATGGGGTGCGGGCGAGTGTGAGCGGGGGATATGGGGATGGGGCGAGTATGAGTGGGGGGATATGGGGAGCGGGTGAGTGTGAGCGGGGATATGGGGAGCCGGTGAGTGTGAGCGGGTGATATCGGGAGCGGGCGACTGTGAGCGGAGGATATGGGGAGCGGGCGAGTGTGAGCGGGGGATATGGGGAGCGGTTGAGTGTGAGCGGGGGATATGGGGAGCGGGCGAGTGTGAGCGGGGGATATGGGGAGCGGGCGATTGTGAGCGGGTGATATGGGGAGCGGGCGAGTGTGAGCGGGGGATATGGGGAGCGGTTGAGTGTGAGCGGGGGATATGGGGAGCGGGCGAGTGTGAGCGGGGGATATGGGGAGCGGGCGATTGTGAGCGGGTGATATGGGGAGCGGGCGAGTGTGAGTGGGGATATGGGGAGCGGGCGAGATTGAGCGGGTGATATGGGGAGCGGGCGAGTTTGAACGTATGATATAGGGAGCGGGCGAGTGTGAGCGGGGGGATATGGGGAGCGGGCGACTGTGAGCGGGGGATATGGGGAGCGGGCGAGAGTGAGCGGTTGATATGGGGAGCGGGCGAGTGTGAGCGGGGGAATATGGGGAGCGGGCGAGTGTGAGCGGGGGATATGGGGACTGTGCGAATGTGTGTGGGGGATATGGGGATCGGACGAGTTTGAGCGGGGGGATATGGGGAGCGGGCGAGTGTGAGCCGGGGATATGGGGAGCGGGCGAGTGTGAGCGGGGGGATATGGTGAGCGGGCGAGTGTGAGCAGGGGATATGGGGAGCGGGCAAGTGTGAGCGGGGGAATATGGGGAGCGGGCGAGTGTGAGCGGGGGATATGGGGAGCGGGCCAGTGTGAGCGGGAGGATATGGGGAGTGGGCGAGTGTGAGCGGGGGAATATCGAGAGTGGGCGAGTGTGAGCGGGACGATATGGGGAGTGGGCGAGTGTGAGCGGGGGTATATGGGGAGCGGGCGAGTGTGAGCGGGAGGAAATGGGGAGCGGGCGAGTGTGAGCGGGGGACATGGCGAAGCGGGCGAGTTTGAGCGGGGGGATATGGGGAGCGGGCGAGTGTGAGCGGGGGATATGGGGAGCGGGCGAGTGTGAGCGGGGGATATGGGGAGCGGGTGAGTGTGAGCGGGGGGAAATGGGGAGCGGGCGAGTGTGAGCGGGGAATATGGGCAGCAGTCGAGTTTGAGCCGGGGGATATGGGGAGCGGGCGAGTGTGAGCGGGGGATATGGGGAGCGGGCGAGTGTGAGCGGGGGATATGGGGAGCGGGCGAGTGTGAGCAGGGAGATATGGGGAGCGGGCGACTGTGAGCGGGGGGATATGGGGAGCGGGCGAGTGTGAGCGGGGATATGGAGAACGGGCGAGTGTGAGCGGGGGGATCTGGGGAGCGGGCGAGTGTGAGCGGGAGATATGGGGAGCGGGCGAATGTGAGCGGGGGATATGGGGAGCGGGTGAGTGTGAGCGGGGGGATATTGCGAGTGGACGAGTGTGAGCGGCAGGATATGGGGAGTGGGCGAGTGTGAGCGGGGGGGACATGGGGAGCGGGCGAGTGTGAGCGGGGGGATATGGGGAGCGGGCGTGTGTGAGCGGGGGATATGGGGATCCGGCGAGTGCGAGCGGGGGGATATGGGGAGCGGGCGAGTGTGAGCGGGGGGTATGGGGAGCGGGCGAGTGTGAGCGGGGGTATATGGGGAGCGGGCGAGTGTGAGCGGGGGATATGGGGAGCAGGTGATATGGGGAGCGGGCGAATGTGAGCGGGGGGGGAGCGGGCGAGTGTGAGCGGGGATATGGGGAGCGGGAGAGTGTGAGCGGGGAATATGGGGAGCGGGCGAGTGAGAGCGGGGGGATATGGTGAGCGGGCGAGTGTGAGCGAGGGAATATGGGGAGCGGGCGAGTGTGAGCGGGGGATATGGGGAGCGGGCGAGTGTGAGCGGGAGATATGGGGAGCGGGCGAGTGTGAGCGGGGATATGGGGAGCGGGCGAGTGTGAGTGGGGGATATGGGGTGCGGGTGAGTGTGAGCGGGGGATATGGGGAGCGGGCGAGTCTGAGCGGGGATATGGGGGGCGGGCGAGTGTGTGCGGGGGATATGGGGAGCGGGCAAGTGTGAGCGGGGATATGGGGAGCGGGCGAGTGTGAGCAGGGGGATATGGGGTGCTGGCGAGTGTGAGCGGGGAGATATGGGGAGCGGGCAAGTGTGAGTGGCGGGAGATGGGGAGCGGGCGAGTGTGAGCGTGGAGATATGGGGAGCGGACGAGTGCGAGCGGGGGGATATGGGGAGCGGGCGACTGTCAGCGGGGGGATATGGGGAGCGGGCGAGTGTCAGCGGGGGGATATGGGGAGCGGGCGAATGTGAGCGGGGCGATATGGGCAGCGGGCGAGTGTCAGCAGGGGGATATGGGGAGCGGGCGAATGTGAGCGGGGCGATATGGGGAGCGGGCGAGTGTGTGCGGGGGGATATGGGGAGCGGGCGAGTGTGAGCGGGGGATATGGGGAGCGGGCGAGTGTGAGCGGGGGGATATGGGGAGCGGGTGGGTGTGAGCGGGGGTATGCGGAGCGGGCGAGTGTGAGCGGGGGGATATGGGGAGCGGTATGTGAGAGCGGGGATATGGGGAGCGGGCGAATGTGAGCGAGGGATATGGGGAGTGGCGAGTGTGAGCGGGGGGATATGGGGAGTGGGCGAGTGTGAGTGGGGGAATATGGGGAGCGGGCGAGTGTGAGCGGGGGAAATGGGGAGCGGGCGACTGTGAGCGGGTTGATATGGGGTGCGGGCGAGTGTGAGCGGGGGATATGGGGATGGGGCGAGTATGAGTGGGGGGATATGGGGAGCGGGCGAGTGTGAGCGGGGGATATGGGGAGCCGGTGAGTGTGAGCGGGTGATATCGGGAGCGGGCGACTGTGAGCGGAGGATATGGGGAGCGGACGAGTGTGAGCGGGGGATATGGGGAGCGGGTGAGTGTGAGCGGGGGATATGAGGAGCGGGCGAGTGTGAGCGGGGGATATGGGGAGGGGGCGATTGTGAGTGGGTGA
>NC_140990.1:11389898-11423709 GCF_052327205.1 Somniosus microcephalus | reverse complement strand
CTCACCATATTCCCCGCTCACACTCGCCCGCTCCCCATATCACCCGCTCACACTCGCCCGCTCCCCATATCCCCCCTCTCACACTCACCCGCTCCCCAAATCATCCCGCTCACACTCGCCCGCTCAACATATCCCCCGCTCACACTCGCCCGCTCCCCATATCCCCCGCTCACACTCGCCCGCTCCCAATATCCCCCGCTCACACTTGCCCGGTCCCCATATCCCCCGCTCATACTCGCCCGCTCCACATATCCCCCGCTCACACTCGCCCGCTCCACATATCCCCCGCTCACACTCGCCCGCTCCCCATATCCCCCGCTCACACCCTACCGCTCACCATATCCCCCGCTCACACTCGCCCGCTCCCCATATCCCCGCTCACACTCGCCCGCTCCCCATATCCCCGCTCACACTTGCCAGCTTGCCATGTCCCCCCGCTCACACTCGCCCACTCCCCATATCCCCGCTCACACTCGCCCGCTCCCCATATCCCCGCTCACACTCGCCCGCTCCCAATATCCCCCCGCTCACACTCGCCCGCTCTCCATATCCCCCTGCTCAAACTCGCCCGCTCCCCATTTCCTCTCGCTCACACTCGCCCGCTCCCCATATACCCCCGCTCACACTCGCCCACTCCCTATATCGTCCCGCTCACACTCGCCCGCTCTCGATATTCCCCCGCCCACACTCGCCCGCTCCCCGTATCCTCCCGCTCACACTGGCCCGCTCCCCATATCCCCCGCTCACACTCGCCCGCTCCCCATATTCCCCCGCTCACACTTGCCCGCTCCCCATATCTCCCCGCTCACACTCGCCCACTCCCCATATCTCCCGCACACACTCCCCCGCTCCCCATATCACCCCGCTCAAACTCGCCCGCTCCCCATATCCCCCACTCACACTCGCACAGTCCCCATATCCCCCGCTCACACTCGCCCGCTCCCCATATTCCCCCGCTCACACTCGCCCGCTCCCCATATCAACCGCTCACTCTCGCCCGCTCCCCATATCCCCCGCTCACAGTCGCCCCGCTCCCCATATCCCCCACTCACACTCGCCCTCTCCCCATATCATACGTTCAAACTCGCCCGCTCCCCATATCACCCGCTCAAACTCGCCCGCTCCCCATATCCCCGCTCACACTCGCCCGCTCCCCATATCACCCGCTCACAATCGCCCGCTCCCCATATCCCCTGCTCACACTCGCCCGCTCCCCATATCCCCCGCTCACACTCGCCCGCTCCCCATATCCCCGCTCACACTCGCCCGCTCCCCATATCACCCGCTCACAATCGCCCGCTCCCCATATCCCCTGCTCACACTCGCCCGCTCCCCATATCCCCCGCTCACACTCGCCCGGTCCCCATATCCCCGCTCACTCGCCCGCTCCCCATATCCCTCGCTCACACTTGCCCGCTCCCCATATCCCCGCTCACACTCACCCGCTCCCCATCCCCCGCTCACACTTCCCCGCACACCATATCCCCCGCTCACACTCGCCCGCTCCCCATGTCCCTGCTCACACTCGCCCACTCCCCATATCTCCCCGCTCACACTCGCCCGCTCCCCATTTCCCCCGCTCCCCATATTCCCCCACTCACACTCGCCCACTCCCCATATCCCCCCGCTCACACTCGCCCACTCCCCATATCCCTCGCTCACACTCGCCTGCTCCCCATATCCCCGCTCTCACATACCACTCCCCATATCCCCCCGCTCACACTCGCCCGCTCCGCATACCCCCGCTCACACCCGCCCGCTCCCCATATCCCCCGCTCACACTCGCCCGCTCCCCATATCCCCCCGCTCACACTCGCCCGCTCCCCATATCCCCCCGCACACACTCGCCCGCTCCCCATATCGCCCCGCTCACATTCGGCCGCTCCCCATATCCCCCCGCTGACACTCGCCCGCTCCCCATATCCCCCGCTGACAGTCGCCCGCTCCCCATATCCCCCCGCTCACACTGGCCCGCTCCCCATATCCCCCGCTCACACTCGGCCACTCCCCATATCCCCCGCTCACACTCGCCCGGTCCCCATATCCCCGCTCACTCGCCCGCTCCCCATATCCCTCGCTCACACTTGCCCGCTCCCCAGATCCCCGCTCACACTCACCCGCTCCCCATCCCCCGCTCACACTTCCCCGCACACCATATCCCCCGCTCACACTCGCCCGCTCCCCATGTCCCCTGCTCACACTCGCCCACTCCCCATATCTCCCCGCTCACACTCGCCCGCTCCCCATTTCCCCCGCTCCCCATATTCCCCCACTCACACTCGCCCACTCCCCATATCCCCCCGCTCACACTCGCCCACTCCCATATCCCTCGCTCACACTCGCCCGCTCCCCATATCCCCGCTCTCACATACCACTCCCCATATCCCCCGCTCACACTCGCCCACTCCGCATACCCCCGCTCACACCGGCCCGCTCCCCATATCCCCGCTCACACTCGCCCGCTCCCCATATCCCCCCGCTCACACTCGCCCGCTCCCCATATCCCCCCGCACACACTCGCCCGCTCCCCATATCGCCCCGCTCACATTCGCCCGCTCCCCATATCCCCCCGCTGACACTCGCCCGCTCCCCATATCCCCCCGCTGACAGTCGCCCGCTCCCCATATCCCCCCGCTCACACTCGCCCGCTCCCCATATCTCCCCGCTCACACTCGCCCGCTCCCCATATCCCCCGCTCACACTCGCCCGCTCCCCATCTCCCCCCACTCACACTCGCCCGCTCCCCATATCTCCCCGCTCACACTCACCAGCACCCCATATCCCCCTGCTCACACTCGCCCACTCCCCATATCCCCACACACACTTGCCCGCTCCCCATATCCCCGCACACACTCGCCCGCCCCCCATATCCCCGCTCAGGCTCACCCGCTCCCCATATCCCCCGCTCACACTCACCCGCACCCCATATCCCCCGCTCACACTCGCCCGCTCCCCATATCCCCCGCACACAATCGCCCGCTCCCCATATCCCCCGCTCAAACTCGCCCGCTCCCCATATCCCCCGCTCACACTCGCCCGCTCCCCATTTCCTCCCGCTCACACTCGCCCGCTCCCCATATACCCCCGCTCACACTCGCCCACTCCCCATATCGTCCCGCTCACACTCGCCCGCTCTCGATATTCCCCGCTCACACTCGCCCGCTCCCCATATCCTCCCGCTCACACTGGCCCGCTCCCCATATCCCCCGCTTACACTCGCCCGCTCCCCATATTCCCCCGCTCACACTTGCCCGCTCCCCATATCCCCTGCTCACACTCGCCCGCTCACCATATCCCCCCGCTCACACTCGCCCGCTCCCCATATCCCCGGCTCACTCTCGCCCGCTCCCGATATCCCCCTGCTCACACTCGCCCGCTCGCCTTATCCCCTCCCTCACACTCGCCCGCTCCCCATATCACCCCGCTCACACTCGCCCACTCCCCATATCCCCCGCACACACTCCCCCGCTCCCCATATCCCCCCGCTCAAACTCGCCCGCTCCCCATATCCCCCACTCACATTCGCACAGTCCCCATATCCCCCGCTCACACTCGCCCGCTCCCCATATTCCCCCTCTCACACTCGCCCGCTCCCCATATCAACCGCTCACTCTCGCCCGCTCCCCATATCCCCCGCTCACAGTCGCCCGCTCCCCATATCCCCCCGCTCACACTCGCCCGCTCCCCATATCATACGTTCAAACTCGCCCGCTCCCCATATCACCCGCTCAAACTCGCCCGCTCCCCATATCCCCGCTCACACTTGTCCGCTCCCCATATCACCCACTCACAATCGCCCCCTCCCCATATCCCCCGCTCACACTCGCCCGCTCCTCATATCCCCCGCTCACACTCACCCGCTCCCCATATCCCCCGCTCACACTCGCCGCTCCCCATATCCTCCGCTCACAGTCGCCCGCTCCCGATATCACCCGCTCACACTCACCGGCTCCCCATATCCCCCGCTCACACTCGCCCGCTCCCCATATCCCCCCACTCATACTCGCCCCATCCCCATATCCCCCGCTCACACTCGCCCGCACCCCATATCAACCCGCTCACAGTCGCCCGCTCCCCATATCCCCCCGCTCACACTGGCCCGCTCCCCATATCCCCCGCTCACACTCGGCCACTCCCCATATCCCCTGCTCACACTCGCCCGGTCCCCATATCCCCGCTCACTCGCCCGCTCCCCATATCCCTGGCTCACACTTGCCCGCTCCCCATATCCCCGCTCACACTCACCCGCTCCCCATATCCCCCGCTCACACTTCCCCGCACCCCATATCCCCCGCTCACTCTCGCCCGCTCCCCATGTCCCCTGCTCACACTCGCCCACTCCCCATATCTCCCCGCTCACACTCGCCCGCTCCCCATTTCCCCCGCTCACACTCGCCCGCTCCCCATATCCCTCCACTCACACTCGCCCACTCCCATATCCCCCGCTCACACTCGCCCACTCCCCATATCCCTCGCTCACACTCGCCCGCTCCCCATATTCCCGCTCTCACATACCGCTCCCCATATCCCCCCGCTCACACTCGCCCGCTCCGCATACCCCCGCTCACACCCGCCCGCTCCCCATATCCCCCGCTCACACTCGCCCGCTCCCCATATCCCCCCGCTCACACTCGCCCGCTCCCCATATCCCCCCGCACACACTCGCCCACTCCCCATATCGCCCCGCTCACATTCGCCCTCTCCCCATATCCCCCTGCTGACACTCGCCCGCTCCCCATATCGCCCCGCTCACATTCGCCCGCTCCCCATATCCCCCCGCTGACACTCGCCCGCTCCCCATATCCCCCCGCTGACAGTCGCCCGCTCCCCATATCCCCCCGCTCGCACTCGTCCGCTCCCCATATCTCCCGCTCACACTCGCCCGCTCCCCATCTCCCCCCACTCACACTTGCCCGCTCCCCATATCTCCCCGCTCACACTCGCCAGCACCCCATATCCCCCTGCTCACACTCGCCCGCTCCCCATATCCCCGCTCACACTTGCCCGCTCCCCATATCCCCCGCACACACTCGCCCGCCCCCCATATCCCCGCTCAGACTCGCCCGCTCCCCATATCCCCCGCTCACTCACCCGCACCCCATATCCCCCACTCACACTCGCCCGCTCCCCATATCCCCCGCTCACACTCGCCCGCTCCACATATCTCCCGCTCACACTCGCCCGCTCCCCATATCCCCCGCTCACACTCGCCCGCTCCCCATATTCCCTCGCTCACACTCGCCCGCTCACCATATCCCCCCGCTCTCACTCGCCCGCTCCCCATATTCCCCGCTCACACTCTCCCGCTCCCCATATCCCCGCTCACACTCGCCCGCTCCCCATATACCCCCGCTCACGTTCGCCCGCTCCCCATATCACCTGCTCCCCATATCACCCGCTCACACTCGCCCACTCCCCATATACCCCCGCTCACACTCGCCCGCTCCCCATACCCCCCGCTCACACTCGCCCGCTCCCCATATCCCCCCGCTCACACTCGCCCGCTCCCCATGTCCCCCCGCTCACACTCGCCCACTCCCCATATCCTGCCGCTCACACTCGTCCACTCGCAATATCCCCCCGCTCACACTCACCCGCTCCCCATATCCCCCGCTCACATTCGCCCGCTCCCCATATCTCCCGCTCACACTCGCCCGCTCCCCAGATCCCCCCGCTCACACTCGCCCGTTCTCCATATCCCCGCTCACACTCGCCCGCTCCCCATATCCCCCGCTCACACTCGCCCGCTCCCCATTTCCCCCGCTCCCCATATTCCCCCGCTCACACTCGCCCACTCCCCATATCCCTCGCTCACACTCGCCTGCTCCCCATATCCCCGCTCTCACATACCACTCCCCATATCCCCCCGCTCACACTCGCCCGCTCCGCATACCCCCGCTCACACCCGCCCGCTCCCCATATCCCCCGCTCACACTCGCCCGCTCCCCATATCCCCCCGCTCACACTCGCCCGCTCCCCATATCCCCCCGCACACACTCGCCCGCTCACCATATCGCCCCGCTCACATTCGCCCGCTCCCCATATCCCCCCGCTCACACTCGCCCGCTCCCCATATCCCCCCGCTCACACTCGCCCGCTCCCCATATCCCCCCGCACACACTCGCCCGCTCACCATATCGCCCCGCTCACATTCGCCCGCTCCCCATATCCCCCCGCTCACACTCGCCCGCTCCCCATATCCCCCCGCACACACTCGCCCGCTCACCATATCGCCCCGCTCACACCCGCCCGCTCCCCATATCCCCCGCTCACACTCGCCCGCTCCCCATATCCCCCCGCTCACACTCGCCCGCTCCCCATATACCCCCGCACACACTCGCCCGCTCACCATATCGCCCCGCTCACATTCGCCCCCTCCCCATATCCCCCCACTGACACTCGCCCGCTCCCCATATCCCCCCGCTGACAGTCGCCCGCTCCCCATATCCCCCCGCTCACACTGGCCCGCTCCCCATATCCCCCGCTCACACTCGGCCACTCCCCATATCCCCCGCTCACACTCGCCCGCTCCCCATATCCCCGCTCACTCGCCCGCTCCCCATATCCCTCGCTCACACTTGCCCGCTCCCCATATCCCCGCTCACACTCACCCGCTCCCCATCCCCCGCTCACACTTCCCCGCACACCATATCCCCCGCTGACACTCGCCCGCTTCCCCATGTCCCCTGCTCACACTCGCCCACTCCCCATATCTCCCCACTCACACTCGCCCGCTCCCCATTTCCCCCGCTCCCCATATTCCCCCACTCACACTCGCCCACTCCCCATATCCCCCCGCTCACACTCGCCCACCCCCCATATCCCTCGCTCACACTCGCCCGCTCCCCATATCCCCGCTCTCACATACCACTCCCCATATCCCCCCGCTCACACTCGCCCGCTCCGCATACCCCCGCTCACACCCGCCCGCTCCCCATGTCCCCCGCTCACACTCGCCCGCTCCCCATATCCCCCGCTCACACTCGCCCGCTCCCCATATCGCCCCGCTCACATTCGCCCGCTCCCCATATCCCCCCGCTGACACTCGCCCGCTCCCCATATCCCCCCGCTCACACTCGCCCGATCCCCATATACCCCCGCTCACATTCGCCCGCTCCCCTATCACCTGCTCCCCATATCCCCCGCTCACACTCGCCCGCTCCCCATATACCCCCGCTCACACTCGCCCGCTCCCCATACCCCCCGCTCACACTCGCCCGCTCCGCATATCCCCCCGCTCGCACTCGCCGGATCCCCATATCCCCCGCTCACACACGCCCGCTCCCCATATCCCCCCGCTCACACTCGCCCGCTCCCCATGTCCCCCCGCTCACACTCGCCCACTCCCCATATCCTGCCGCTCACACTCGTCCACTCGCAATATCCCCCCGCTCACACTCACCCGCTCCCCATATCCCCCGCTCACATTCGCCCGCTCCCCATATCGCCCGCTCACACTCGCCCGCTCCCCAGATCCCCCCGCTCACACTCGCCCGTTCTCCATATCCCCGCTCACACTCGCCCGCTCCCCATATCCCCCCGCTCACAGTCGCCCGCTCCCCATATCCCCCCGCTCACACTCGCCTGCTCCCCATATCCCCCGCTCACACTCGCCCGCTCCCCATATCCCCCGCTCACACTCGCCCGCTCCCCATATCCCCCGGCTCAAACTCGCCTGCTACCCATATTCCCCGCTCACACTCGCCCGCTCCCCATTTCCCCCCGCTCACACTCACCCGCTCCCCATATCCCCCGCTCACACTCGCCCGCTCCCCATATCCCCCGCTCACACTCGCCCGCTCCCCATATCCCCCCGCTCAAACTCGCCCGCTCCCCATGTCCCCCGCTCACACTCGCCCGCTCCCCATTTCCTCCCGCTCACACTCGCCCGCTCCCCATATACCCCCGCTCACACTCGCCCACTCCCCATATCGTCCCGCTCACACTCGCCCGCTCTCGATATTCCCCCGCTCACACTCGCCCACTCCCCATATCCTCCCGCTCACACTGGCCCGCTCCCCATATCCCCCGCTCACACTCGCCCGCTCCCCATATTCCTCCGCTCACACTTGCCCGCTCCCCATATCCCCTGCTCACACTCGCCCGCTCACCATATCCCCCCGCTCACACTCGCCCGCTCCCCATATCCCCGGCTCACACTCGCCCGCTCCCCATATCCCCCCGCTCAAACTCGTCCGATCCCCATATCCCCCACGCACATTCGCACAGTCCCCATATCCCCCGCTCACACTCGCCCGCTCCCCATATTCCCCCGCTCACACTCGCCCGCTCCCCATATCAACCGCTCACTCTCGCCCGCTCCCCATATCCCCCGCTCACAGTCGCCCGCTCCCCATATCGTCCTGCTCACACTCGCCCGCTCTCGATATTCCCCCGCTCACACTCGCCCACTCCCCATATCCTCCTGCTCACACTGGCCCGCTCCCCATATCCCCCGCTCACACTCGCCCGCTCCCCATATCCCCCGCTCACACTCGCCCGCTCCCCATATCACCCGCTCACAATCGCCCGCTCCCCATATCCCCCGCTCACACTCGCCCGCTCCCCATATCCCCCGCTCACACTCAACCGCTCCCAATATCCCCCGCTCACACTCGCCCGCTCCCCATATCCTCCGCTCACAGTCGCCCGCTCCCGATATCACCCGCTCACACTCACCGGCTCCCCATATCCCCCGCTCACACTCACCCGCTCTCCATATCCCCCCACTCATACTCGCCCCATCCCCATATCCCCCACTCACACTCGCCCGCACCCCATATCAACCCGCTCACAGTCGCCCGCTCCCCATATCCCCCCGCTCACACTGGCCCGCTCCCCATATCCCCCGCTCACACTCGGCCACTCCCCATATCCACCGCTCACACTCGCCCGGTCCCCATATCCCCGCTCACTCGCCCGCTCCCCATATCCCTCGCTCACACTTGCCCGCTCCCCATATCCCCGCTCACACTCACCCGCTCCCCATATCCCCCGCTCACCCTTCCCCGCACCCCATATACCCCGCTCACACTCGCCCGCTCCCCATGTCCCCTGCTCACACTCGCCCGCTCCTCATATCTTCCCGCTCTCACTCGCCCGCTCCCCATTTCCCCCGCTCACACTCGCCCGCTCCCCGTATTCCCCCACTCACACTCGCCCACTCCCCATATCCCCCCGCTCACACTCGCCCACTCCCCATATCCCTCGCTCACACTCGCCCGCTCCCCATTTCCCCGCTCTCACATACCGCTCCCCATATACCCCCGCTCACACTCGCCCGCTCCGCATACCCCCGCTCACACCCGCCCGCTCCCCATATCCCCAGCTCACACTCGCCCGCTCCCCATATCCCCCCGCTCACACTCGTCCGCTCCCCATATCTCCCCGCTCACACTCGCCCGCTCCCCATCTCCCCCCACTCACACTCGCCCGCTCCCCATATCTCCCCGCTCACACTCGCCAGCACCCCATATCCCCCTGCTCACACTCGCCCGCTCCCCATATCCCCGCTCACATTTGCCCGCTCCCCATATCCCCCGCTGACAGTCGCCCGCCCCCCATATCCCCGCTCAGACTCGCCCGCTCCCCATATCCCCCGCTCACACTCACCCGCACACCATATCCCCTCGCTCACACTCGCGAGCTCCCCATATCCCCCGCTCACACTCGCCCGCTCCCCATATTCCCTCGCTCACACTCGCCCGCTCACCATATCCCCCCGCTCTCACTCGCCTGCTCCCCATATCCCCCGCTCACACTCTCCCGCTCCCCATATCCCCGCTCACACTCGCCCGCTCCCAATATACCCCCGCTCACACTCACCCGCTCCCCATATCCTCCGCTCACAGTCGCCCTCTCCCAAAATCACCCGCTCACACTCACCGGCTCCCCATATCCCCCCGCTCACACTCGCCCGCTCCCCATATACCCCCGCTCACACTCGCCCGCTCCCCATATCCCCCCGCTCAAACTCGTCCGATCCCCATATCCCCCACGCACATTCGCACAGTCCCCATATCCCCCGCTCACACTCGCCCGCTCCCCATATTCCCCCGCTCACACTCGCCCGCTCCCCATATCAACCGCTCACTCTCGCCCGCTCCCCATATCCCCCGCTCACAGTCGCCCGCTCCCCATATCGTCCTGCTCACACTCGCCCGCTCTCGATATTCCCCCGCTCACACTCGCCCACTCCCCATATCCTCCTGCTCACACTGGCCCGCTCCCCATATCCCCCGCTCACACTCGCCCGCTCCCCATATCCCCCGCTCACACTCGCCCGCTCCCCATATCACCCGCTCACAATCGCCCGCTCCCCATATCCCCCGCTCACACTCGCCCGCTCCCCATATCCCCCGCTCACACTCAACCGCTCCCAATATCCCCCGCTCACACTCGCCCGCTCCCCATATCCTCCGCTCACAGTCGCCCGCTCCCGATATCACCCGCTCACACTCACCGGCTCCCCATATCCCCCGCTCACACTCACCCGCTCTCCATATCCCCCCACTCATACTCGCCCCATCCCCATATCCCCCACTCACACTCGCCCGCACCCCATATCAACCCGCTCACAGTCGCCCGCTCCCCATATCCCCCCGCTCACACTGGCCCGCTCCCCATATCCCCCGCTCACACTCGGCCACTCCCCATATCCACCGCTCACACTCGCCCGGTCCCCATATCCCCGCTCACTCGCCCGCTCCCCATATCCCTCGCTCACACTTGCCCGCTCCCCATATCCCCGCTCACACTCACCCGCTCCCCATATCCCCCGCTCACCCTTCCCCGCACCCCATATACCCCGCTCACACTCGCCCGCTCCCCATGTCCCCTGCTCACACTCGCCCGCTCCTCATATCTTCCCGCTCTCACTCGCCCGCTCCCCATTTCCCCCGCTCACACTCGCCCGCTCCCCGTATTCCCCCACTCACACTCGCCCACTCCCCATATCCCCCCGCTCACACTCGCCCACTCCCCATATCCCTCGCTCACACTCGCCCGCTCCCCATTTCCCCGCTCTCACATACCGCTCCCCATATACCCCCGCTCACACTCGCCCGCTCCGCATACCCCCGCTCACACCCGCCCGCTCCCCATATCCCCAGCTCACACTCGCCCGCTCCCCATATCCCCCCGCTCACACTCGTCCGCTCCCCATATCTCCCCGCTCACACTCGCCCGCTCCCCATCTCCCCCCACTCACACTCGCCCGCTCCCCATATCTCCCCGCTCACACTCGCCAGCACCCCATATCCCCCTGCTCACACTCGCCCGCTCCCCATATCCCCGCTCACATTTGCCCGCTCCCCATATCCCCCGCTGACAGTCGCCCGCCCCCCATATCCCCGCTCAGACTCGCCCGCTCCCCATATCCCCCGCTCACACTCACCCGCACACCATATCCCCTCGCTCACACTCGCGAGCTCCCCATATCCCCCGCTCACACTCGCCCGCTCCCCATATTCCCTCGCTCACACTCGCCCGCTCACCATATCCCCCCGCTCTCACTCGCCTGCTCCCCATATCCCCCGCTCACACTCTCCCGCTCCCCATATCCCCGCTCACACTCGCCCGCTCCCAATATACCCCCGCTCACACTCACCCGCTCCCCATATCCTCCGCTCACAGTCGCCCTCTCCCAAAATCACCCGCTCACACTCACCGGCTCCCCATATCCCCCCGCTCACACTCGCCCGCTCCCCATATACCCCCGCTCACACTCGCCCACTCCCCATATCCCTCGCTCACACTCGCCCGCTCCCCATATTCCCGCTCTCACATACCGCTCCCCATATCCCCCCGCTCACACTCGCCCGCTCCGCATACCCCCGCTCACACCCGCCCGCTCCCCATATCCCCCGCTCACACTCGCCCGCTCCCCATATCCCCCCGCTCACACTCGCCCGCTCCCCATATCCCCCCGCACACACTCGCCCACTCCCCATATCGCCCCGCTCACATTCGCCCTCTCCCCATATCCCCCTGCTGACACTCGCCCGCTCCCCATATCGCCCCGCTCACATTCGCCCGCTCCCCATATCCCCCCGCTGACACTCGCCCGCTCCCCATATCCCCCCGCTGACAGTCGCCCGCTCCCCATATCCCCCCGCTCGCACTCGTCCGCTCCCCATATCTCCCCGCTCACACTCGCCCGCTCCCCATCTCCCCCCACTCACACTTGCCCGCTCCCCATATCTCCCCGCTCACACTCGCCAGCACCCCATATCCCCCTGCTCACACTCGCCCGCTCCCCATATCCCCGCTCACACTTGCCCGCTCCCCATATCCCCCGCACACACTCGCCCGCCCCCCATATCCCCGCTCAGACTCGCCCGCTCCCCATATCCCCCGCTCACACTCACCCGCACCCCATATCCCCCACTCACACTCGCCCGCTCCCCATATCCCCCGCTCACACTCGCCCGCTCCCCATATCTCCCGCTCACACTCGCCCGCTCCCCATATCCCCCGCTCACACTCGCCCGCTCCCCATATTCCCTCGCTCACACTCGCCCGCTCACCATATCCCCCCGCTCTCACTCGCCCGCTCCCCATATTCCCCGCTCACACTCTCCCGCTCCCCATATCCCCGCTCACACTCGCCCGCTCCCCATATACCCCCGCTCACGTTCGCCCGCTCCCCATATCACCTGCTCCCCATATCACCCGCTCACACTCGCCCGCTCCCCATATACCCCCGCTCACACTCGCCCGCTCCCCATACCCCCCGCTCACACTCGCCCGCTCCCCATATCCCCCCGCTCACATTCGCCCGCTCCCCATGTCCCCCCGCTCACACTCGCCCACTCCCCATATCCTGCCGCTCACACTCGTCCACTCGCAATATCCCCCCGCTCACACTCACCCGCTCCCCATATCCCCCGCTCACATTCGCCCGCTCCCCATATCTCCCGCTCACACTCGCCCGCTCCCCAGATCCCCCCGCTCACACTCGCCCGTTCTCCATATCCCCGCTCACACTCGCCCGCTCCCCATATTCCCCCGCTCACACTCGCCCACTCCCCATATCCCTCGCTCACACTCGCCTGCTCCCCATATCCCCGCTCTCACATACCACTCCCCATATCCCCCCGCTCACACTCGCCCGCTCCGCATACCCCCGCTCACACCCGCCCGCTCCCCATATCCCCCGCTCACACTCGCCCGCTCCCCATATCCCCCCGCTCACACTCGCCCGCTCCCCATATCCCCCCCGCACACACTCGCCCGCTCACCATATCGCCCCGCTCACATTCGCCCGCTCCCCATATCCCCCCGCTCACACTCGCCCGCTCCCCATATCCCCCCGCTCAAACTCGTCCGCTCCCCATATCCCCCACTCACATTCGCACAGTCCCCATATCCCCCGCTCACACTCGCCCGCTCCCCATATTCTCCCGCTCACACTCGCCCGCTCCCCATATCAACCGCTCACTCTCGCCCGCTCCCCATATCCCCCGCTCACAGTCGCCCGCTCCCCATATCCCCCCGCTCACACTCGCCCGCTCCACATATCAAACGTTCAAACTCGCCCGCTCCCCATATCACCCGCTCAAACTCGCCCGCTCCCCATATCCCCGCTCACACTCGCCCGCTCCCCATATCACCCGCTCACAATCGCCCGCTCCCTATATCCCCCGCTCACACTCGCCCGCTCCCCATATCCCCCGCTCACACTCAACCGCTCCCCATATCCCCCGCTCACACTCGCCCGCTCCCCATATCCTCCGCTCACAGTCGCCCGCTCCCGATATCACCCGCTCACACTCACCGGCGCCCCATATCCCCCGCTCACACTCGCCCGCTCCCCATATCCCCCCACTCATACTCGCCCCATCCCCATATCCCCCGCTCACACTCGCCCGCACCCCATATCAACCCGCTCACAGTCGCCCGCTCCCCATATCCCCCCGCTCACACTGTCCTGCTCCCCATATCCCCCGCTCACACTCGGCCACTCCCCATATCCCCCGCTCACACTCACCCGGTCCCCATATCCCCGCTCACTCGCCCGCTCCCCATATCCCTCGCTCACACTTTCCCCGCTCCCCATATCCCCGCTCACACTCACCCGCTCCCCATATCCCCCGCTCACACTTCCCCGCACCCCATATACCCCGCTCACACTCGCCCGCTCCCCATGTCCCCTGCTCACACTCGCCCGCTCCCCATATCTCCCCGCTCACACTCGGCCCGCTCCCCATATTCCCCCACTCACACTCGCCCACTCCCCTTATCCCCCCGCTCACACTCGCCCTCTCCCCATATCCCTCGCTCACACTCGCCCGCTCCCCATTTCCCCGCTCTCACATACCGCTCCCCCATATCCCCCCGCACACACTCGCCCGCTCCGCATACCCCCGCTCACACCTGCCCGCTCCCCATATCCCCAGCTCACACTCGCCCCGCTCCCCATATCCCCCCGCTCACACTCGTCCGCTCCCCATATCTCCCCGCTCACACTCGCCCGCTCCCCATATCCCCCGCTCACACTCGCCCGCTCCCCATCTCCACCCACTCACACTCGCCCGCCTCCCCATATCTTCCCGCTCACACTCGCCAGCTCCCCATATCCCCCTGCTCACACACGCCCGCTCCCCATATCCCCGCTCACACTTGCCCGCTCCCCATATCCCCCGCTCACACTCGCCCCGCCCCCCATATCCCCGCTCAGACTCGCCCGCACCCCATATCCCCCGCTCACACTCACCCGCACCCCATATCCCCCACTCACACTCGCGAGCTCCCCATATCCCCCGCTCACACTCGCCCGCTCCCCATATTCCCTCGCTCACACTCGCCCGCTCACCATATCCCCCCGCTCTCACTCGCCTGCTCCCCATATCCCCCGCTCACACTCTCCCGCTCCCCATATCCCCGCTCACACTCGCCCGCTCCCAATATACCCCCGCTCACACTCACCCGCTCCCCATATCCTCCGCTCACAGTCGCCCGCTCCCGATATCACCCGCTCACACTCACCGGCTCCCCATATCCCCCGCTCACACTCGCCCGCTCCCCATATCCCCCCACTCATACTCGCCCCATCCCCATTACCCCCGCTCACACTCGCCCGCACCCCATATCAACCCGCTCACAGTCGCCCGCTCCCCATATCCCCCCGCTCACACTGGCCCGCTCCCCATATCCCCCGCTCACACTCGGCCACTCCCCATATCCCCCGCTCACACTCGCCCGGTCCCCATATCCCCGCTCACTCGCCCGCTCCCCATATCCCTCGCTCACACTTTCCCGCTCCCCATATCCCCGCTCACACTCACCCGCTCCCCATATCCCCCGCTCACACTTCCCCGCACCCCATATACCCTGCTCACACTCGCCCGCTCCCCATGTCCCCTGCTCACACTCGCCCGCTCCCCATATCTCCCCGCTCACTCGCCCGCTCCCCATATTCCCCCACTCACACTCGCCCACTCCCCATATCCCCCCGATCTCACAAACTGCTCCCCATATCCCCCCGCACTCGCCCGCTCCGCATACCCCCGCTCACACCCGCCCGCTCCCCATATCCCCAGCTCACACTCGCCCGCTCCCCATATCCCCTGCTCCCCATACCCCCGCTCACACTTGCCCGCTCCCCATATCCCCCGCTCACACTCGCCCGCTCCCCATATCCCCCCGCTCAAACTCGCCCGCTCCCCATGTCCCCCGCTCACACTCGCCCGCTCCCCATTTCCTCCCGCTCAAACTCGCCCGCTCTCGATATTCCCCCGCTCACACTCGCCCACTGCCCATATCCTCCCGCTCACACTGGCCCGCTCCCCATATCCCCCGCTCACACTCGCCCGCTCTCGATATTCCCCCGCTCACACTCGCCCACTGCCCATATCCTCCCGCTCACACTGGCCCGCTCCCCACATCCCACTGCTCACACTCGCCCGCTCCCCATATCCCCTCCCTCACACTCGCCCGCTCCCCATATCACCCCGCTCACACTCGCCCACTCCCCATATCCCCCGCACACACTCCCCCGCTCCCCATATCCCCCCGCTCAAACTCGTCCGCTCCCCATATCCCCCACTCACATTCGCACAGTCCCCATATCCCCCGCTCACACTCGCCCGCTCCCCATATTCTCCCACTCACACTCGCCCGCTCCCCATATCAACCGCTCACTCTCGCCCGCTCCCCATATCCCCCGCTCACAGTCGCCCGCTCCCCATATCCCCCCGCTCACACTCGCCCGCTCCACATATCAAACGTTCAAACTCGCCCGCTCCCCATATCACCCGCTCAAACTCGCCCGCTCCCCATATCCCCGCTCACACTCGCCCGCTCCCCATATCACCCGCTCACAATCGCCCGCTCCCTATATCCCCCGCTCACACTCGCCCGCTCCCCATATCCCCCGCTCACACTCAACCGCTCCCCATATCCCCCGCTCACACTCGCCCGCTCCCCATATCCTCCGCTCACAGTCGCCCGCTCCCGATATCACCCGCTCACACTCACCGGCGCCCCATATCCCCCGCTCACACTCGCCCGCTCCCCATATCCCCCCACTCATACTCGCCCCATCCCCATATCCCCCGCTCACACTCGCCCGCACCCCATATCAACCCGCTCACAGTCGCCCGCTCCCCATATCCCCCCGCTCACACTGTCCCGCTCCCCATATCCCCCGCTCACACTCGGCCACTCCCCATATCCCCCGCTCACACTCACCCGGTCCCCATATCCCCGCTCACTCGCCCGCTCCCCATATCCCTCGCTCACACTTTCCCGCTCCCCATATCCCCGCTCACACTCACCCGCTCCCCATATCCCCCGCTCACACTTCCCCGCACCCCATATACCCCGCTCACACTCGCCCGCTCCCCATGTCCCCTGCTCACACTCGCCCGCTCCCCATATCTCCCCGCTCACACTCGCCCGCTCCCCATATTCCCCCACTCACACTCGCCCACTCCCCTTATCCCCCCGCTCACACTCGCCCACTCCCCATATCCCTCGCTCACACTCGCCCGCTCCCCATTTCCCCGCTCTCACATACCGCTCCCCATATCCCCCCGCACACACTCGCCCGCTCCGCATACCCCCGCTCACACCTGCCCGCTCCCCATATCCCCAGCTCACACTCGCCCGCTCCCCATATCCCCCCGCTCACACTCGTCCGCTCCCCATATCTCCCCGCTCACACTCGCCCGCTCCCCATATCCCCCGCTCACACTCGCCCGCTCCCCATCTCCACCCACTCACACTCGCCCGCTCCCCATATCTTCCCGCTCACACTCGCCAGCTCCCCATATCCCCCTGCTCACACACGCCCGCTCCCCATATCCCCGCTCACACTTGCCCGCTCCCCATATCCCCCGCTCACACTCGCCCGCCCCCCATATCCCCGCTCAGACTCGCCCGCACCCCATATCCCCCGCTCACACTCACCCGCACCCCATATCCCCCACTCACACTCGCGAGCTCCCCATATCCCCCGCTCACACTCGCCCGCTCCCCATATTCCCTCGCTCACACTCGCCCGCTCACCATATCCCCCCGCTCTCACTCGCCTGCTCCCCATATCCCCCGCTCACACTCTCCCGCTCCCCATATCCCCGCTCACACTCGCCCGCTCCCAATATACCCCCGCTCACACTCACCCGCTCCCCATATCCTCCGCTCACAGTCGCCCGCTCCCGATATCACCCGCTCACACTCACCGGCTCCCCATATCCCCCGCTCACACTCGCCCGCTCCCCATATCCCCCCACTCATACTCGCCCCATCCCCATTACCCCCGCTCACACTCGCCCGCACCCCATATCAACCCGCTCACAGTCGCCCGCTCCCCATATCCCCCCGCTCACACTGGCCCGCTCCCCATATCCCCCGCTCACACTCGGCCACTCCCCATATCCCCCGCTCACACTCGCCCGGTCCCCATATCCCCGCTCACTCGCCCGCTCCCCATATCCCTCGCTCACACTTTCCCGCTCCCCATATCCCCGCTCACACTCACCCGCTCCCCATATCCCCCGCTCACACTTCCCCGCACCCCATATACCCTGCTCACACTCGCCCGCTCCCCATGTCCCCTGCTCACACTCGCCCGCTCCCCATATCTCCCCGCTCACTCGCCCGCTCCCCATATTCCCCCACTCACACTCGCCCACTCCCCATATCCCCCCGCTCTCACAAACTGCTCCCCATATCCCCCCGCACTCGCCCGCTCCGCATACCCCCGCTCACACCCGCCCGCTCCCCATATCCCCAGCTCACACTCGCCCGCTCCCCATATCCCCTGCTCCCCATACCCCCGCTCACACTTGCCCGCTCCCCATATACCCCCGCTCACACTCGCCCGCTCCCCATACCCCCCGCTCACACTCGCCCGCTCCCCATATCCCCCCGCTCACACTCGTCCGCTCCCCATATCTCCCCGCTCACACTCGCCCGCTCCCCATATCCCCCGCTCACACTCGCCCGCTCCCCATCTCCCCCCACTCACACTCGCCCGCTCCCCATATCTCCCCGCTCACACTCGCCAGCACCCCATATCCCCCTGCTCACACTCGCCCGCTCCCCATATCCCCGCGCACACTTGCCCGCTCCCCATATCCCCAGCTCACACTCGCCCGCTCCCCATATCCCCCCGCTCACACTCGTCCACTTCCCATATCTCCCCGCTCACACTCGCCCGCTCCCCATATCCCCCGCTCACACTCGCCCGCCCCCCATCTCCCCCCACTCACACTCGCCCGCTCCCCATATCTCCCCGCTCACACTCGCCAGCACCCCATATGCCCCTGCTCACACTCGCCCGCTCCCCATATCCCCGTTCACACTTGCCCGCTCCCCATATCCCCCGCTCACATTCGCCCGCTCCCCATATCTCCCGCTCACACTCGCCCGCTCCCCAGATCCCCCCGCTCACACTCGCCCGTTCTCCATATCCCCGCTCACACTCGCCCGCTCCCCATATCCCCCCGCTCACACTCGCCCGCTCCCCATATCCCCCCGCTCACACTCGCCCGCTCCCCATATCCCCCGCTCACACTCGCCCGCTCCCCATATCCCCCGCTCACACTCGCCCGCTCCCCATATCCCCCGGCTCACACTCGCCTGCTACCCATATTCCCCGCTCACACTCGCCCGCTCCCCATTTCCCCCCGCTCACACTCACCCGCTCCCCATATCCCCCGCTCACACTCGCCCGCTCCCCATATCCCCCGCTCACACTCGCCCGCTCCCCATATCCCCCCGCTCAAACTCGCCCGCTCCCCATGTCCCCCGCTCACACTCGCCCGCTCCCCATTTCCTCCCGCTCACACTCGCCCGCTCCCCATATACCCCCGCTCACGCTCGCCCACTCCCCATATCGTCCCGCTCACACTGGCCCGCTCCCCATAGCCCCCGCTCACACTCGCCCGCTCCCCATATTCCCCCGCTCACACTTGCCCGCTCCCCATATCCCCTGCTCACACTCGCCCGCTCACCATAGCCCCCCGCTCACACTCGCCCGCTCCCCATATCCCCGGCTCACACTCGCCCGCTCCCCATATCCCCCCGCTCAAACTCGTCCGATCCCCATATCCCCCACACACATTCGCACAGTCCCCATATCCCCCGCTCACACTCGCCTGCTCCCCATATTCCCCCGCTCACACTCGCCCGCTCCCCATATCAACCGCTCACTCTCGCCCGCTCCCCATATCCCCCGCTCACAGTCGCCCGCTCCCCATATCCCCCCGCTCACACTCGCCCGCTCCCTATATCATACGTTCAAACTCGCCCGCTCCCCATATCACCCGCTCAAACTCGCCCGCTCCCCATATCCCCGCTCACACTCGCCCGCTCCCCATATCACCGGCTCACAATCGCCCGCTCCCCATATCCCCCGCTCACACTCGCCCGCTCCCCATATCCCCCGCTCACACTCAACCGCTCCCCATATCCCCCGCTCACACTCAACCGCTCCCCATATCACCCGCTCACAATCGCCCGCTCCCCATATCCCCCGCTCACACTCGCCCCGCTCCCCATATCCCCCGCTCACACTCAACCGCTCCCCATATCCCCCGCTCACACTCGCCCGCTCCCCATATCCTCCGCTCACAGTCGCCCGCTCCCGATATCACCCGCTCACACTCGCCCGCTCCCCATATCCCCCCGCTCACACTCACCCTCTCTCCATATCCCCCGCTCACACTCGCCCACTCCCCATATTCCCCCTGCTCACACTCGCCCGCTCCCCAAAACCCCCCGCTCACACTCGCCCGCTCCCAATATCCCCCGCTCACACTCACCCGCTCCCCATACTCCCCCCGCTCACACTCGCCCGCTCCCCATATCCCCCCGCTCACACTCGCCCGCTCCCCATATCCCCCGCTCACACTCGCCCGCTCCCCATATCCCCCGCTGCATACTCGCCCGCTCCCCATATCCCACCGCTCACACTCCCCCGCTCACACTCGCCGGCTCCCCATATCCCCCGCTCACACACACCCGCTCCCCATATCCCCCCGCTCAAACTCGCCCGCTCCCCATATCCCCCCGCTCACACTCGCCCACTCCACATATCTCCCGCTCACACTCGCCCGCTCCACATATCCCCCCGCTCACACTCGCCCGCTCTCCATATCCCCCGTTAACACTCACCCGCTCCCCATATACCCCGCTCACTCTCGCCCGCTCCCCATTTCCCCCCGCTCACACTCGCCCGCTCCCCATATCCCCCGCTCAGACTCGCCCGCTCCCCATATCCCCCCGCTCACACTCGCCCGCTCCCCATATCACCCCGCTCACACTCGCCCGGTTCCCCATGTCCCCCCGCTCAAACTCACCCGCTCCCCATATCCCCCCGCTCACACACGCCCGCTCCCCATATCCCCCCGCTCACACTCGCCCGCTCCCCATATCCCCCGCTCACATTCGCCCGCTCCCCTATCCCCCCGCTCACACTCGCCCGCTCCCCATATCCCCCGCTCACACTCGCCCGCTCCCCATATCCCCCGCTCAAACTCGCCCGCTCCCCATGTCCCCCGCTCACACTCGCCCGCTCCCCATTTCCTCCCGCTCACACTCGCCCGCTCCCCATATACCCCCGCTCACACTCGCCCACTCCCCATATCGTCCCGCTCACACTCGCCCGCTCTCGATATTCCCCCGCTCACACTCGCCCACTCCCCGTATCCTCCCGCTGACACTGGCCCGCTCCCCATAGCCCCCGCTCACACTCGCCCGCTCCCCATATTCCCCCGCTCACACTTGCCCGCTCCCCATATCCCCTGCTCACACTCGCCCGCTCACCATAGCCCCCCGCTCACACTCGCCCGCTCCCCATATCCCCGGCTCACACTCGCCCGCTCCCCATATCCCCCCGCTCAAACTCGTCCGATCCCCATATCCCCCACACACATTCGCACAGTCCCCATATCCCCCGCTCACACTCGCCCGCTCCCCATATTCCCCCGCTCACACTCGCCCGCTCCCCATATCAACCGCTCACTCTCGCCCGCTCCCCATATCCCCCGCTCACAGTCGCCCGCTCCCCATATCCCCCCGCTCATACTCGCCCGCTCCCTATATCATACGTTCAAACTCGCCCGCTCCCCATATCACCCGCTCAAACTCGCCCGCTCCCCATATCCCCGCTCACACTCGCCCGCTCCCCATATCACCGGCTCACAATCGCCCGCTCCCCATATCCCCCGCTCACACTCGCCCGCTCCCCATATCCCCCGCTCACACTCAACCGCTCCCCATATCCCCCGCTCACACTCGCCCGCTCCCCATATCACCCGCTCACAATCGCCCGCTCCCCATATCCCCCGCTCACACTCGCCCGCTCCCCATATCCCCCGCTCACACTCAACCGCTCCCCATATCCCCCGCTCACACTCGCCCGCTCCCCATATCCTCCGCTCACAGTCGCCCGCTCCCGATATCACCCGCTCACACTCGCCCGCTCCCCATATCCCCCCGCTCACACTCACCCGCTCTCCATATCCCCCGCTCACACTCGCCCACTCCCCATATTCCCCCTGCTCACACTCGCCCGCTCCCCAAATCCCCCCGCTCACACTCGCCCGCTCCCAATATCCCCCGCTCACACTCACCCGCTCCCCATACTCCCCCCACTCACACTCGCCCGCTCCCCATATCTCCCCGCTCACACTCGCCAGCACCCCATATGCCCCTGCTCACACTCGCCCGCTCCCCATATCCCCGTTCACACTTGCCCGCTCCCCATATCCCCCGCTCACATTCGCCCGCTCCCCATATCTCCCGCTCACACTCGCCCGCTCCCCAGATCCCCCCGCTCACACTCGCCCGTTCTCCATATCCCCGCTCACACTCGCCCGCTCCCCATATCCCCCCGCTCACACTCGCCCGCTCCCCATATCCCCCCGCTCACACTCGCCCGCTCCCCATATCCCCCGCTCACACTCGCCCGCTCCCCATATCCCCCGCTCACACTCGCCCGCTCCCCATATCCCCCGGCTCACACTCGCCTGCTACCCATATTCCCCGCTCACACTCGCCCGCTCCCCATTTCCCCCCGCTCACACTCACCCGCTCCCCATATCCCCCGCTCACACTCGCCCGCTCCCCATATCCCCCGCTCACACTCGCCCGCTCCCCATATCCCCCCGCTCAAACTCGCCCGCTCCCCATGTCCCCCGCTCACACTCGCCCGCTCCCCATTTCCTCCCGCTCACACTCGCCCGCTCCCCATATACCCCCGCTCACACTCGCCCACTCCCCATATCGTCCCGCTCACACTGGCCCGCTCCCCATAGCCCCCGCTCACACTCGCCCGCTCCCCATATTCCCCCGCTCACACTTGCCCGCTCCCCATATCCCCTGCTCACACTCGCCCGCTCACCATAGCCCCCCGCTCACACTCGCCCGCTCCCCATATCCCCGGCTCACACTCGCCCGCTCCCCATATCCCCCCGCTCAAACTCGTCCGATCCCCATATCCCCCACACACATTCGCACAGTCCCCATATCCCCCGCTCACACTCGCCTGCTCCCCATATTCCCCCGCTCACACTCGCCCGCTCCCCATATCAACCGCTCACTCTCGCCCGCTCCCCATATCCCCCGCTC
The DNA here is from genome assembly GCF_052327205.1 of Somniosus microcephalus. NCBI lineage: Eukaryota > Metazoa > Chordata > Chondrichthyes > Squaliformes > Somniosidae > Somniosus > Somniosus microcephalus. The sequence goes on along the minus strand of NC_140990.1, from coordinate 11,400,630 downwards.
ACAGTCGCCCGCTCCCCATATCCCCCCGCTCACACTCGCCCGCTCCCTATATCATACGTTCAAACTCGCCCGCTCCCCATATCACCCGCTCAAACTCGCCCGCTCCCCATATCCCCGCTCACACTCGCCCGCTCCCCATATCACCGGCTCACAATCGCCCGCTCCCCATATCCCCCGCTCACACTCGCCCGCTCCCCATATCCCCCGCTCACACTCAACCGCTCCCCATATCCCCCGCTCACACTCAACCGCTCCCCATATCACCCGCTCACAATCGCCCGCTCCCCATATCCCCCGCTCACACTCGCCCGCTCCCCATATCCCCCGCTCACACTCAACCGCTCCCCATATCCCCCGCTCACACTCGCCCGCTCCCCATATCCTCCGCTCACAGTCGCCCGCTCCCGATATCACCCGCTCACACTCGCCCGCTCCCCATATCCCCCCGCTCACACTCACCCTCTCTCCATATCCCCCGCTCACACTCGCCCACTCCCCATATTCCCCCTGCTCACACTCGCCCGCTCCCCAAAACCCCCCGCTCACACTCGCCCGCTCCCAATATCCCCCGCTCACACTCACCCGCTCCCCATACTCCCCCCGCTCACACTCGCCCGCTCCCCATATCCCCCCGCTCACACTCGCCCGCTCCCCATATCCCCCGCTCACACTCGCCCGCTCCCCATATCCCCCGCTGCATACTCGCCCGCTCCCCATATCCCACCGCTCACACTCCCCCGCTCACACTCGCCGGCTCCCCATATCCCCCGCTCACACACACCCGCTCCCCATATCCCCCCGCTCAAACTCGCCCGCTCCCCATATCCCCCCGCTCACACTCGCCCACTCCACATATCTCCCGCTCACACTCGCCCGCTCCACATATCCCCCCGCTCACACTCGCCCGCTCTCCATATCCCCCGTTAACACTCACCCGCTCCCCATATACCCCGCTCACTCTCGCCCGCTCCCCATTTCCCCCCGCTCACACTCGCCCGCTCCCCATATCCCCCGCTCAGACTCGCCCGCTCCCCATATCCCCCCGCTCACACTCGCCCGCTCCCCATATCACCCCGCTCACACTCGCCCGGTCCCCATGTCCCCCCGCTCAAACTCACCCGCTCCCCATATCCCCCCGCTCACACACGCCCGCTCCCCATATCCCCCCGCTCACACTCGCCCGCTCCCCATATCCCCCGCTCACATTCGCCCGCTCCCCTATCCCCCCGCTCACACTCGCCCGCTCCCCATATCCCCCGCTCACACTCGCCCGCTCCCCATATCCCCCCGCTCAAACTCGCCCGCTCCCCATGTCCCCCGCTCACACTCGCCCGCTCCCCATTTCCTCCCGCTCACACTCGCCCGCTCCCCATATACCCCCGCTCACACTCGCCCACTCCCCATATCGTCCTGCTCACACTCGCCCGCTCTCGATATTCCCCCGCTCACACTCGCCCACTCCCCGTATCCTCCCGCTGACACTGGCCCGCTCCCCATAGCCCCCGCTCACACTCGCCCGCTCCCCATATTCCCCCGCTCACACTTGCCCGCTCCCCATATCCCCTGCTCACACTCGCCCGCTCACCATAGCCCCCCGCTCACACTCGCCCGCTCCCCATATCCCCGGCTCACACTCGCCCGCTCCCCATATCCCCCCGCTCAAACTCGTCCGATCCCCATATCCCCCACACACATTCGCACAGTCCCCATATCCCCCGCTCACACTCGCCCGCTCCCCATATTCCCCCGCTCACACTCGCCCGCTCCCCATATCAACCGCTCACTCTCGCCCGCTCCCCATATCCCCCGCTCACAGTCGCCCGCTCCCCATATCCCCCCGCTCATACTCGCCCGCTCCCTATATCATACGTTCAAACTCGCCCGCTCCCCATATCACCCGCTCAAACTCGCCCGCTCCCCATATCCCCGCTCACACTCGCCCGCTCCCCATATCACCGGCTCACAATCGCCCGCTCCCCATATCCCCCGCTCACACTCGCCCGCTCCCCATATCCCCCGCTCACACTCAACCGCTCCCCATATCCCCCGCTCACACTCGCCCGCTCCCCATATCACCCGCTCACAATCGCCCGCTCCCCATATCCCCCGCTCACACTCGCCCGCTCCCCATATCCCCCGCTCACACTCAACCGCTCCCCATATCCCCCGCTCACACTCGCCCGCTCCCCATATCCTCCGCTCACAGTCGCCCGCTCCCGATATCACCCGCTCACACTCGCCCGCTCCCCATATCCCCCCGCTCACACTCACCCGCTCTCCATATCCCCCGCTCACACTCGCCCACTCCCCATATTCCCCCTGCTCACACTCGCCCGCTCCCCAAATCCCCCCGCTCACACTCGCCCGCTCCCAATATCCCCCGCTCACACTCACCCGCTCCCCATACTCCCCCCGCTCACACTCGCCCGCTCCCCATATCCCCCCGCTCACACTCGCCCGCTCCCCATATCCCCCGCTCACACTCGCCCGCTCCCCATATCCCCCGCTGCACACTCGCCCGCTCCCCATATCCCACCGCTCACACTCCCCCGCTCACACTCGCCGGCTCCCCATATCCCCCGCTCACACACACCCGCTCCCCATATCCCCCCGCTCAAACTCGCCCGCTCCCCATATCCCCCCGCTCACACTCGCCCACTCCCCATATCTCCCGCTCACACTCGCCCGCTCCACATATCCCCCCGCTCACACTCGCCCGCTCTCCATATCCCCCGTTAACACTCACCCGCTCCCCATATACCCCGCTCACTCTCGCCCGCTCCCCATTTCCCCCCGCTCACACTCGCCCGCTCCCCATATCCCCCGCTCAGACTCGCCCGCTCCCCATATCCCCCCGCTCACACTCGCCCGCTCCCCATATCACCCCGCTCACACTCGCCCGGTCCCCATGTCCCCCCGCTCAAACTCACCCGCTCCCCATATCCCCCCGCTCACACACGCCCGCTCCCCATATCCCCCCGCTCACACTCGCCCGCTCCCCATATCCCCCGCTCACACTCGCCCGCTCCCCTATCCCCCCGCTCACACTCGCCCGCTCCCCATATCCCCCGCTCACACTCGCCCGCTCCCCATATCCCCCCGCTCACACTCGCCCGCTCTCCATATCCCCCGTTAACACTCACCCGCTCCCCATATACCCCGCTCACTCTCGCCCGCTCCCCATTTCCCCCCGCTCACACTCGCCCGCTCCCCATATCCCCCGCTCAGACTCGCCCGCTCCCCATATCCCCCCGCTCACACTCGCCCGCTCCCCATATCACCCCGCTCACACTCGCCCGGTCCCCATGTCCCCCCGCTCAAACTCACCCGCTCCCCATATCCCCCCGCTCACACACGCCCGCTCCCCATATCCCCCCGCTCACACTCGCCCGCTCCCCATATCCCCCGCTCACACTCGCCCGCTCCCCTATCCCCCCGCTCACACTCGCCCGCTCCCCATATCCCCCGCTCACACTCGCCCGCTCCCCATATCCCCCCGCTCACACTCGCCCGCTCCCCATATCCACCCGCTCAAACTCGCCCGCTCCCCATATCACCCCGCTCCCCATATCCCCCGCTCACACTCGCCCGCTCCCCATATCCCCCCGCTCACACTCGCCCACTCCCCATATCACCCGCTCACACTCGCCCGATCCACATATCACCCCGCTCACACTCGCGCGCTCCCCATATCCCCCGCTCACTCTCGCCCGCTCCCCATATCCCCCGCTCACAGTCGCCCGCTCCCCATATCCCCCCGCTCACACTCGCCCGCTCCCTATATCATACGTTCAAACTCGCCCGCTCCCCATATCACCCGCTCAAACTCGCCCGCTCCCCATATCCCCGCTCACACTCGCCCGCTCCCCATATCACCGGCTCACAATCGCCCGCTCCCCATATCCCCCGCTCACACTCGCCCGCTCCCCATATCCCCCGCTCACACTCAACCGCTCCCCATATCCCCCGCTCACACTCGCCCGCTCCCCATATCACCCGCTCACAATCGCCCGCTCCCCATATCCCCCGCTCACACTCGCCCGCTCCCCATATCCCCCGCTCACACTCAACCGCTCCCCATATCCCCCGCTCACACTCGCCCGCTCCCCATATCCTCCGCTCACAGTCGCCCGCTCCCGATATCACCCGCTCACACTCGCCCGCTCCCCATATCCCCCCGCTCACACTCACCCGCTCTCCATATCCCCCGCTCACACTCGCCCACTCCCCATATTCCCCCTGCTCACACTCGCCCGCTCCCCAAATCCCCCCGCTCACACTCGCCCGCTCCCAATATCCCCCGCTCACACTCACCCGCTCCCCATACTCCCCCCGCTCACACTCGCCCGCTCCCCATATCCCCCCGCTCACACTCGCCCGCTCCCCATATCCCCCGCTCACACTCGCCCGCTCCCCATATCCCCCGCTGCACACTCGCCCGCTCCCCATATCCCACCGCTCACACTCCCCCGCTCACACTCGCCGGCTCCCCATATCCCCCGCTCACACACACCCGCTCCCCATATCCCCCCGCTCAAACTCGCCCGCTCCCCATATCCCCCCGCTCACACTCGCCCACTCCCCATATCTCCCGCTCACACTCGCCCGCTCCACATATCCCCCCGCTCACACTCGCCCGCTCTCCATATCCCCCGTTAACACTCACCCGCTCCCCATATACCCCGCTCACTCTCGCCCGCTCCCCATTTCCCCCCGCTCACACTCGCCCGCTCCCCATATCCCCCGCTCAGACTCGCCCGCTCCCCATATCCCCCCGCTCACACTCGCCCGCTCCCCATATCACCCCGCTCACACTCGCCCGGTTCCCCATGTCCCCCCGCTCAAACTCACCCGCTCCCCATATCCCCCCGCTCACACACGCCCGCTCCCCATATCCCCCCGCTCACACTCGCCCGCTCCCCATATCCCCCGCTCACACTCGCCCGCTCCCCTATCCCCCCGCTCACACTCGCCCGCTCCCCATATCCCCCGCTCACACTCGCCCGCTCCCCATATCCCCCCGCTCACACTCGCCCGCTCCCCATATCCACCCGCTCAAACTCGCCCGCTCCCCATATCACCCCGCTCCCCATATCCCCCGCTCACACTCGCCCGCTCCCCATATCCCCCCGCTCACACTCGCCCACTCCCCATATCACCCGCTCACACTCGCCCGATCCACATATCACCCCGCTCACACTCGCGCGCTCCCCATATCCCCCGCTCACACTAGCCCGCTCCCCATATCCCCCTGCTCACATTCGCCCGCTCCCCATATCCCCCCGCTCAAACTCGCCCGCTCCCCATATCCCCCGCTCACACTCGCCCGCTACCCATATCCCCCCGCTCACACTCGCCCGCTCCCCATAACCCCACGCTCGCACTCGCCCGCTTCCCATATCCCCCGCTCGCACTCGCCCGCTACCCATATTCTACGCTCGCATTCGCCCGCTCCCCATATCCCCCACTCACAATCGCACGCTACCCATATTCCCCGCTCACACTCGCCCGCTCCCCATATACCCCGCTCACACTCACCCGCTCCCCATATTCCCCCGCTCACACTCGCCCGCTACCCATATCCCCCCGCTCACACTCGCCCGCTCCCCATAACCCCACGCTCACACTCGCCCGCTCCCCATATCCCCCGCTCACACTCTCCCGCTCCCCATATCCCCCCGCTCACACTCGCCCGCTCCCCATATCCCCCCGCTCAAACTCGCCCACTCCCCATATCCCCCCGCTCACACTCGCCCGCTCCCCATATCCCCCCGCTCACATGCGCCCGCTCCCCATATCCCCCCGCTCACACTCGCCCGCTACCCATATCACCCGCTCACACTCGCCCGCTCCCCATATACCCCCGCTCACACTCGACCACTCCCTATATCACCCGCTCACACTCGCCCGCTCCCCATATCCCCCGCTAACACTCGCCCGCTCACCATATCCCCCTGCTCACACTCACCCGCTCTCCATATCCCCCGCTCACACTCGCCCACTCCCCATATCCCCCGCTCACACTCGCCCACTCCCCATATCCCCCCGCTCACACTCGCCCGCTCCCCACATCCCCCCGCTCACCCTCGCCCGCTCCCCATATCCCCTGCTCACTCTCCCGCTCCCCTTATCCCCCGCTCACACACGCCCGCTCCCCATATCCCCCCGCTCACACTCGCCCGCTCCCCATATCACCCGCTCACACTCGCCCGCTCCCCATATCCCCCGCTCACACTCGCCCGCTCCCCATATCCCCCGCTCCCCATATCCGACGCTCACTCTCGCCCGCGCCACATATCCCCGCTCACTCGCCCGCTCCCCATATCCCCCAACTCACACTCGCCCGCACCCCATATCCCCCCGCTCACACTCGCCTGCTCCCCATATCCCCTGCTCACACTCGCCCGCTCCCCATATCCCCCCGCTCACACTTGCCCGCTCCCCATATCCCCCCGCTCACGCTCGCCCGCTCCCCATATCCCCCCACTCACACTCGCCCGCTCCCCATATCCCCCCGCTCACACTCGCCCGCTCCCCATATCCCCCCGCTCACACTCGTCCGCTCCCCATATCCCCCCGCTCACACTCGTCCGCTGCCCATATCCCACCGCTCACACTCGCCCGCTCCCCATATCACCCGCTCACACTCGCCCGCTCCCCATAACCGCCGCTCACTCTCGCCCGCGCCCCATATCCCCGCTCACTCGCCTGCTCCCCATATCCCCCTGCTCACACTCGCCCGCACCCCATATCCCCCCGCTCACACTCGCCTGCTCCCCATATCCCCTGCTCACACTCGCCCGCTCCCCATATCCCCCCGCTCACACTTGCCCGCTCCCCATATCCCCCCGCTCACACTCGCCCGCTCCCCATATCCCCCCACTCACACTCGCCCGCTCCCCATATCCCCCCGCTCACACTCGTCCGCTCCCCATATCCCCCCGCTTACACTCGCCCGCTCCCCATATCACCCGCTCACACTCGCCCGATCCCCATATCACCCCGCTCACACTCGCCCGCTCCCCATATCCCCCGCTCACACTCGCCCGCTCCCCATATCCTCCTGCTCACACTCGCCCACTCCCCATATCCCCCGCTCACACTCGCCCGCTCCCCATATCCCCCCGCTCACACTCGCCCGCTCCCCATATCCCCCCGCTCACATTCGCCCGCTCCCCATATTCCCCCGCTCACACTCGCCCGCTCCCCATATCCCCCCGCTCACACTCGCCCGATCCCCATATCACCCCGCTCACACTCGCCCGCTCCCCATATCCCCCGCTCACACTCGCCCTCTCCCCATATCCCCCCGCTCACACTCGCCCACTCCCCATATCCCCCCATCACACTTGCTCTCCATATCCCCCTTGCTCACTCACCTGCTCCCTGTATCCTCACTCGCCCGCTCCGAGTATCTCCGACACACACAGTTTGGACTTTGTCCCGAGGTTGGAGCGTTTATATTATGTTGCCCTCTTCCTGTAAATTCCTGTCTCTCTCTCTCTCTCTCTGTCTCTCTCACTCTCTGTCTCTCTCTCGCTCTCTGACTGTCTCTAACTCTCTCTCTCTCTCTCTCTGTCTGTGTCTCTCTCTCTGTCTCTGCCTCTCTCTGCCTCTCTCTGCCTCTCTCTATCTCCTACTCTGTATATAAATGGGTCTTTTTTGGGGTGGCAGGTGGTGACTCGTGGGGTACCCCAGGGATCAGTGCTTGGGCCCCAGCTATTCACAATATATATCAATGATTTGGATGAGGAAACCAAATGTAATATTTTCAAGTTTGCTGATGACACAAAACTAGGTGGGATTGTGAGTTGTGAGGAGGAAGCAAAGAGGCTTCAAGACGATTTAGACAAGTTGAGTGAGTGGGCAAATACATGGCAGATGCAGTATAATGTGGATAAATGTGAAGTTATCCACTTCGGTAGGAAAAACAAAGGCAGAGTATTATTTAAATGGTGATAGATTGGGAAATGTTGATGTACAGAGGGACCTGGGTGTTCTTGTACACCAGTCACTGAAAGCAAACATGCAGGTGCAGCAAGCAGTTAGGAAGGCAAATGGTACGTTGGCCTTCATTGTAAGAGGATTTGAGTACAGGAGCAAGGATGTCTTACTACAGTTATACAGGGCCTTGGTGAGACCACACCTGGAGTACTGTGTGCAGTTTTGGTCTCCTTACCTAAGAAAGGATATACTTGCCATAGAGGGAGTGCAGCGAAGGTTCACCAGACTGATTCCTGGGATGGCAGGACTGTCGTATGAGGAGAGATTGGGTCGACTAGGCCTGTATTCACTAGAGTTTAGAAGAATGAGAGGGGACCGCATTGAAATGTATAAAATTCTGACAGGGCTAGACTGACTGAATGCAGGGAGGATGTTTCCCCTGGCTGGGGGGGTCTAGAACGAGGGGTCACAGTCTCAGGATACGGGACAGGACATTTAGGACTGAGATGAGGAGAAATGTCTTCACTCAGAGGGTGGTGAACCTGTGGAATTCTCTACCACAGAAGGCTGTGGAGGCCAAGTCACTGAATATATTTAAGGAGGAGATAGATAGATTTCTAGACACAAAAGGGATCAAGGGGTATGGGGAGAGAGCAGGAATATGGTATTGAGATAGAAGATCAGCCATGATCATATTGAATGGCGGAGCAGGCTCGACGGGCCGACTCCTGCTCCTATTTTTCTATATTTCCATGTCTGTGAGACTGCTGTGTGTGTGAGACTGCTGTGTGTGTGTGTGTGTGTGAGACTGCTGTGTGTGTGTGTGTGTGTGTGTGAGACTGCTGTGTGTGTGTGTGTGTGTGTGTGTGTGTGAGACTGCTGTGTGTGTGTGTGTGTGTGTGAGACTGCTGTGTGTGTGTGTGAGACTGCTGTGTGTGTGTGTGTGTGTGTGTGTGTGTGACTGCTGTGTGTGTGTGTGAGACTGCTGTGTGTGTGTGTGTGTGTGAGACTGCTGTGTGTGTGTGTGTGTGAGACTGCTGTGTGTGTGTGTGTGAGAGACTGCTGTGTGTGTGTGTGTGAGAGACTGCTGTGTGCGTGTGTGTGTGAGACTGCTGTGTGTGTGTGTGTGTGTGAGATTGCTGTGTGTGTGTGTGTGAGACTGCTGTGTGTGTGTGTGTGTGAGACTGCTGTGTGTGTGTGTGTGAGACTGCTGTGTGTGTGTGTGTGTGTGAGACTGCTGTGTGTGTGTGAGACTGCTGTGTGTGTGTGTGTGTGTGAGACTGCTGTGTGTGTGTGTGTGTGTGTGAGACTGCTGTGTGTGTGTGTGTGTGTGAGACTGCTGTGTGTGTGTGTGAGACTGCTGTGTGTGTGTGTGAGACTGCTGTGTGTGTGTGTGTGTGAGACTGCTGTGTGTGTGTGTGAGACTGCTGTGTGTGTGTGTGTGTGTGAGACTGCTGTGTGTGTGTGTGTGTGAGACTGCTGTGTGTGTGTGTGTGTGTGAGACTGCTGTGTGTGTGTGTGTGTGTGTGTGAGACTGCTGTGTGTGTGTGTGTGTGAGACTGCTGTGTGTGTGTGTGTGAGACTGCTGTGTGAGTGTGTGTGTGAGACTGCTGTGTGTGTGTGTGTGTGTGTGAGACTGCTGTGTGTGTGTGTGTGTGTGAGACTGCTGTGTGTGTGTGTGAGACTGCTGTGTGTGTGTGTGTGTGTGTGAGACTGCTGTGTGTGTGTGTGTGTGTGTGAGACTGCTGTGTGTGTGTGTGTGTGAGACTGCTGTGTGTGTGTGTGAGACTGCTGTGTGTGTGTGTGAGACTGCTGTGTGTGTGTGTGTGTGTGAGACTGCTGTGTGTGTGTGTGTGAGACTGCTGTGTGTGTGTGTGTGTGTGAGACTGCTGTGTGTGTGTGTGTGTGTGTGTGTGAGACTGCTGTGTGTGTGTGTGTGTGTGAGACTGCTGTGTGTGTGTGTGTGAGACTGCTGTGTGAGTGTGTGTGTGAGACTGCTGTGTGTGTGTGTGTGTGTGTGAGACTGCTGTGTGTGTGTGTGTGTGTGAGACTGCTGTGTGTGTGTGTGAGACTGCTGTGTGTGTGTGTGTGAGACTGCTGTGTGTGTGTGTGTGAGACTGCTGTGTGTGTGTGTGTGTGTGAGACTGCTGTGTGTGTGTGTGTGTGTGTGTGAGACTGCTGTGTGTGTGTGTGAGACTGCTGTGTGTGTGTGAGACTGCTGTGTGTGTGTGTGAGACTGCTGTGTGCGTGTGAGAGACTGCTGTGTGTGTGTGTGTGACTGCTGTGTGTGTGTGTGTGACTGCTGTGTGTGTGTGTGTGAGACTGCTGTGTGTGTGTGTGTGTGAGACTGCTGTGTGTGTGTGTGTGTGAGACTGCTGTGTGTGTGTGTGTGAGACTGCTGTGTGTGTGTGTGTGTGTGAGAGACTGCTGTGTGTGTGTGTGTGAGACTGCTGTGTGTGTGTGTGAGACTGCTGTGTGTGTGTGTGAGACTGCTGTGTGTGTGTGTGTGTGAGACTGCTGTGTGTGTGTGTGTGTGAGACTGCTGTGTGTGTGTGTGTGAGACTGCTGTGTGTGTGTGTGTGTGTGTGTGTGAGACTGCTGTGTGTGTGTGTGAGACCGCTGTGTGTGTGTGTGTGAGACTGCTGTGTGTGTGTGTGAGACTGCTGTGTGTGTGTGTGTGTGTGTGTGTGAGACTGCTGTGTGTGTGTGTGTGTGTGTGTGAGACTGTGTGTGTGTGTGTGTGTGACTGCTGTGTGTGTGTGTGTGTGTGAGACTGCTGTGTGTGTGT
>NC_140990.1:11382398-11384898 GCF_052327205.1 Somniosus microcephalus | reverse complement strand
AAATATTTTGAGCCAGATTTTGATTGGGATTTGGATGTTGTAGAATTTTCTTTTTATTGCATATAGGGCTCTTCGGGCTTTTTCTTTTAGTGCATTCACTGCTATGCTGAAGCTCCCTGATGCTGTAATAGTTAGACCAAGGTAGGTGTAGCTCATAGTGTGTCCTATAGTGGTATCACTGAGGGTAAACTGGTATTTGTTTTCCTGACATCTGGGCCTTTTTTGGAAAATCATGATGTTGGTTTTCTTTAGATTTACTGTTAGAGCCCAATTTTGGCAGTATTTGTCGAGTAGGTCTAGTTGTTGCTGTAATCCCTGTTCTGTGGGAGACAGCAGAACCAGGTCGTCCGCATAGAACAGGGATTTCACTTCTCCATCTAGGAGACGGAGACCTGGTGACTCGCTTTGCTCCAGCATGTCTGCTAATTCATTTATGTATATGTTGAACAGGGTCGGGCTCAAATTGCAGCCCTGCCGGACGCCTCTTCTCTGGGTGAAGAAATCGGTGCGTTTGTCTCCAATTTTGACCCTGCATTTGTTTTTCAGATACATTGATTTAATAAGGTCATAGACTTTGCCCCCTATTCCACATTGAAGAAGTTTATAATAGAGCCCTTCGTGCCATATAGAGTCAAAGGCTTTCTTGAAGTCGATGAAACAGGCGAATATTTTCCCATTTTTTGTTTGGTGTATATGTTTTTCAATGAGGGTGTGAAGGGTATAGATATGGTCGGCGGTGCGGTGTTTTGGAAGAAAGCCTATTTGGTTTTTTCTGAGGATATTATGTTTGTTAAGAAAATCAAGTAATCTACTATTTAGAATACTGCAGAATAACTTCCCTAGACAACTGTTGACACAGATGCCGCGGTAGTTATTTGGGTCTGATTTGTTTCCGCTTTTATATATGGGGGAGATTAGTCCTTGGCACCAGATATCGGGAAAACAGCCTGAACGTAATATGATGTTGAATAATTTGAGTACCGCACCCTGCATCTCCATATTGCTGAACTTGAGCATTTCATTTTTGATGTTGTCTGGGCCACAGGCTTTCTTTAGGTGGAGAGATTTTGTTTTTGTGGCCATTTCTTTCCATGTGATTGGGGAGTCTAGAGGGTTTTGGTTGTCTTTGATTGTTGCTTCTAATGTGTGGAGTTTTTCTGTGACCTGATGTTGACTTGGGTTTGTTTCGTTTATTGGGATGTCTTTGTAGAGGTTTTCAAAATGTGTTCTCCAGATGTCGCCATCTTGGATTGGTAATGCTTGCAATTGTGTTGTACTCAGGTTATTCCACATTTCCCAGAATTGTTTTGGGTTGGTGGAGTTTTCAATTTCTTCTAGTATTTTGTGGGTATAGTTTTGTGTTTTGTTCCTAATGGTGTGTTTATATCTTTTGAGGGTTTCATTGTATCTAGTACGTAGGTCCGGATTGTTTGGTTGGCGATGCTTTTGGTTTGATATTTTTCTCAGGTCTTTTCTGGCATTTTTGCATTCGTGGTCAAACCATTTCTTATTTTTATTTTGTCTTTTGTGACTCTTCCTCTTCTGTTTCACGAGGTCGGCTTTTACAGCTGCCTCATGAAAGATCATATTTATATCCTCTATGGCCATGTTTACCCCATCTCTGGTGATCTCATATAGATTTTCTTTAAATTTTGAAATTTTACTTGTGAGATCAGGTGAATTTAGTGCTGTGATGAATTTATCTCCACTGTCTGGGGCCCATCTGTATGTCTGGTTTATTTTATGTAGCTTACTGGGTTCCTTTTTTGTGTCTGTAGTTTGGGCAGAAAGTTTAAGGTACACATTTATTTGGTTATGGTCTGAGAGGGGGGATTGCTGCCTGACAGTGAATGCGTTGATATCGCAGGGGTCCAGGTCAGTGATTGTATAATCCACCACACTAGACCCAAGAGTTGAGGAATATGTGAGTCTCCCTAAGGAGTCCCCTCTGAACCTACCGTTAACTATGTACAGGCCTAAGGCTCGGCAGAGTTGCACTACCTCCCTACCGCTTTTATTTATTTCACAATCGAGGTTGTTTCGGTTTGCGATGGCTGGTGTGACATATAGAGGGGTCTGGCCAAACACATGGTTGTTGCCCTGTGGGTCTATGAAGTCAGGTTCACATCCTGTCCTTGCATTTAGGTCCCCACATAGTAGCACCTTTCCTTGGGCCTGGAAATGGCTGATTTCCATGTGGAGAGTGTCAAATATCTCCTCTTCAAAATATGGCGATTCTATTGGAGGTATGTAGATCGCACATAAGTAAACATCGTTTTTTTCTATTCCTATATTTTTATCTAATTTTAGCCATACGTGTGATTTTCCCTGTTTTATCGGTGAGATGTGTTTGTTCAGTTCTCCTTTATACCACACCAGGATTCCCCCGGAGGTTCTGCCCTTGCGTGTCTTAATGTTCTTTACTGAAGGCACAATAATTTCATGGTACATTGGGGGACAGTGGGTCGGCATGTCCTTTTGGCACCATGTTTCTGTTAAC
>NC_140990.1:11332398-11377398 GCF_052327205.1 Somniosus microcephalus | reverse complement strand
TGTTTCTATGCAGTGACTGCGATGGAGCTGAATATCAGGCTCTGGGTATAACGGGCGTCCGATCCGTTACCGCCCGCGATGAATTTCATGGCCTTCCTCTCTTTCGCTGACCAGGGGACTGGGTGGGTCGGACGCTGAAACGGATCCTTACTGTTTTGTACGGCTCCTGATTCTATTCTGAAACCTCTGTCCACAGCACAGCGACCTAAACATTCCGAATCTGTCGTTAATCCGGGCCGAGCTGGACATTCCCATCCCCGATCCTGCCAAAGATAAGCGAGAGGAGGAAGAGGTGAGTGGGGTGGGGGCAGGGGCACGCACAGGGGAGGGACCGATCCCAGCAACGGGATGCATAGACGAGAGGGCGCGTGCACACACACACACACACACACTTGGAGCACTGTGTACAGTTCTGGTCTCCATATCACACTTGGAGCACTGTGTACAGTTCTGGTCTCCATATCACACTTGGAGCACTGTGCACAGTTCTGGTCTCCATATCACACTTGGAGCACTGTGCAAAGTTCTGGTCTCCATATCACACTTGGAGCACTGTGTACAGTTCTGGTCTCCATATCACACTTGGAGCACTGTGCACAGTTCTGGTCTCCATATCACACTTGGAGCACTGTGTACAGTTCTGGTCTCCGTATCACACTTGGAGCACTGTGTACAGTTCTGGTCTCCGTATCACACTTGGAGCACTGTGCACAGTTCTGGTCTCCATATCACACTTGGAGCACTGTGCAAAGTTCTGGTCTCCATATCACACTTGGAGCACTGTGTACAGTTCTGGTCTCCGTATCACACTGGGAGCACTGTACACAGTTCTGGTCTCCATATCACACTTGGAGCACTGTGCAAAGTTCTGGTCTCCATATCACACTTGGAGCACTGTGCACAGTGGGACTTGAACAGACAACCCTTGACTCAGAGGCAAGCGAATGCTACCCACTGAGCTACATAGATGCTAGCTCAATTAATCATTTTAAATCAGAGATCAATAAGACTTTCGCTAGCCAAGGGTAGAGGATTACATCCTTCCTGCATCCAGTCTGTCCAGACCTGTCAGAATTTTATAAGTTTCAATGAGATCCCCTCTCATTCTTCTAAACTCCAGCGAGTATAAGCCCAATCGACCCAATCTCTCCTCATACGTCATTCCTGCCATCCCAGGTATCAGCCTGGTGAATCTTCGCTGAACTCCCTCCATGGCAAGAACATCCTTCCTCAGATAAGGCGACCAAAACTGCACACAATACTCAAGGTGTGGTCTCACCAAGGCCTCCAAATCGATGTTTCCTTTAAGCTGTGCGGTCTCCTAATGCTCCAGGGGCCCAAGCAAGCCGGTAAGCCGGGGCGGGGGGGCGGGTGGGGGGGGAACCAGCCGGTTAAAGGGGCCACGGGGTTCCATAGAAAATTAGGGTGGGAACAATGCTGCGGGTGTGGCCTGAGCAGAGCCTGGGGGCTCGGGCCTCATTTCAATTCGATCGGCAGCGTTCCTTCCAGGAGGACCTGGGGATGGTGACCTCCAGCGGTCCCTTTAAGAGCCGCCTCCCCATCCCGCCACTCCTTGATCAGGCCGTGTAGGGCCTGTTTTTTTTTCTTGAAGGCAGCAGGTTCAGGACAGTCCATTTTCAGAAAGCGGGGTTGGGAGGTGCTGGGATTCCTCTAAAAGGCCTTCAGAAAGAACTTGCATCTCTACAGCGCCTTTCACGGCCTCGAGATGTCCCAAAGTGCTTTGCAGCCAATGAAGTACTTTTTTTCGAACTATAAGGAGATGTGACAGACCAATTTGCGCACAACATGATCCCAAGAGTAGCGGTGTGTTAAATGACCGGATCATCTGCCCCCTCCGACAGTGCGGCGCTCCCTCAGTACTGCCCCTCCGACAGTGCAGCGCTCCCTCAGTACTGCCCCTCCGACAGTACAGCGCTCCCTCAGTACTGCCCCTCCGACAGTGCAGCACTCCCTCAGTACTGCCCATCCGACAGTGCAGCACTCCCTCAGTAATGCCCCTCCGACAGTGCAGCTCTCCCTCAGTACTGCCCCTCCGACAGTGCAGCTCTCCCTCAGTACTGCCCCTCCGACAGTGCAGCGCTCCCTCAGTACTGACCCTCCGACAGTG
This sequence comes from Somniosus microcephalus, assembly GCF_052327205.1. Lineage (NCBI taxonomy): Eukaryota > Metazoa > Chordata > Chondrichthyes > Squaliformes > Somniosidae > Somniosus > Somniosus microcephalus. The sequence continues at coordinate 11,375,270 of NC_140990.1, read as the reverse complement.
CAGCGCTCCCTCAGTACAGCCCCTCTGACAGTGCAGCGCTCCCTCAGTACCGCCCCTCCGACAGTGCAGCGCTCCCTCAGTACCGCCCCTCCGACAGTGCAGCGCTCCCTCAGTACCGCCCCTCCGACAGTGCGGCGCTCCCTCAGTACCACCCCTCCGACAGTGCGGCGCTCCCTCAGTACTGTCCCTCCGACAGTGCGGCGCTCCCTCAGTACTGTCCCTCCGACAGTGCAGCGTCCCTCAGTACTGCCCCTCCGACAGTGCGGCGCTCCCTCAGTACTGTCCCTCCGACAGTGCAGCGCTCCCTCAGTACCGCCCCTCCGACAGTGCAGCGCTCCCTCAGTACCGCCCCTCCGACAGTGCAGCGCTCCCTCAGTACCGCCCCTCCGACAGTGCGGCGCTCCCTCAGTACCACCCCTCCGACAGTGCGGCGCTCCCTCAGTACTGTCCCTCCGACAGTGCAGCGTCCCTCAGTACTGCCCCTCCGACAGTGCAGCGCTCCCTCTGACAGTGCAGCTCTTCCTCAGTACTGACCTCACGACAGTGCAGCGGAACTCAGTACTGGTACCGGGAGAGTGTGCCTTGGGGTATGGGGCTCAAGTCTCTGGAGAGTGGGGGCTCAAACCTATAACCTTCTGACTCAGAGACGAGCGAGGGTGATGCCCAAATGAGCCAAGGCTGACACTAGGCCCCTTATTTTAGATTTGCAAAGCGTCTAAACCCTGCATCAGGCACAGACCCTGGATGCCTATGTACCTCCCTTCACCAAAATAGCTTGGGTAAGGGGAACAGATAGGCGTTTCTGTGGCCGTAGACGTGACTCCAGGATGGTTTGTTGCCTCCCTGGTGCCAGGGTCAAGGATGTCACTGAACGGCTGCAGGGCATTCTGAAGGGGGAGGGTGAACAGTCAGAGGTCGTGGTTCACATTGGGACCAACGACATGGGTAGGAAGAGGGATGAGGTCCTGCAGCAAGAATTTAGGGAGCGAGGCAGCAGACTAAAGAGCAGGACCTCAAAGGTTGTAATCTCTGGATTACTCCCGGTGCCACGTGCTAGTGAGTATAGGAATAGGAGGATAGAGCAGATGAATGCGTGGCTAAAGAGTTGGTGCAGGAGGGAGGGCTTTAGTTTCCTGGATCACTGGGTCTGCTTCTGGGGAAGATGGAACTTGTACAAGTCGGACGGGTTGCACCTGAACCAGAACGGGACAAATATCCTTGCGGGGAGGTTTGCTAGCACTGTTCGGGGTGGTTTAAACTAACTTGGCAGGGGGATGGGATACAGAGTGGAGCTATAATAGGGGGTGATGTACAGCCAAATATAGAGGAAAAAGCAAGTCAGCCTGGAAGGCAGAACAAATATGTAACGGCACAAGGGAGTAGGGCAAGGCTGGATGGCATTTATTTTAATGCAAGGAGTCTTACGAATAAGGTGGATGAACTGAAGGTGTTGATGAACACATGGGAGTATGATATTGTTGCTATCACGGAGACATGGTTGAGGGAGGGGCAAGACTGGCAGCTCAATATTCCGGGGTATAGAATCTTCAGGCGAGACAGAGGGGGGGGGTAAAAGAGGAGGGGGTGTCGCAATATTAATTAAGGAGTCAATTACTGCTGTAAGGAGGGATGATATATTAACAGGTTCCTCTAATGAGGCCATATGGGTAGAACTTAAAAACAAAAAGGGGGCAAGCACTTTGCTGGGAGTGTACTATAGGCCCCCAAACAGTCAGGGGGAGATAGAGGAACAGATATGTAGGCATATCTCAGAGAAGTGTGAAAATAATAGGGTAATAATAGTGGGGGATTTCAACTTCCCCAATATTAACTGGGATAGTCAGAGTGTGAAAGGCTTAGAAGGTGCAGAATTCTTAAAGTGCATCCAGGAGAGCTTTTTGAGCCAGCATGTAGAAAGTCCTACAAGAGAGGGGGCGGTACTGGTACTGGACCTAATTCTAGGGAATGTGGCCGGGCAAGTGGTAGAAGTGTTAGTAGGGGAGCACTTTGGTGACAGTGACCATAATTCGATGAGATTTATGGTAGTCATGGAAAAGGACAGAGATGGACCGGAAATAAAGGTTCTAAATTGGGGGAAGGCCGATTTAATATGATAAGGCAGGATCTGGCCAAAGTGGACTGGGATCAGCTACTTGTAGGAAAATCCACATCGGAGCAATGGGAGTCTTTCAGAAAGGAAATTGAGAGAGTACAATGGCAACATGTTCCCGTAAAGGTCAAGGGTGGGACCAACAAGCCCAGGGAACCTTGGATGTCAAGGGATATACGAGAATGGATTAGGAAAAAAAGGGGGGCTTTTGGCAGATACAAGGGACTAAAGACAGAGGAAGCCCTAGAGGAGTATAAAAAGATCAGGGGGATACTTAAAAAAGAAATTAGGAGAGCGAGGAGGGGCCATGAAATAACACTTGCGAGCAAAATAAAGGAAAATCCTAAGGTATTTTATAAGTATACTAGCTGGGGGAGCCCGGCAGTGCCGAGGCTTTTTGAGGGCATGTTGTTGTTGGAAGAGAGAGAGGGAGCGACTGGGGGGAAGAGAGAGAGGGAAGGAGAGAGAGAGAGAGGGAATGAGAGAGAGGGAAGGAGAGAGAGAGAGAGAGAGGGAAGGAGAGAGAGAGAGGGAAGGAGAGAGAGAGGGGGAAGGAGAGAGAGAGGGGGAAGGAGAGAGAGAGGGGGAAGGAGAGAGAGAGAGAGAGGGGGAAGGAGAGAGAGAGAGAGATGGAAGGAAAGAGAGAGAGAATGAAGGAGAGAGAGAGAGGGAAGGAGAGAGAAAGAGGGAAGGAGAGAGAGAGAGAGAGAGAGAGGGAAGGAGAGAGAGAGAGATTGGGAGTGTGAGAGAGAGAGAGATTGGGAGTGAGAGATGAGAGAGAGAGATTGGGAGTGTGAGAGAGAGAGAGATTGGGAGTGTGAGAGAGAGAGAGATTGGGAGTGTGAGAGAGAGAGAGATTGGGAGTGTGAGAGAGAGAGAGATTGGGAGTGTGAGAGAGAGAGAGATTGGGAGTGAGAGAGAGAGAGATTGGGAGTGTGAGAGAGGGGGGAAGAGAGAGCGACTGGGGGGGAAGAGAGAGCGACTGGGGGGGAAGAGAGAGCGACTGGGGGGAAGAGAGAGCGACTGGGGGGGAAGAGAGAGCGACTGGGGGGGAAGAGAGAGCGACTGGGGGGGAAGAGAGAGCGACTGGGGGGGAAGAGAGAGCGACTGGGGGGGAAGAGAGAGCGACTGGGGGGGAAGAGAGAGCGACTGGGGGGGAAGAGAGAGCGACTGGGGGGGAAGAGAGAGCGACTGGGGGGAAGAGAGAGCGACTGGGGGGGAAGAGAGAGCGACTGGGGGGGAAGAGAGAGCGACTGGGGGGGAAGAGAGAGCGACTGGGGGGAAGAGAGAGCGACTGGGGGGGAAGAGAGAGCGACTGGGGGGGAAGAGAGAGCGACTGGGGGGGAAGAGAGAGCGACTGGGGGGGAAGAGAGAGCGACTGGGGGGAAGAGAGAGCGACTGGGGGGGAAGAGAGAGCGACTGGGGGGAAGAGAGAGCGACTGGGGGGAAGAGAGAGCGACTGGGGGGGAAGAGAGAGCGACTGGGGGGGGAAGAGAGAGCGACTGGGGGGAAGAGAGAGCGACTGGGGGGAAGAGAGAGCGACTGGGGGGGAAGAGAGCGACTGGGGGGGAAGAGAGAGCGACTGGGGGGGAAGAGAGAGCGACTGGGGGGAAGAGAGAGCGACTGGGGGGGAAGAGAGTGCGATTGAGGGGGGAGAGAGTGCGACTGAGGGGGGAGAGAGAGCGACTGGGGGGGAAGAGTGAGCGACTGGGGGGGAAGAGAGAGCGACTGGGGGGGAAGAGAGCGACTGGGGGGGAAGAGAGTGCGACTGGGGGGGGGAAGAGAGTGCGACTGAGGGGGGAGAGAGAGAGACGGGGGTGAAGAGAGAGCGACTGGGGGGGAAGAGAGAGCGACTGGGGGGGAAGAGAGAGCGACTGGGGGGGAAGAGAGAGCGACTGGGGGGGAAGAGAGAGCGACTGGGGGGGAAGAGAGAGCGACTGGGGGGGGGGAAGAGTGAGAGCGACTGGGGGGAAGAGAGAGCGACTGGGGGGGAAGAGAGAGCGACTGGGGGGGAAGAGAGAGCGACTGGGGGAGGGAAGAGAGAGATCGACTGGGGGGGAAGAGAGAGAGCGACTGGGGGGGAAGAGAGAGAGCGACTGGGGGGGAAGAGAGAGAGCGACTGGGGGGGGAGAGAGAGAGAGCGACGACGGGGGGGAAGAGAGAGAGACTGGGAGTGTGAGAGAGAGAGAGATTGGGAGTGTGAGAGAGAGAGATTGGGAGTGTGAGAGAGAGAGATTGGGAGTGTGAGAGAGAGATTGGGAGTGTGAGAGAGAGAGAGATTGGGAGTGAGAGAGAGAGAGAGATTGGGAGTGTGAGAGAGAGAGATTGGGAGTGTGAGAGAGAGAGATTGGGAGTGTGAGAGAGAGAGAGATAAGGGCAAGAGGATAACTATGGAAAGAGTAGGGCCCATTAGGGACCAAAGTGGCAATCTGTGTGTGGAGCCAGAAGATGTAGGTGGTGTTTTAAATGAATTTTTTGCATCTGTGTTCACTATGGAGAAGGACGATGTAGACATAGAAATCGGGCAGGGGGACTGTGATATACTTGAACATATTAGCATCGAGAGGGAGGAGGTACTAGCGGTTTTAGCAGGCTTAAAAGTGGATAAATCCCCAGGCCTGGACAAGATGTATCCCAGGCTACTGTGTGAGGCAAAGGAGGAGATTGCAGGGGCTCAGGCACAAATTTTCAGAACCTCTCTGGCCACAGGGGATGTGCCAGAGGACTGGAGAACAGCTAACGTAGTACCATTATTCAAGAAGGGTAGTAGGGATAAACCAGGGAATTACAGGCCAATGGTAGGGAAATTATCGGAAAAAATTATGAGGGACAGAATTAGTCTCCACTTGGAGGGGCAGGGATTAATCAGGGATAGTCAGCATGGCTTTGTCATGGGAAGATCATGTCTGACCAATTTGATTGAATTTTTCGAGGGGGTGACTAGGTGTGTGGATGAGGGTAGTGCAGTGGATGTGGTATACATGGATTTCAGTAAGGCTTTCGATAAAGTCCTGCATAGGAGACTGGTCAAGAAGGTAAGAGCCCATGGGATCCAGGGTGCCTTGGCACATTGGATCCAAAACTGGCTTAGTGGCAGGAGGCAGAGGGTGATGGTCGAAGGTTGTTTTTGTGACTGGAAGCCTGTGTCCAGTGGGGTACCGCAGGGACCGGTGCTGGGTCCCTTGCTGTTTGTGGTCTACATTAATGATTTGGATGTGAATGTAAAAGGTATGATCAGTAAGTTCGCAGATGACACGAAAATTGGTGTGGTAAATAGCGAGGAGGAAAGCCTCAGGCTACAGGACGATATAGATGGGTTGGTCAGATGGGCGGAACAGTGGCAAATGGAATTTAACCCTGAAAAGTGTGAGGTGATGCATTTTGGAGGGACTAACAAGGCAAGGGAATACACAATGAATGGTAAGACCCTAGGAAAGACAGAGGGTCACAGGGACCTTGGTGTGCATGTAAATAGATCCCTAAAGGCAGCAGAACAGGTGGATAAGGTGGTTAAAAAGGCATATGGGATACTTGCCTTCATTAGCCGAAGCATAGAATATAAGAGCAGGGAGGTTATGATGGAGCTGTACAAAACGCTGGTTAGGCCACAGCTGGAATACTGTGTGCAGTTCTGGTCGCCACACTATAGGAGGGATGTGATTGCTTTGGAGAGGGTGCAGAGAAGATTTACCAGGATGTTACCTGGGCTGGAGCGCTTCAGCTATGAAGAGAGACTGGACAGGCTGGGGTTGTTTTCCTTGGAGCAGAGAAGGCTGAGGGGGGACCTGATTGAGGTGTACAAAATTATGAGGGGCATAGATAGGGTAGATAGAAAGGAACTTTTCCCCTTAGTAGAGGGGTCAATAACAAGGGGGCATAGTTTCAAGGTAGGGGGCATGAGAGAGAGGGAAGGAGAGAGAGAGAGAGAGAGGGAAGGAGAGAGAGAGAGGGAAGGAGAGAGAGAGGGGGAAGGAGAGAGAGAGGGGGAAGGAGAGAGAGAGAGAGAGGGGGAAGGAGAGAGAGAGAGAGATGGAAGGAAAGAGAGAGAGAATGAAGGAGAGAGAGAGGGAAGGAGAGAGAAAGAGGGAAGGAGAGAGAGAGAGAGAGGGAAGGAGAGAGAGAGAGATTGGGAGTGTGAGAGAGAGAGAGATTGGGAGTGAGAGAGAGAGAGAGAGATTGGGAGTGTGAGAGAGAGAGAGATTGGAGTGTGAGAGAGAGAGAGATTGGGAGTGTGAGAGAGAGAGAGATTGGGAGTGTGAGAGAGAGAGAGATTGGGAGTGTGAGAGAGGGGGGAAGAGAGAGCGACTGGGGGGGAAGAGAGAGCGACTGGGGGGGAAGAGAGAGCGACTGGGGGGGAAGAGAGAGCGACTGGGGGAGAAGAGAGAGCGACTGGGGGAGAGAAGAGAGCGACTGGGGGGGAAGAGAGAGCGACTGGGGGGGAAGAGAGAGCGACTGGGGGGGAAGAGAGAGAGCGACCTGGGGGGGAAGAGAGAGCGACTGGGGGGGAAGAGAGAGCGACTGGGGGGAAGAGAGAGCGACTGGGGGGGAAGAGAGAGCGACTGGGGGCGAAGAGAGAGCGACTGGGGGGGAAGAGAGAGCGACTGGGGGGGAAGAGAGAGCGACTGGGGGGGAAGAGAGAGCGACTGGGGGGGAAGAGAGAGCGACTGGGGGGGAAGAGAGAGCGACTGGGGGGGAAGAGAGAGCGACTGGGGGGGAAGAGAGAGCGACTGGGGGGGAAGAGAGAGCGACTGGGGGGGAAGAGAGAGCGACTGGGGGGGAAGAGAGAGCGACTGGGGGGGAAGAGAGAGCGACTGGGGGGGAAGATAGAGCGACTGGGGGGGAAGAGAGAGCGACTGGGGGGGAAGAGAGAGCGACTGGGGGGGAAGAGAGAGCGACTGGGGGGGAAGAGAGAGCGACTGGGGGGGGAAGAGAGAGCGACTGGGGGGGAAGAGAGAGCGACTGGGGGGGAAGAGAGAGCGACTGGGGGGGAAGAGAGAGCGACTGGGGGGGAAGAGAGCGACTGGGGGGGAAGAGAGAGCGACTGGGGGGGAAGAGAGAGCGACTGGGGGGGAAGAGAGAGCGACTGGGGGGGAAGAGAGTGCGATTGAGGGGGGAGAGAGAGAGACGGGGGTGAAGAGAGAGCGACTGGGGGGGAAGAGAGAGCGACTGGGGGGGAAGAGAGAGCGACTGGGGGGGAAGAGAGAGCGACGGGGGGGGAAGAGTGAGAGCGACTGGGGGGGAAGAGAGAGCGACTGGGGGGGAAGAGAGAGCGACTGGGGGGGAAGAGAGAGCGACTGGGGGAGGGAAGAGAGAGATCGACTGGGGGGGGAAGAGAGAGAGCGACTGGGGGGGAAGAGAGAGAGCGACTGGGGGGGAAGAGAGAGAGCGACTGGGGGGGGAGAGAGAGAGAGCGACGACGGGGGGGAAGAGAGAGAGACTGGGAGTGTGAGAGAGAGAGAGATTGGGAGTGTGAGAGAGAGAGATTGGGAGTGTGAGAGAGAGAGATTGGGAGTGTGAGAGAGAGATTGGGAGTGTGAGAGAGAGAGAGATTGGGAGTGAGAGAGAGAGAGAGATTGGGAGTGTGAGAGAGAGAGATTGGGAGTGTGAGAGAGAGAGATTGGGAGTGTGAGAGAGAGAGAGATAAGGGCAAGAGGATAACTATGGAAAGAGTAGGGCCCATTAGGGACCAAAGTGGCAATCTGTGTGTGGAGCCAGAAGATGTAGGTGGTGTTTTAAATGAATTTTTTGCATCTGTGTTCACTATGGAGAAGGACGATGTAGACATAGAAATCGGGCAGGGGGACTGTGATATACTTGAACATATTAGCATCGAGAGGGAGGAGGTACTAGCGGTTTTAGCAGGCTTAAAAGTGGATAAATCCCCAGGCCTGGACAAGATGTATCCCAGGCTACTGTGTGAGGCAAAGGAGGAGATTGCAGGGGCTCAGGCACAAATTTTCAGAACCTCTCTGGCCACAGGGGATGTGCCAGAGGACTGGAGAACAGCTAACGTAGTACCATTATTCAAGAAGGGTAGTAGGGATAAACCAGGGAATTACAGGCCAATGGTAGGGAAATTATCGGAAAAAATTATGAGGGACAGAATTAGTCTCCACTTGGAGGGGCAGGGATTAATCAGGGATAGTCAGCATGGCTTTGTCATGGGAAGATCATGTCTGACCAATTTGATTGAATTTTTCGAGGGGGTGACTAGGTGTGTGGATGAGGGTAGTGCAGTGGATGTGGTATACATGGATTTCAGTAAGGCTTTCGATAAAGTCCTGCATAGGAGACTGGTCAAGAAGGTAAGAGCCCATGGGATCCAGGGTGCCTTGGCACATTGGATCCAAAACTGGCTTAGTGGCAGGAGGCAGAGGGTGATGGTCGAAGGTTGTTTTTGTGACTGGAAGCCTGTGTCCAGTGGGGTACCGCAGGGACCGGTGCTGGGTCCCTTGCTGTTTGTGGTCTACATTAATGATTTGGATGTGAATGTAAAAGGTATGATCAGTAAGTTCGCAGATGACACGAAAATTGGTGTGGTAAATAGCGAGGAGGAAAGCCTCAGGCTACAGGACGATATAGATGGGTTGGTCAGATGGGCGGAACAGTGGCAAATGGAATTTAACCCTGAAAAGTGTGAGGTGATGCATTTTGGAGGGACTAACAAGGCAAGGGAATACACAATGAATGGTAAGACCCTAGGAAAGACAGAGGGTCACAGGGACCTTGGTGTGCATGTAAATAGATCCCTAAAGGCAGCAGAACAGGTGGATAAGGTGGTTAAAAAGGCATATGGGATACTTGCCTTCATTAGCCGAAGCATAGAATATAAGAGCAGGGAGGTTATGATGGAGCTGTACAAAACGCTGGTTAGGCCACAGCTGGAATACTGTGTGCAGTTCTGGTCGCCACACTATAGGAGGGATGTGATTGCTTTGGAGAGGGTGCAGAGAAGATTTACCAGGATGTTACCTGGGCTGGAGCGCTTCAGCTATGAAGAGAGACTGGACAGGCTGGGGTTGTTTTCCTTGGAGCAGAGAAGGCTGAGGGGGGACCTGATTGAGGTGTACAAAATTATGAGGGGCATAGATAGGGTAGATAGAAAGGAACTTTTCCCCTTAGTAGAGGGGTCAATAACAAGGGGGCATAGTTTCAAGGTAGGGGGCATGAGAGAGAGGGAAGGAGAGAGAGAGAGAGAGAGGGAAGGAGAGAGAGAGAGGGAAGGAGAGAGAGAGGGGGAAGGAGAGAGAGAGGGGGAAGGAGAGAGAGAGAGAGAGGGGGAAGGAGAGAGAGAGAGAGATGGAAGGAAAGAGAGAGAGAATGAAGGAGAGAGAGAGGGAAGGAGAGAGAAAGAGGGAAGGAGAGAGAGAGAGAGAGGGAAGGAGAGAGAGAGAGATTGGGAGTGTGAGAGAGAGAGAGATTGGGAGTGAGAGAGAGAGAGAGAGATTGGGAGTGTGAGAGAGAGAGAGATTGGGAGTGTGAGAGAGAGAGAGATTGGGAGTGTGAGAGAGAGAGAGATTGGGAGTGTGAGAGAGAGAGAGATTGGGAGTGTGAGAGAGGGGGGAAGAGAGAGCGACTGGGGGGGAAGAGAGAGCGACTGGGGGGGAAGAGAGAGCGACTGGGGGGGAAGAGAGAGCGACTGGGGGGGAAGAGAGAGCGACTGGGGGAGAAGAGAGAGCGACTGGGGGGGAAGAGAGAGCGACTGGGGGGGAAGAGAGAGCGACTGGGGGGGAAGAGAGAGCGACTGGGGGGGAAGAGAGAGCGACTGGGGGGGAAGAGAGAGCGACTGGGGGGGAAGAGAGAGCGACTGGGGGGGAAGAGAGAGCGACTGGGGGGGAAGAGAGAGCGACTGGGGGGGAAGAGAGAGCGACTGGGGGGGAAGAGAGAGCGACTGGGGGGGAAGAGAGAGCGACTGGGGGGGAAGAGAGAGCGACTGGGGGGGAAGAGAGAGCGACTGGGGGGGAAGAGAGAGCGACTGGGGGGGAAGAGAGAGAGCGACTGGGGGGGAAGAGAGAGCGACTGGGGGGGAAGAGAGAGCGACTGGGGGGGAAGAGAGAGCGACTGGGGGGGAAGAGAGAGCGACTGGGGGGGAAGAGAGAGCGACTGGGGGGGAAGAGAGAGCGACTGGGGGGGAAGAGAGAGCGACTGGGGGGGGAAGAGAGAGCGACTGGGGGGGAAGAGAGAGCGACTGGGGGGGGAAGAGAGAGCGACTGGGGGGGAAGAGAGAGCGACTGGGGGGGAAGAGAGAGCGACTGGGGGGGAAGAGAGAGCGACTGGGGGGGAAGAGAGCGACTGGGGGGGAAGAGAGAGCGACTGGGGGGGAAGAGAGAGCGACTGGGGGGGAAGAGAGAGCGACTGGGGGGAAGAGAGTGCGATTGAGGGGGGAGAGAGAGAGACGGGGGTGAAGAGAGAGCGACTGGGGGGGGAAGAGAGAGCGACTGGGGGGGAAGAGAGAGCGACTGGGGGGGAAGAGAGAGCGACTGGGGGGGGGAAGAGTGAGAGCGACTGGGGGGGAAGAGAGAGCGACTGGGGGGGAAGAGAGAGCGACTGGGGGGGAAGAGAGAGCGACTGGGGGAGGGAAGAGAGAGATCGACTGGGGGGGGAAGAGAGAGAGCGACTGGGGGGGGAAGAGAGAGAGCGACTGGGGGGGAAGAGAGAGAGCGACTGGGGGGGGAGAGAGAGAGAGCGACGACGGGGGGGAAGAGAGAGAGACTGGGAGTGTGAGAGAGAGAGAGATTGGGAGTGTGAGAGAGAGAGATTGGGAGTGTGAGAGAGAGAGATTGGGAGTGTGAGAGAGAGATTGGGAGTGTGAGAGAGAGAGAGATTGGGAGTGAGAGAGAGAGAGAGATTGGGAGTGTGAGAGAGAGAGATTGGGAGTGTGAGAGAGAGAGATTGGGAGTGTGAGAGAGAGAGAGATAAGGGCAAGAGGATAACTATGGAAAGAGTAGGGCCCATTAGGGACCAAAGTGGCAATCTGTGTGTGGAGCCAGAAGATGTAGGTGGTGTTTTAAATGAATTTTTTGCATCTGTGTTCACTATGGAGAAGGACGATGTAGACATAGAAATCGGGCAGGGGGACTGTGATATACTTGAACATATTAGCATCGAGAGGGAGGAGGTACTAGCGGTTTTAGCAGGCTTAAAAGTGGATAAATCCCCAGGCCTGGACAAGATGTATCCCAGGCTACTGTGTGAGGCAAAGGAGGAGATTGCAGGGGCTCAGGCACAAATTTTCAGAACCTCTCTGGCCACAGGGGATGTGCCAGAGGACTGGAGAACAGCTAACGTAGTACCATTATTCAAGAAGGGTAGTAGGGATAAACCAGGGAATTACAGGCCAATGGTAGGGAAATTATCGGAAAAAATTATGAGGGACAGAATTAGTCTCCACTTGGAGGGGCAGGGATTAATCAGGGATAGTCAGCATGGCTTTGTCATGGGAAGATCATGTCTGACCAATTTGATTGAATTTTTCGAGGGGGTGACTAGGTGTGTGGATGAGGGTAGTGCAGTGGATGTGGTATACATGGATTTCAGTAAGGCTTTCGATAAAGTCCTGCATAGGAGACTGGTCAAGAAGGTAAGAGCCCATGGGATCCAGGGTGCCTTGGCACATTGGATCCAAAACTGGCTTAGTGGCAGGAGGCAGAGGGTGATGGTCGAAGGTTGTTTTTGTGACTGGAAGCCTGTGTCCAGTGGGGTACCGCAGGGACCGGTGCTGGGTCCCTTGCTGTTTGTGGTCTACATTAATGATTTGGATGTGAATGTAAAAGGTATGATCAGTAAGTTCGCAGATGACACGAAAATTGGTGTGGTAAATAGCGAGGAGGAAAGCCTCAGGCTACAGGACGATATAGATGGGTTGGTCAGATGGGCGGAACAGTGGCAAATGGAATTTAACCCTGAAAAGTGTGAGGTGATGCATTTTGGAGGGACTAACAAGGCAAGGGAATACACAATGAATGGTAAGACCCTAGGAAAGACAGAGGGTCACAGGGACCTTGGTGTGCATGTAAATAGATCCCTAAAGGCAGCAGAACAGGTGGATAAGGTGGTTAAAAAGGCATATGGGATACTTGCCTTCATTAGCCGAAGCATAGAATATAAGAGCAGGGAGGTTATGATGGAGCTGTACAAAACGCTGGTTAGGCCACAGCTGGAATACTGTGTGCAGTTCTGGTCGCCACACTATAGGAGGGATGTGATTGCTTTGGAGAGGGTGCAGAGAAGATTTACCAGGATGTTACCTGGGCTGGAGCGCTTCAGCTATGAAGAGAGACTGGACAGGCTGGGGTTGTTTTCCTTGGAGCAGAGAAGGCTGAGGGGGGACCTGATTGAGGTGTACAAAATTATGAGGGGCATAGATAGGGTAGATAGAAAGGAACTTTTCCCCTTAGTAGAGGGGTCAATAACAAGGGGGCATAGTTTCAAGGTAGGGGGCAGGAGGTTTAGAGGGGATTTGAGGAAAAACGTTTTCACCCAGAGGGTGGTTGGAATCTGGAACTCACTGCCTGAAAGGGTGGTGGAGGCAGGAACCCTCACAACATTCAAGAAGCATTTAGATGAGCACTTGAAATGCCATAGCATACAAGGCTACGGACCAAGTGCTGGAAAATGGGATTAGAATAGACAGGGCTTGATGGCCGGCGCGGACATGATGGGCCGAAGAGCCTCTTTCTGTGCTGTATAACTCGATGACTCTATGGCCTAGAAATTCGGTTGAGGCGCCAAAGTGGCGCCAAGTTCGCCTGGGCGCTGATTTTTGCGCAGCGTTCGGAGTAATACCGATCGCCAGAAATTCAGTTTCAGCGCCCCTAGAGGGAGACGGGGCGAGGCTCGAGGCGCTCCGCGTCCCTCTTAGGGCGCTGAAACTGAATATCGCAGCGTAAAGTGCCGCAGCGCCGCACGCTGCGGCACGGCGCGTTGCGGTACTGCAGGCCTTCATCCCATTGTTAAAGGGGGAGGGGCCTGCAACAGCGCGATCCCTGATCGCGAGCGCCGGCAAACGAGCCCGGCACCGAGGAGCAGTGCCGGGCTCTCGGGAAACAGCGGGGGGTGGTGGGGGATCAGGAGGCCGGGGACGGAGGTGCTGGCAGGCGGCCGCCGAAAAAAGCGGCCACCCTGCACCTCCACCTTAACTTGCGCCACTGCCGGCACAGCAAGGCCCCGTGAACCGGGCGCAGGTAGCGAACGGCGCTACAGCGGCGTTCGCTAGCAAATATCGCGATCAGGGCGCTAATGGGGCGCTGCGCACACCGATGACGTCATCGGTGGCGGCGCAGCTCAACAGGCTAACGCCACCACCAGCGCCCCCGCTGAATATCGCGGGAGGCGCGGCCACTGGCGCTACAGCCACTGACTGCCTCTTTAGGCGCTAACAGGTGGCGCTACGCCCCATAGACCTGTATCAATCCCAAACTAACCCCACTGTCCCACTCTCTCCCCACAGCCCTGTCTCAATCCCAAACCAACCCCACTGTCCCACTCTCCCCATAGCCCTGTCTCAATCCCAAACCAACCCCTGTCCCACTCTCCCCATAGCCCTGTCTCAATCCCAAACTAACCCCACTGTCCCACTCTCTCCCCATAGCCCTGTATCAATCTCAAACTAACCCCACTGTCCCACTCTCCCCAAAGACCTGTATCAATCTCAAACCAACCCCACTGTCCCACTCTCTCCCCATAGCCCTGTATCAATCCAAACCAACCCCACTGTCCCACTCTCTCCCCATAGCCCTGTCTCAATCTCAAACTAACCCCACTGTCCCACTCTCCCCAAAGACCTGTATCAATCCCAAACCAACCCCACTGTCCCACTCTCTCCCCATAGCCCTGTCTCAATCTCAAACTAACCCCACTGTCCCACTCTCTCCCCATAGCCCTGTATCAATCCCAAACCAACCCCACTGTCCCACTCTCTCCCCATAGCCCTGTCTCAATTCCAAACTAACACCACTGTCCCACTCTCTCCCCATAGCCCTGCATCAATCCCAAACTAACCTCACACTCCCACCCTCTCCCCATAGACCTGTATCAATCCCAAACCAACCCCACTGTCCCACTCTCTCCCCACAGCCCTGTCTCAATTCCAAACTAACACCACTGTCCCACTCTCTCCCCATAGCCCTGCATCAATCCCAAACTAACCTCACACTCCCACCCTCTCCCCATAGACCTGTATCAATCCCAAACTAACCCCACTGTCCCACTCTCTCCCCATAGCCCTGTATCAATCCCAAACTAACCCCACTGTCCCACTCTCTCCCCATAGCCCTGTATCAATCCCAAACTAACTTTACTGTCCCACTCTCTCCCCATAGCCCTGTATCAATCCCAAACTACCCCCACTGTCCCACTCTCTCCCCATAGCCCTGTATCAATCTCAAACCAACCCCACTGTCCCACTCTCTCCCCATAGCCCTGTATCAATCCCAAACCAACCCCACTGTCCCACTCTCTCCCCATAGCCCTGTCTCAATCTCAAACTAACCTCACTGTCCCACTCTCTCCCCATAGCCCTGCATCAATCCCAAACTAACCTCACACTCCCACCCTCTCCCCATAGACCTGTATCAATCCCAAACTAACCCCACTGTCCCACTCTCTCCCCATAGCCCTGTATCAATCCCAAACTAACCCCACTGTCCCACTCTCTCCCCATAGCCCTGTATCAATCCCAAACTAACTTTACTGTCCCACTCTCTCCCCATAGCCCTGTATCAATCCCAAACTACCCCACTGTCCCCACTCTCTCCCCATAGCCCTGTATCAATCCCAAACTAACCCCACTGTCCCACTCTCTCCCCATAGCCCTGTATCAATCCCAAACTAATCCCACTGTCCGCTCTCTCCCATAGCCCTGTATCAATCCCAAACTAACCTCACTGTCCCACGCTCTCCCCATAGCCCTGTATCAGTCCCAAACTAACCCCACTGTCCCACTCTCTCCCCATAGCCCTGTATCAATCCCAAACTAACCTCACTGTCCCACTCTCTCCCCATAGCCCTGTATCAATCCCAAACTAACCCCACTGTCCCACTCTCTCCCCATAGCCCTGTATCAATCCCAAACCAACCCCACTGTCCCACTCTCTCCGCATAGCCCTGTATCAATCCCAAACTAACCCCACTGTCCCACTCTCTCCCCATAGCCCTGTATCAATCCCAAACTAACCCCACTGTCCCACTCTCTCCCCATAGCCCTGTATCAATCCCAAAGCAACCCCACTGTCCCACTCTCTCCCCATAGCCCTGTATCAATCCAAACTAACCACACTGTCCCACTCTCTCCCCATAGCCCTGTATCAATCCCAAACTAACCTCACTGTCCCACTCTCTCCCCATAGCCCTGTATCAATCCCAAACTAACCCCACTGTCCCACTCTCTCCCCATAGCCCTGTATCAATCCCAAACCAACCCCACTGTCCCACTCTCTCCCCATAGCCCTGTATCAATCCCAAACTAACCCCACTGTCCCACTCTCTCCCCATAGCCCTGTATCAATCCCAAACTAACCCCACTGTCCCACTCTCTCCCCATAGCCCTGTATCAATCTCAAACTAATCCCACACTCCAATCTCTGCCCATAGCCCTGTATCAATCCCAAATTAACCCACTGTCTCACTCTCTCCCCATAGCCCTGCATCAATCCCAAATTAATCCCATTGCCCGCTCTCTTCCCATAGCGCTGTATCAATCCCAAACGAATCCCACTGTCGCACTCTCTCCCCATAGCCCTGTATCAATCCCAAACTAACCCCACTGTTCAACTCTCTCCCCATCGCCCTGTATCATTCCCAAACTAACCTCGCTGCCCCGCTCTCTCCCCATAGCCCTGCATCAATCCCAAACTAATCCACTGCCCCGCTCTCTCCCCATCGCCCTGTATCAAGCCCAAACTAATCCCACCGCCCGCTCTCTCCCCATAGCCCTGTATCAATCCCAAACTAACCCCATTGTCCCATTCTCTCCCCATAGCCCTGTCTAAATCCCAAACTAACCTCACATTCCCACCCTCTCCCCATAGACCTGTGTCACTCCCAAACTAACCCCACGGTCTCCCCATAGCCCTGTATCAATCCCAAACTAAACTCACTGTCCCACTCTCTCCCCATAGCCCTGTATCAATCCCAAACTAACCCCACTGTCCCACTCTCTCCCCATAGACCTGTATCAATCCCAATCTACCCCCACTGTCCCACTCTCTCCCCATAGCACTGTATCAATCCCAAACGAATCCCACTTTCCGCTCTCTCCCCATAGCCCTGTATCAATCCCAAACTAATCCCACTGTCCGCTCTCTCCCCACAGCCCTGTATCAATCCCAAACTAACCCCACTGTCCCACTCTCTCCCCATAGCCCTGTATCAATCCCAAACTAATCCCACTGTCCGCTCTCTCCCCACAGCCCTGTATCAATCCCAAACTAACCCCACTGTCCCACTCTCTCCCCATAGACCTGTATCAATCCCAAACTAATCCCACCGCCCGCTCTCTCCTCATAGACCTGTATCAATCCCAAACTAATCCACGGCCCTCGCTCTCTCCCCATAGCCCTGTATCAATCCCAAACTAATCCCACTGCTCCACTCTCTCCCCATAGCCCTGTATCAATCTCAAACTAATCCCACTGCTCCAATCTCTGCCCATAGCCCTGTATCAATCCCAAACTAACCCACTGTCTCACTCTCTCCCCATAGCCCTGTATCAATCCCAAATTAATCCCATTGCCCGCTCTCTTCCCATAGCGTTGTATCAATCCCAAACGAATCCCACTGTCCCACTGTCTCCCCATAGCCCTGTAACAATCCCAAACTAACCCCACTGTCCCACTCTCTCCCCATAGCCCTGTATCAATTCCAAACTAACCCCACTGTCCCAATCTCTCCCCATAGCCCTGTATCAATTCCAAACTAACCCCACTGTCCCACTCTCTCCCCATAGCCCTGTATCAATCCCAAACTAACCCCACTGTCCCACTCTCTCCTCATAGACCTGTATCATTCCCAAACTAACCTCGCAGACCCGCTCTCTCCCCATAGCCCTGCATCAATCCCAAACTAATCCCACTGCCCCGCTCTCTCCCCAAAGCCCTGTTTCAATCTCAAACTAATCCCACCGCCCGCTCTCTCCACATAGCCCTGTAACAATCCCAAACTAACCCCATTGTCCCATTCTCTCCCCATAGCCCTGTATCAATCCCAAACTAACCCCACTGTCCCGCTCTCTCCCCATAGCCCTGTATCAATCCCAAACTAACCCCACTGTCCCACTCTCTCCCCATAGCCCTGTACCAATCCCAAACTAACCTCACTGTCCCACTCTCACCCCATAGACCTGTATCAATCCCAAACTAACCCCACTGTCCCACTCTCTCTCCATAGCCCTGTATCAATCCCAAACTAACCCCACTGTCCCACTCTCTCCCCATAGCCCTGTATCAATCCTAAACTAACCTCACCGGCCCACTCTCTCCCCATAGCCCTGTATCAATCCCAAACTAATCCCACTCTCCGCTCTCTCCCCATAGCCCTGTATCAATCCCAAACTAACCCCACTGTCCCACACTCTCCCCATAGCCCTGTATCAATCCCAAACTAACCCCACTGTCCCACTCTCTCCCCATGGCCCTGTATCAATCCCAAACTAACCCCACTGTCCCACTCTCTCCCCATAGCCCTGTATCAATCCCAAACTAACCTCACTGTCCCACTCTCTCCCCATAGACCTGTATCAATCCCAAACTAACCCCACTGTCCCACTCTCTCCCCATAGCCCTGTATCAATCCCAAACTAACCCCACTGTCCCACTCTCTCCCCATAGACCTGTATCACTCCCAAACTAACCCCACTGACCCACTCTCTCCCCAAAGCCCTGTATCCATCCCAAACTAACCTCACATTCCCACCCTCTCCCCATAGGCCTGTATCACTCCCAAACTAACCCCTCGGTCTCCCCATAGCCCTGTATCAATCCCAAACTAACCTCACTGTCCCCACCCTCTCCCCATAGACCTGTATCAATCCCAAACTAACCCCACTGTCCCACTCTCTCCCCATAGCCCTGTATCAATCCCAAACTAACCCCACTGTCCCACTCTCTCCCCATAGCCCTGTATCAATCCCAAACTAACCCCACTGTCCCATTCTCTCCCCATAGCCTTGTATCAATCCCAAACTAACCTCACTGTCCCACTATCTCCCCATAGACCTGTATCAATCCCAAACTAACCCCACTGTCCCACTCTCTCCCCATAGCCCTGTATCAATCCCAAACTAACCTCACTGTCCCACTCTCTCCCCATAGCCCTGTATCAATCCCAAACTAACCCCACTGTCCCACTCTCTCCCCATAGCCCTTTATCAATTCCAAACTAACCCCACTGTCCCACTCTCTCCCCATAGCCCTGTATCAATCCCAAACTAACCCCACTGTCCCACTCTCTCCGCATAGCCACGTATCAATCCCAAACTAACCCCACTGTCCCACTCTCTCCCCATAGCCCTGTATCAATCCCAAACTAACCTCACTGTCCCACTCTCTCTCCATAGCCCTGTATCAATCCCAAACGAACCCCACTGTCCCACTCTCTCCGCATAGCCCTGTATCAATCCCAAACTAACCCCACTGTCCCACTCTCTCCCCATAGACCTGTATCAATCCCAAACTAATCCCACCGCCCGCTCTCTCCTCATAGCCCTGTATCAATCTCAAACTAATCCCACTGCTCCAATCTCTGCCCATAGCCCTGTATCAATCCCAAACTAACCCACTGCCTCACTCTCGCCCCAGAGCCCTGTATCAATCCCAAATTAATCCCATTGCCCGCTCTCGTCCCATAGCGCTGTATCAATCCCAAACGAATCCCACTGTCCCACTCTCTCCCCATAGCCCTGTATCAATCCTAAACTAACCCCACTGTCCCACTCTCTGCCCATAGCCCCGTATCAATCCCAAACTAACCCCGCTGTCCCACTCTCTCCCCATAGCCCTGTATCAATCCCAAACTAACCCCACTGTCCCAATCTCTCCCCATAGCCCTGTATCAATTCCAAACTAACCCCACTGTCCCACTCTCTCCCCATAGCCCTGTATCAATCCCAAACTAACCCCACTGTCCCACTCTCTCCTCATGGACCTGTATCATTCCCAAACTAACCTCGCAGCCCCGCTCTCTCCCCATAGCCCTGCATCAATCCCAAACTAATCCCACTGCCCCGCTCTCTCCCCATAGCCCTGTATCAATCCAAAACTAATCCCACCGCCCGCTCTCTCGCCATAGCCCTGTATCAATCCCAAACTAACCCCACTGTCCCACTCTCTCCCCATAGCCCTGTATCAATCCCAAACTAACCTCACCGTCCCACTCTCTCCCCATAGCCCTGTATCAATCCCAAACTAACCCCACTGTCCCACTCTCTCCGCATAGCCCTGTATCAATCCCAAACTAACCCCACTGTCCCACTCTCTCCCCATAGACCTGTATCAATCCCAAACTAATCCCACCGCCCGCTCTCTCCTCATAGCCCTGTATCAATCTCAAACTAATCCCACTGCTCCAATCTCTGCCCATAGCCCTGTATCAATCCCAAACTAACCCACTGTCTCACTCTCGCCCCATAGCCATGTATCAATCCCAAATTAATCCCATTGCCCGCTCTCGTCCCATAGCGCTGTATCAATCCCAAACGAATCCCACTGTCCCACTGTCTCCCCATAGCCCTGTATCAATCCCAAACTAACCCCACTGTCCCACTCTCTCCCCATAGCCCTGTATCAATCCCAAACTAACCCCACTGTCCCACTCTCTCCGCATAGCCACGTATCAATCCCAAACTAACCCCACTGTCCCACTCTCTCCCCATAGCCCTGTATCAATCCCAAACTAACCTCACTGTCCCACTCTCTCTCCATAGCCCTGTATCAATCCCAAACTAACCCCACTGTCCCACTCTCTCCGCATAGCCCTGTATCAATCCCAAACTAACCCCACTGTCCCACTCTCTCCCCATAGACCTGTATCAATCCCAAACTAATCCCACCGCCCGCTCTCTCCTCATAGCCCTGTATCAATCTCAAACTAATCCCACTGCTCCAATCTCTGCCCATAGCCCTGTATCAATCCCAAACTAACCCAATGCCTCACTCTCGCCCCATAGCCCTGTATCAATCCCAAATTAATCCCATTGCCCGCTCTCGTCCCATAGCGCTGTATCAATCCCAAACGAATCCCACTGTCCCACTCTCTCCCCATAGCCCTGTATCAATCCCAAACTAACCCCACTGTCCCACTCTCTGCCCATAGCCCCGTATCAATCCCAAACTAACCCCGCTGTCCCACTCTCTCCCCATAGCCCTGTATCAATCCCAAACTAACCCCACTGTCCCAATCTCTCCCCATAGCCCTGTATCAATTCCAAACTAACCCCACTGTCCCACTCTCTCCCCATAGCCCTGTATCAATCCCAAACTAACCCCACTGTCCCACTCTCTCCTCATAGACCTGTATCATTCCCAAACTAACCTCGCAGCCCCGCTCTCTCCCCATAGCCCTGCATCAATCCCAAACTAATCCCACTGCCCCGCTCTCTCCCCATAGCCCTGTATCAATCCAAAACTAATCCCACCGCCCGCTCTCTCCCCATAGCCCTGTATCAATCCCAAACTAACCCCACTGTCCCACTCTCTCCCCATAGCCCTGTATCAATCCCAAACTAACCTCACCGTCCCACTCTCTCCCCATAGCCCTGTATCAATCCCAAACTCACCCCACTGTCCCACTCTCTCCGCATAGCCCTGTATCAATCCCAAACCAACCCCACTGTCCCACTCTCTCCCCATAGACCTGTATCAATCCCAAACTAATCCCACCGCCCGCTCTCTCCTCATAGCCCTGTATCAATCTCAAACTAATCCCACTGCTCCAATCTCTGCCCATAGCCCTGTATCAATCCCAAACTAACCCACTGTCTCACTCTCGCCCCATAGCCATGTATCAATCCCAAATTAATCCCATTGCCCGCTCTCGTCCCATAGCGCTGTATCAATCCCAAACTAACCCCACTGTCCCACTCTCTCCCCATAGCCCTGTATCAATCCCAAACTAACCCCACTGTCCCACTCTCTGCCCATAGCCCCATATCAATCCCAAACTAACCCCGCTGTCCCACTCTCTCCTCATAGCCCTGTATCAATCCCAAACTAACCCCACTGTCCCAATCTCTCCTCATAGCCCTGTATCAATCTCAAACTAATCCCACTGCTCCAATCTCTGCCCATAGCCCTGTATCAATCCCAAACTAACCCACTGTCTCACTCTCGCCCCATAGCCCTGTATCAATCCCAAATTAATCCCATTGCCTGCTCTCGTCCCATAGCGCTGTATCAATCCCAAACGAATCCCACTGCCCCACTGTCTCCCCATAGACCAGTATCAATCCCAAACAAACCCCACTGTCCCACTCTCTCCCCATAGCCCTGTATCAATCCCAAACTAACCCCACTGTCCCAATCTCTCCGCATAGCCCTGTATCAATTCCAAACTAACCCCACTGTCCCACTCTCTCCCCATAGCCCTGGACCAATCCCAAACTAACCTCACTGTCCCACGCTCTCCTCATAGACCTGTATCATTCCCAAACTAACCTCGCAGCCCCGCTCTCTCCCCATAGCCCTGCATCAATCCCAAACTAATCCCACTGCCCCGCTCTCTCCCCATAGCCTTGTATTATTCCAAAACTAATCCCACCGCCCGCTCTCCCCCCATAGCCCTGTATCAATCCCAAACTAACCCCATTGTCCCATTCTCTTCCCATAGCCCTGGATCAATCCCAAACTAACCCCACTGTCCCGCTCTCTCCCCATAGCCCTGTATCAATCCCAAACTAACCCCACTGTCCCACTCTCTCCCCACAGCCCTGTCTCAATCCCAAACCAACCCCACTGTCCCACTCTCCCCATAGCCCTGTCTCAATCCCAAACCAACCCCTGTCCCACTCTCCCCATAGCCCTGTCTCAATCCCAAACTAACCCCACTGTCCCACTCTCTCCCCATAGCCCTGTATCAATCTCAAACTAACCCCACTGTCCCACTCTCCCCAAAGACCTGTATCAATCTCAAACCAACCCCACCGTCCCACTCTCTCCCCATAGCCCTGTATCAATCCCAAACCAACCCCACTGTCCCACTCTCTCCCCATAGCCCTGTCTCAATCTCAAACTAACCCCACTGTCCCACTCTCCCCAAAGACCTGTATCAATCCCAAACCAACCCCACTGTCCCACTCTCTCCCCATAGCCCTGTCTCAATCTCAAACTAACCCCACTGTCCCACTCTCTCCCCATAGCCCTGTATCAATCCCAAACCAACCCCACTGTCCCACTCTCTCCCCATAGCCCTGTCTCAATTCCAAACTAACACCACTGTCCCACTCTCTCCCCATAGCCCTGCATCAATCCCAAACTAACCTCACACTCCCACCCTCTCCCCATAGACCTGTATCAATCCCAAACCAACCCCACTGTCCCACTCTCTCCCCACAGCCCTGTCTCAATTCCAAACTAACACCACTGTCCCACTCTCTCCCCATAGCCCTGCATCAATCCCAAACTAACCTCACACTCCCACCCTCTCCCCATAGACCTGTATCAATCCCAAACTAACCCCACTGTCCCACTCTCTCCCCATAGCCCTGTATCAATCCCAAACTAACCCCACTGTCCCACTCTCTCCCCATAGCCCTGTATCAATCCCAAACTAACTTTACTGTCCCACTCTCTCCCCATAGCCCTGTATCAATCCCAAACTACCCCCACTGTCCCACTCTCTCCCCATAGCCCTGTATCAATCTCAAACCAACCCCACTGTCCCACTCTCTCCCCATAGCCCTGTATCAATCCCAAACCAACCCCACTGTCGCACTCTCTCCCCATAGCCCTGTCTCAATCTCAAACTAACCTCACTGTCCCACTCTCTCCCCATAGCCCTGCATCAATCCCAAACTAACCTCACACTCCCACCCTCTCCCCATAGACCTGTATCAATCCCAAACTAACCCCACTGTCCCACTCTCTCCCCATAGCCCTGTATCAATCCCAAACTAACCCCACTGTCCCACTCTCTCCCCATAGCCCTGTATCAATCCCAAACTAACTTTACTGTCCCACTCTCTCCCCATAGCCCTGTATCAATCCCAAACTACCCCCACTGTCCCACTCTCTCCCCATAGCCCTGTATCAATCCCAAACTAACCCCACTGTCCCACTCTCTCCCCATAGCCCTGTATCAATCCCAAACTAATCCCACTGTCCGCTCTCTCCCCATAGCCCTGTATCAATCCCAAACTAACCTCACTGTCCCACGCTCTCCCCATAGCCCTGTATCAGTCCCAAACTAACCCCACTGTCCCACTCTCTCCCCATAGCCCTGTATCAATCCCAAACTAACCTCACTGTCCCACTCTCTCCCCATAGCCCTGTATCAATCCCAAACTAACCCCACTGTCCCACTCTCTCCCCATAGCCCTGTATCAATCCCAAACCAACCCCACGGTCCCACTCTCTCCGCATAGCCCTGTATCAATCCCAAACTAACCCCACTGTCCCACTCTCTCCCCATAGCCCTGTATCAATCCCAAACTAACCCCACTGTCCCACTCTCTCCCCATAGCCCTGTATCAATCCCAAAGCAACCCCACTGTCCCACTCTCTCCCCATAGCCCTGTATCAATCCCAAACTAACCACACTGTCCCACTCTCTCCCCATAGCCCTGTATCAATCCCAAACTAACCTCACTGTCCCACTCTCTCCCCATAGCCCTGTATCAATCCCAAACTAACCCCACTGTCCCACTCTCTCCCCATAGCCCTGTATCAATCCCAAACCAACCCCACTGTCCCACTCTCTCCCCATAGCCCTGTATCAATCCCAAACTAACCCCACTGTCCCACTCTCTCCCCATAGCCCTGTATCAATCCCAAACTAACCCCACTGTCCCACTCTCTCCCCATAGCCCTGTATCAATCTCAAACTAATCCCACCACTCCAATCTCTGCCCATAGCCCTGTATCAATCCCAAATTAACCCACTGTCTCACTCTCTCCCCATAGCCCTGCATCAATCCCAAATTAATCCCATTGCCCGCTCTCTTCCCATAGCGCTGTATCAATCCCAAACGAATCCCACTGTCCCACTCTCTCCCCATAGCCCTGTATCAATCCCAAACTAACCCCACTGTTCAACTCTCTCCCCATCGCCCTGTATCATTCCCAAACTAACCTCGCTGCCCCGCTCTCTCCCCATAGCCCTGCATCAATCCCAAACTAATCCCACTGCCCCGCTCTCTCCCCATCGCCCTGTATCAAGCCCAAACTAATCCCACCGCCCGCTCTCTCCCCATAGCCCTGTATCAATCCCAAACTAACCCCATTGTCCCATTCTCTCCCCATAGCCCTGTCTAAATCCCAAACTAACCCCACTGTCCCGCTCTCTCCCCATAGCCCTGTATCAATCCCAAACTAACCTCACATTCCCACCCTCTCCCCATAGACCTGTGTCACTCCCAAACTAACCCCACGGTCTCCCCATAGCCCTGTATCAATCCCAAACTAAACTCACTGTCCCACTCTCTCCCCATAGCCCTGTATCAATCCCAAACTAACCCCACTGTCCCACTCTCTCCCCATAGACCTGTATCAATCCCAATCTACCCCCACTGTCCCACTCTCTCCCCATAGCACTGTATCAATCCCAAACGAATCCCACTTTCCGCTCTCTCCCCATAGACCTGTATCAATCCCAAACTAATCCCACCGCCCGCTCTCTCCTCATAGACCTGTATCAATCCCAAACTAATCCCACGGCCTCGCTCTCTCCCCATAGCCCTGTATCAATCCCAAACTAATCCCACTGCTCCACTCTCTCCCCATAGCCCTGTATCAATCTCAAACTAATCCCACTGCTCCAATCTCTGCCCATAGCCCTGTATCAATCCCAAACTAACCCACTGTCTCACTCTCTCCCCATAGCCCTGTATCAATCCCAAATTAATCCCATTGCCCGCTCTCTTCCCATAGCGTTGTATCAATCCCAAACGAATCCCACTGTCCCACTGTCTCCCCATAGCCCTGTAACAATCCCAAACTAACCCCACTGTCCCACTCTCTCCCCATAGCCCTGTATCAATTCCAAACTAACCCCACTGTCCCAATCTCTCCCCATAGCCCTGTATCAATTCCAAACTAACCCCACTGTCCCACTCTCTCCCCATAGCCCTGTATCAATCCCAAACTAACCCCACTGTCCCACTCTCTCCTCATAGACCTGTATCATTCCCAAACTAACCTCGCAGACCCGCTCTCTCCCCATAGCCCTGCATCAATCCCAAACTAATCCCACTGCCCCGCTCTCTCCCCAAAGCCCTGTATCAATCTCAAACTAATCCCACCGCCCGCTCTCTCCCCATAGCCCTGTAACAATCCCAAACTAACCCCATTGTCCCATTCTCTCCCCATAGCCCTGTATCAATCCCAAACTAACCCCACTGTCCCGCTCTCTCCCCATAGCCCTGTATCAATCCCAAACTAACCCCACTGTCCCACTCTCTCCCCATAGCCCTGTACCAATCCCAAACTAACCTCACTGTCCCACTCTCACCCCATAGACCTGTATCAATCCCAAACTAACCCCACTGTCCCACTCTCTCTCCATAGCCCTGTATCAATCCCAAACTAACCCCACTGTCCCACTCTCTCCCCATAGCCCTGTATCAATCCTAAACTAACCTCACCGGCCCACTCTCTCCCCATAGCCCTGTATCAATCCCAAACTAATCCCACTCTCCGCTCTCTCCCCATAGCCCTGTATCAATCCCAAACTAACCCCACTGTCCCACACTCTCCCCATAGCCCTGTATCAATCCCAAACTAACCCCACTGTCCCACTCTCTCCCCATGGCCCTGTATCAATCCCAAACTAACCCCACTGTCCCACTCTCTCCCCATAGCCCTGTATCAATCCCAAACTAACCTCACTGTCCCACCCTCTCCCCATAGACCTGTATCAATCCCAAACTAACCCCACTGTCCCACTCTCTCCCCATAGCCCTGTATCAATCCCAAACTAACCCCACTGTCCCACTCTCTCCCCATAGCCCTGTATCAATCCCAAACTAACCCCACTGTCCCATTTTCTCCCCATAGCCTTGTATCAATCCCAAACTAACCTCACTGTCCCACTATCTCCCCATAGACCTGTATCAATCCCAAACTAACCCCACTGTCCCACTCTCTCCCCATAGCCCTGTATCAATCCCAAACTAACCTCACTGTCCCACTCTCTCCCCATAGCCCTGTATCAATCCCAAACTAACCCCACTGTCCCACTCTCTCCCCATAGCCCTTTATCAATCCCAAACTAACCCCACTGTCCCACTCTCTCCCCATAGCCCTGTATCAATCCCAAACTAACCCCACTGTCCCACTCTCTCCGCATAGCCACGTATCAATCCCAAACTAACCCCACTGTCCCACTCTCTCCCCATAGCCCTGTATCAATCCCAAACTAACCTCACTGTCCCACTCTCTCTCCATAGCCCTGTATCAATCCCAAACGAACCCCACTGTCCCACTCTCTCCGCATAGCCCTGTATCAATCCCAAACTAACCCCACTGTCCCACTCTCTCCCCATAGACCTGTATCAATCCCAAACTAATCCCACCGCCCGCTCTCTCCTCATAGCCCTGTATCAATCTCAAACTAATCCCACTGCTCCAATCTCTGCCCATAGCCCTGTATCAATCCCAAACTAACCCACTGCCTCACTCTCGCCCCAGAGCCCTGTATCAATCCCAAATTAATCCCATTGCCCGCTCTCGTCCCATAGCGCTGTATCAATCCCAAACGAATCCCACTGTCCCACTCTCTCCCCATAGCCCTGTATCAATTCCAAACTAACCCCACTGTCCCACTCTCTCCCCATAGCCCTGTATCAATCCCAAACTAACCCCACTGTCCCACTCTCTCCTCATAGACCTGTATCATTCCCAAACTAACCTCGCAGCCCCGCTCTCTCCCCATAGCCCTGCATCAATCCCAAACTAATCCCACTGCCCCGCTCTCTCCCCATAGCCCTGTATCAATCCAAAACTAATCCCACCGCCCGCTCTCTCGCCATAGCCCTGTATCAATCCCAAACTAACCCCACTGTCCCACTCTCTCCCCATAGCCCTGTATCAATCCCAAACTAACCTCACCGTCCCACTCTCTCCCCATAGCCCTGTATCAATCCCAAACTAACCCCACTGTCCCACTCTCTCCGCATAGCCCTGTATCAATCCCAAACCCCACTGTCCCACTCTCTCCCCATAGACCTGTATCAATCCCAAACTAATCCCACCGCCCGCTCTCTCCTCATAGCCCTGTATCAATCTCAAACTAATCCCACTGCTCCAATCTCTGCCCATAGCCCTGTATCAATCCCAAACTAACCCACTGTCTCACTCTCGCCC
Organism: Somniosus microcephalus; assembly: GCF_052327205.1. Taxonomy (NCBI): domain Eukaryota; kingdom Metazoa; phylum Chordata; class Chondrichthyes; order Squaliformes; family Somniosidae; genus Somniosus; species Somniosus microcephalus. Next base: position 11,347,652 of record NC_140990.1, on the reverse strand, counting down.
CATAGCCATGTATCAATCCCAAATTAATCCCATTGCCCGCTCTCGTCCCATAGCGCTGTATCAATCCCAAACGAATCCCACTGTCCCACTGTCTCCCCATAGCCCTGTATCAATCCCAAACTAACCCCACTGTCCCACTCTCTCCCCATAGCCCTGTATCAATCCCAAACTAACCCCACTGTCCCACTCTCTCCGCATAGCCACGTATCAATCCCAAACTAACCCCACTGTCCCACTCTCTCCCCATAGCCCTGTATCAATCCCAAACTAACCTCACTGTCCCACTCTCTCTCCATAGCCCTGTATCAATCCCAAACTAACCCCACTGTCCCACTCTCTCCGCATAGCCCTGTATCAATCCCAAACTAACCCCACTGTCCCACTCTCTCCCCATAGACCTGTATCAATCCCAAACTAATCCCACCGCCCGCTCTCTCCTCATAGCCCTGTATCAATCTCAAACTAATCCCACTGCTCCAATCTCTGCCCATAGCCCTGTATCAATCCCAAACTAACCCACTGCCTCACTCTCGCCCCATAGCCCTGTATCAATCCCAAATTAATCCCATTGCCCGCTCTCGTCCCATAGCGCTGTATCAATCCCAAACGAATCCCACTGTCCCACTCTCTCCCCATAGCCCTGTATCAATCCCAAACTAACCCCACTGTCCCACTCTCTGCCCATAGCCCCGTATCAATCCCAAACTAACCCCGCTGTCCCACTCTCTCCCCATAGCCCTGTATCAATCCCAAACTAACCCCACTGTCCCAATCTCTCCCCATAGCCCTGTATCAATTCCAAACTAACCCCACTGTCCCACTCTCTCCCCATAGCCCTGTATCAATCCCAAACTAACCCCACTGTCCCACTCTCTCCTCATAGACCTGTATCATTCCCAAACTAACCTCGCAGCCCCGCTCTCTCCCCATAGCCCTGCATCAATCCCAAACTAATCCCACTGCCCCGCTCTCTCCCCATAGCCCTGTATCAATCCAAAACTAATCCCACCGCCCGCTCTCTCCCCATAGCCCTGTATCAATCCCAAACTAACCCCACTGTCCCACTCTCTCCCCATAGCCCTGTATCAATCCCAAACTAACCTCACCGTCCCACTCTCTCCCCATAGCCCTGTATCAATCCCAAACTCACCCCACTGTCCCACTCTCTCCGCATAGCCCTGTATCAATCCCAAACCAACCCCACTGTCCCACTCTCTCCCCATAGACCTGTATCAATCCCAAACTAATCCCACCGCCCGCTCTCTCCTCATAGCCCTGTATCAATCTCAAACTAATCCCACTGCTCCAATCTCTGCCCATAGCCCTGTATCAATCCCAAACTAACCCACTGTCTCACTCTCGCCCCATAGCCATGTATCAATCCCAAATTAATCCCATTGCCCGCTCTCGTCCCATAGCGCTGTATCAATCCCAAACTAACCCCACTGTCCCACTCTCTCCCCATAGCCCTGTATCAATCCCAAACTAACCCCACTGTCCCACTCTCTGCCCATAGCCCCGTATCAATCCCAAACTAACCCCGCTGTCCCACTCTCTCCCCATAGCCCTGTATCAATCCCAAACTAACCCCACTGTCCCAATCTCTCCTCATAGCCCTGTATCAATCTCAAACTAATCCCACTGCTCCAATCTCTGCCCATAGCCCTGTATCAATCCCAAACTAACCCACTGTCTCACTCTCGCCCCATAGCCCTGTATCAATCCCAAATTAATCCCATTGCCTGCTCTCGTCCCATAGCGCTGTATCAATCCCAAACGAATCCCACTGCCCCACTGTCTCCCCATAGACCAGTATCAATCCCAAACAAACCCCACTGTCCCACTCTCTCCCCATAGCCCTGTATCAATCCCAAACTAACCCCACTGTCCCAATCTCTCCGCATAGCCCTGTATCAATTCCAAACTAACCCCACTGTCCCACTCTCTCCCCATAGCCCTGGACCAATCCCAAACTAACCTCACTGTCCCACGCTCTCCTCATAGACCTGTATCATTCCCAAACTAACCTCGCAGCCCCGCTCTCTCCCCATAGCCCTGCATCAATCCCAAACTAATCCCACTGCCCCGCTCTCTCCCCATAGCCTTGTATTATTCCAAAACTAATCCCACCGCCCGCTCTCCCCCCATAGCCCTGTATCAATCCCAAACTAACCCCATTGTCCCATTCTCTTCCCATAGCCCTGGATCAATCCCAAACTAACCCCACTGTCCCGCTCTCTCCCCATAGCCCTGTATCAATCCCAAACTAACCCCACTGTCCCACTCTCTCCCCATAGCCCTGTACCAATCCCAAACTAACCTCACTGTCCCACTCTCTCCCCATAGACCTGTATCAATCCCAAACTAACCCCACTGTCCCACTCTCTCCCCATAGCCCTGTATCAATCCCAAACTAACCTCACTGTCCCACTCTTTCCCCATCGACCTGTATCAATCCCAAACTAACCCCACTGTCCCACTCTCTCCCCATAGCCCTGTATCAATCCCAAACTAACCCCACTGTCCCACTCTCTCCCCATAGCCCTGTATCAATCCCAAACTAACCCCACTGTCCCACTCTCTCCCCATAGCCCTGTATCAATCCCAAACTAACCCCACTGTCCCACTCTCTCCCCATAGCCCTGTATCAATCCGAAACTAACCTCACTGTCCAACTCTCTCCCCATAGACCTGTATCAATCCCAAACTAATCCCACCGCCCGCTCTCTCCTCATAGCCCTGTATCAATCTCAAACTAATCCCACTGCTCCAATCTCTGCCCATAGCCCTGTATCAATCCCAAACTAACCCACTGTCTCACTCTCGCCCCATAGCCATGTATCAATCCCAAATTAATCCCATTGCCCGCTCTCGTCCCATAGCGCTGTATCAATCCCAAACTAACCCCACTGTCCCACTCTCTCCCCAGAGCCCTGTATCAATCCCAAACTAACCCCACTGTCCCACTCTCTGCCCATAGCCCCGTATCAATCCCAAACTAACCCCGCTGTCCCACTCTCTCCCCATAGCCCTGTATCAATCCCAAACTAACCCCACTGTCCCAATCTCTCCTCATAGCCCTGTATCAATCTCAAACTAATCCCACTGCTCCAATCTCTGCCCATAGCCCTGTATCAATCCCAAACTAACCCACTGTCTCACTCTCGCCCCATAGCCCTGTATCAATCCCAAATTAATCCCATTGCCTGCTCTCGTCCCATAGCGCTGTATCAATCCCAAACGAATCCCACTGCCCCACTGTCTCCCCATAGCCCTGTATCAATCCCAAACAAACCCCACTGTCCCACTCTCTCCCCATAGCCCTGTATCAATCCCAAACTAACCCCACTGTCCCAATCTCTCCGCATAGCCCTGTATCAATTCCAAACTAACCCCACTGTCCCACTCTCTCCCCATAGCCCTGGACCAATCCCAAACTAACCTCACTGTCCCACGCTCTCCTCATAGACCTGTATCATTCCCAAACTAACCTCGCAGCCCCGCTTTCTCCCCATAGCCCTGCATCAATCCCAAACTAATCCCACTGCCCCGCTCTCTCCCCATAGCCTTGTATTATTCCAAAACTAATCCCACCGCCCGCTCTCCCCCCATAGCCCTGTATCAATCCCAAACTAACCCCATTGTCCCATTCTCTTCCCATAGCCCTGGATCAATCCCAAACTAACCCCACTGTCCCGCTCTCTCCCCATAGCCCTGTATCAATCCCAAACTAACCCCACTGTCCCACTCTCTCCCCATAGCCCTGTACCAATCCCAAACTAACCTCACTGTCCCACTCTCTCCCCATAGACCTGTATCAATCCCAAACTAACCCCACTGTCCCACTCTCTCCCCATAGCCCTGTATCAATCCCAAACTAACCTCACTGTCCCACTCTTTCCCCATCGACCTGTATCAATCCCAAACTAACCCCACTGTCCCACTCTCTCCCCATAGCCCTGTATCAATCCCAAACTAACCCCACTGTCCCACTCTCTCCCCATAGCCCTGTATCAATCCCAAACTAATCCCACTCTCCGCTCTCTCCCCATAGCCCTGTATCAATCCCAAACTAATCCCACTGTCCGCTCTCTCCCCATAGCCGTCTATCAATCCCGAACTAACCCCACTGTCCCACTCTCCCCATAGCCCTGTTTCAATTCCAAAGTAACCCCACTGTCCCACTCTCTCCCCATAGCCTTGTATCAATCCCAAACTAACCCCACTGTCCCACTCGCTCCTCATAGACCTGGATCATTCCCAAACTAACCTCGCTGCCCCGCTCTCCCCATAGCCCTGCATCAATCCCAAACTAATCCCACTGCCCCGCTCTCTCCCCATAGCGCTGTATCAATCCCAAACTAATCCCACCGCCCGCTCTCTCCCCATAGCCCTGTATCAATCCCAAAGTAATCCCACCGCCCGCTGTCTCCCCATAGCCCTGTATCAATCCCAAACTAATCCCACTCTCCGCTCTCTCCCCATAGCCCTGTATCAATCCCAAACTAATCCCACTGTGCGCTCTCTCCCCATAGCCCTGTATCAATCCCAAACTAACCCCACTGTCCCACTCTCTCCCCATAGCCCTGTATCAATCCCAAACTAACCCCACTGTCCCAATCTCTCCCCATAGCCCTGTATCAATCCCAAACTAACCCCACTGTCCCACTCTCTCCCCATAGCCCTGTATCAATCCGAAACTAACCTCACTGTCCAACTCTCTCCCCATAGACCTGTATCAATCCCAAACTAACCCCACTGTCCCACTCTCTCCCCATAGCCCTGTATCAATCCCAAACTAACCCCACTGTCCCACTCTCTCCCCATAGCCCTGTATCAATCCCAAACTAATCCCACTTTCCGCTCTCTCCCCATAGACCTGTATCAATCGCAAACTAATCCCACTCTCCGCTCTCTCCCCATAGCCCTGTATCAATCCCAAACTAATCCCACTGTCCGCTCTCTCCCCATAGCCCTCTATCAATCCCGACCTAACCCCACTGTCCCACTCTCTCCCCATTGCCCTGTATCAATCCCAAACTAACCTCACTGTCCCACTCTCTCCCCATAGACCTGTATCAATCCCAAACTGACCCCACTGTCCCACTCTCTCCCCATAGCCCTGTATCAATCCCAAACTAACCCCACTGTCCCACTCTCTCCCCATAGCCCTGTATCAATTCCAAACTAACCCCACTGTCCCACTCTCTCCCCATTGCCCTGTATCAATCCCAAACTAACCTCACTGTCCCACTCTCTCCCCATAGCCCTGTATCAATACCAAACTAACCCCACTGTCCCACTCTCTCCCCATAGCCCTGTATCAATCCCAAACTAATCCCACTTTCCGCTCTCTCCCCATAGCCCTGTATCAATCCCAAACTAATCCCACTGTCCGCTCTCTCCCCATAGCCCTATATCAATCCCAAACTAACCCCACTGTCCCACTCTCTCCCCATAGCCCTGTATCAATCCCAAACTAACCCCACTGTCCCACTCTCTCCCCATAGACGTGTATCAATCCCAAACTAATCCCACCGCCCGCTCTCTCCTCATAGCCCTGTATCAATCCCAAACTAATCCCACGGCCTCGCTCTCTCCTCATAGATCTGTATCATTCCCAAACTAACCTCGCAGACCCGCTCTCGCCCCATAGCCCTGCATCAATCCCAAACTAATCCCACTGCCCCGCTCTCTCCCCATAGCCCTGTATCAATCCAAAACTAATCCCACCGCCCGCTCTCTCCCCATAGCCCTGTATCAATCCCAAACTAACCCCACTGTCCCACTCTCTCCCCATAGCCCTGTATCAATCCCAAACCAATCCCACTCTCCGCTCTCTCCCCACAGCCCTCTATCAATCCCAAACTAATCCCACTGTCCGCTCTCTCCCCATAGCCCTGTATCAATCCCAAACTAACCCCACTGTCCCACTCTCTCCCCATAGCCCTGTATCAATTCCAAACTAACCCCACTGTCCCACTCTCTCCTCATAGACCTGTATCATTCCCAAACTAACCTCGCTGCCCCGCTCTCTCCCCATAGCCCTGCATCAATCCCAAACTAATCCCACTGCCCCGCTCTCTCCCCAAAGCCCTGTATCAATCCCAAACTAATCCCACCGCCCGCTCTCTCCCCATAGCCCTGTATCAATCCCAAACTAACCCCATTGTCCCATTCTCTCCCCATAGCCCTGTATCAATCCCAAACTAACCCCACTGTCCCGCTCTCTCCCCATAGCCCTGTATCAATCCCAAACTAACCCCACTGTCCCACTCTCTCCCCATAGCCCTGTACCAATCCCAAACTAACCTCACTGTCCCACTCTCACCCCATAGACCTGTATCAATCCCAAACTAACCCCACTGTCCCACTCTCTCCCCATAGCCCTGTATCAATCCCAAACTAACCCCACTGTCCCACTCTCTCCCCATAGCCCTGTATCAATCCTAAACTAACCTCACTGTCCCACTCTCTCCCTATCGACCTGTATCAATCCCAAACTAACCCCACTGTCCCACTCTCTCCCCATAGCCCGATATCAATCCCAAACTAACCCCACCGGCCCACTCTCTCCCCATAGCCCTGTATCAATCCCAAACTAATCCCACTGTCCGCTCTCTCCCCATAGCCCTGTATCAATCCCAAACTAACCCCACTGTCCCACTCTCTCCCCATAGCCCTGTATCAATCCCAAACTAACCCCACTGTCCCACTCTCTCCCCATAGACCTGGATCACTCCCAAACTAACCCCACTGTCCCACTCTCTCCCCAAAGCCCTGTATCCATCCCAAACTAACGCCACTGTCCCACTCTCTCCCCATAGCCCTGTCCCACTCTCCCCATAGACCTGTATCAATCCCAAACTAACCCCACTGTCTCAATCTCTCCCCATAGCCCTGTATCAAACCCAAACTAACGCCACTGTCCCACTCTCTCCCCATAGCCCTGTATCAATCCCAAACTAACCCCACTGTCCCACTCTCTCCCCATAGCCCTGTATCAATCTCAAACTAACCCCACTGTCCCACTCTCTCCCCATAGCCCTGTATCAATCCCAAACTAACCCCACTGTCCCACTCTCTCCCCATAGCCCTGTATCAATCCGAAACTAACCCCACTGTCCCACTCTCTCCCCATAGCCCTGTATCAATCCCAAACTAACCCCACTGTCCCACTCTCTCCCCATAGCCCTGTGTCAATCCCAAACTAACCCCACTGTGCCACTCTCTCCCCATAGCCCTGTATCAATCCCAAACTAACCCCACTCTCCCACTCTCTCCCCATAGCCCTGTATCAATCCCAATCTAACCCCACTGCCCCACTCTCTCCCCATAGCACTGTATCAATCCCAAACTAATCCCACTGCCCCGCTCTCTCCCCATAGCCCTGTGTTAATCCCAAACTAATCCCACTGTTCCACTCTCTCCCCATAGCCCTGTATCAATCCCAAAGTAATCCCAGTGGCTCGCTCTCTCCCCATAGCCCTGTATCAATCCCAAACGAATTCCACTGTCCCACTCTCTCCCCATAGCCCTGTATCAATCCCAAACTAACCCCACTGTCCCACTCTCTCCCCATAGACCTGTATCACTCCCAAACTAACCCCACTGTCCCACTCTCTCCCCAAAGCCCTGTATCCATCCCAAACTAACGCCACTGTCCCACTCTCTCCCCATAGCCCTGTCCCACTCTCCCCATAGACCTGTATCAATCCCAAACTAACCCCACTGTCCCACTCTCACCCCATAACCCTGTATCAATCCCAAAATAAACCCCACTGTCCCACTCTCCCCATAGCCCTGTATCAATCCCAAACTAACCCCACTGTCCCACTCTCTCCCCATAGCCCTGTATCAATCCCAAACTACCCCCACTGTCCCACTCTCTCCACATACCCCTGTATCAATCCCAAACTAACCCCACTGTCCCACTCTCTCCCCATAGCCCTGTATCAATCCCAAACTAACCCCACTGTCCCACTCTCCCCATAGACCTGTATCATTCCCAAACTAATCTCGCAGCCCCGCTCTCTCCCCATAGCCCTGCATCAATCCCAAACTAATCCCACTGCCCCGCTCTCTCCCCATAGCCCTGTATCAATCCAAAACTAATCCCACCGCCCGCTCTCTCCCCACAGCCGTGTATCAATCCCAAACTAACCCCATTGTCCCATTCTCTTCCCATAGCCCTGTATCAATCCCAAACTAACCCCACTGTCCCGCTCTCTCCCCATAGCCCTGTATCAATCCCAAACTAACCCCACTGTCCCACTCTCTCCCCATAGCCCTGTACCAATCCCAAACTAACCTCACTGTCCCACTCTCTCCCCATAGACCTGTATCAATCCCAAACTAACCCCACTGTCCCACTCTCTCCCCATAGCCCTGTATCAATCCCAAACTAACCTCACTGTCCCACTCTTTCCCCATCGACCTGTATCAATCCCAAACTAACCCCACTGTCCCACTCTCTCCCCATAGCCCTGTATCAATCCCAAACTAACCCCACTGTCCCACTCTCTCCCCATAGCCCTCTATCAATCCCAAACTAATCCCACTCTCCGCTCTCTCCCCATAGCCCTCTATCAATCCCGAACTAACCCCACTGTCCCACTCTCTCCCCATAGCCCTGTATCAATTCCAAACTAACCCCACTGTCCCACTCTCTCCCCATAGCCCTGTATCAATCCCAAACTAACCCCACTGTCCCACTCTCTCCTCATAGACCTGTATCATTCCCAAACTAACCTCGCAGACCCGCTCTCTCCCCATAGCCCTGCATCAATCCCAAACTAATCCCACTGCCCCGCTCTCTCCCCATAGCCCTGTATCAATCCCAAACTAACCCCACTGTCCCACTCTCTCCCCATAGCCCTGTATCAGTCCCAAACTAACCTCACTGTCCCACTCTCTCCATAGCCCTGTATGAATCTCAAACTAACCCCACTGTCCCACTCTCTCCCCATAGCCCTGTATCAATCCCAAACTAACCCCACTGTCCCACTCTCTCCCCATAGCCCTGTATCAATCCCAAACTAACCCCACTGTCCCACTCTCTCCCCATAGCCCTGTGTCAATCCCAAACTAACCCCACTGTGCCACTCTCTCCCCATAGCCCTGTATCAATCCCAAACTAACCCCACTCTCCCACTCTCTCCCCATAGCCCTGTATCAATCCCAAACTAATCCCCCTGCCCCGCTCTCTCCCCGTAGCCCTGTATTAATCCCAAACTAATCCCACTGTTCCACTCTCTCCCCATAGCCCTGTATCAATCCCAAAGTAATCCCAGTGGCTCGCTCTCTCCCCATAGCCCTGTATCAATCCCAAACGAATTCCACTGTCCCACTCTCTCCCCATAGCCCTGTATCAATCCCAAACTAACCTCACTTCCTCGCTCTCTCCCCATAGCCCTGTATCAATCCCAAACTAACCCCACTGTCGCGCTCTCTCCCCATAGCCCTGTATCATTCCCAAACTAAACTCGCAGCCCCGCTCTCTCCCCATAGCCCTGCATCAATCCCAAACTAATCCCACTGCCCCGCTCTCTCCCCATAGCCTTGTATCAATCCAAAACTAATCCCACCGCCCGCTCTCCCCCCATAGCCCTGTATCAATCCCAAACTAACCCCATTGTCCCATTCTCTTCCCATAGCCCTGGATCAATCCCAAACTAACCCCACTGTCCCGCTCTCTCCCCATAGCCCTGTATCAATCCCAAACTAACCCCACTGTCCCACTCTCTCCCCATAGCCCTGTACCAATCCCAAACTAACCTCACTGTCCCACTCTCTCCCCATAGACCTGCATCAATCCCAAACTAACCCCACTGTCCCACTCTCTCCCCATAGCCCTGTATCAATCCCACACTAACCTCACTGTCCCACTCTTTCCCCATCGACCTGTATCAATCCCAAACTAACCCCACTGTCCCACTCTCTCCCCATAGCCCTGTATCAATCCCAAACTAACCCCACTGTCCCACTCTCTCTCCATAGCCCTGTATCAATCCCAAACTAATCCCACTCTCCGCTCTCTCCCCATAGCCCTGTATCAATCCCAAACTAATCCCACTGTCCGCTCTCTCCCCATAGCCGTCTATCAATCCCGAACTAACCCCACTGTCCCACTCTCCCCATAGCCCTGTTTCAATTCCAAAGTAACCCCACTGTCCCACTCTCTCCCCATAGCCCTGTATCAATCCCAAACTAACCCCACTGTCCCACTCGCTCCTCATAGACCTGGATCATTCCCAAACTAACCTCGCTGCCCCGCTCTCCCCATAGCCCTGCATCAATCCCAAACTAATCCCACTGCCCCGCTCTCTCCCCATAGCGCTGTATCAATCCCAAACTAATCCCACCGCCCGCTCTCTCCCCATAGCCCTGTATCAATCCCAAAGTAATCCCACCGCCCGCTGTCTCCCCATAGCCCTGTATCAATCCCAAACTAATCCCACTCTCCGCTCTCTCCCCATAGCCCTGTATCAATCCCAAACTAATCCCACTGTGCGCTCTCTCCCCATAGCCCTGTATCAATCCCAAACTAACCCCACTGTCCCACTCTCTCCCCATAGCCCTGTATCAATCCCAAACTAACCCCACTGTCCCACTCTCTCCCCATAGCCCTGTATCAATCCCAAACTAACCCCACTGTCCCACTCTCTCCCCATAGCCCTGTATCAATCCGAAACTAACCTCACTGTCCAACTCTCTCCCCATAGACCTGTATCAATCCCAAACTAACCCCACTGTCCCACTCTCTCCCCATAGCCCTGTATCAATCCCAAACTAACCCCACTGTCCCACTCTCTCCCCATAGCCCTGTATCAATCCCAAACTAATCCCACTTTCCGCTCTCGCCCATAGACCTGTATCAATCGCAAACTAATCCCACTCTCCGCTCTCTCCCCATAGCCCTGTATCAATCCCAAACTAATCCCACTGTCCGCTCTCTCCCCATAGCCCTCTATCAATCCCGACCTAACCCCACTGTCCCACTCTCCCCATTGCCCTGTATCAATCCCAAACTAACCTCACTGTCCCACTCTCTCCCCATAGACCTGTATCAATCCCAAACTGACCCCACTGTCCCACTCTCTCCCCATAGCCCTGTATCAATCCCAAACTAACCCCACTGTCCCACTCTCTCCCCATAGCCCTGTATCAATTCCAAACTAACCCCACTGTCCCACTCTCTCCCCATTGCCCTGTATCAATCCCAAACTAACCTCACTGTCCCACTCTCTCCCCATAGCCCTGTATCAATACCAAACTAACCCCACTGTCCCACTCTCTCCCCATAGCCCTGTATCAATCCCAAACTAATCCCACTTTCCGCTCTCTCCCCATAGCCCTGTATCAATCCCAAACTAATCCCACTGTCCGCTCTCTCCCCATAGCCCTATATCAATCCCAAACTAACCCCACTGTCCCACTCTCTCCCCATAGCCCTGTATCAATCCCAAACTAACCCCACTGTCCCACTCTCTCCCCATAGACGTGTATCAATCCCAAACTAATCCCACCGCCCGCTCTCTCCTCATAGCCCTGTATCAATCCCAAACTAATCCCACGGCCTCGCTCTCTCCTCATAGATCTGTATCATTCCCAAACTAACCTCGCAGACCCGCTCTCGCCCCATAGCCCTGCATCAATCCCAAACTAATCCCACTGCCCCGCTCTCTCCCCATAGCCCTGTATCAATCCAAAACTAATCCCACCGCCCGCTCTCTCCCCATAGCCCTGTATCAATCCCAAACTAACCCCACTGTCCCACTCTCTCCCCATAGCCCTGTATCAATCCCAAACCAATCCCACTCTCCGCTCTCTCCCCACAGCCCTCTATCAATCCCAAACTAATCCCACTGTCCGCTCTCTCCCCATAGCCCTGTATCAATCCCAAACTAACCCCACTGTCCCACTCTCTCCCCATAGCCCTGTATCAATTCCAAACTAACCCCACTGTCCCACTCTCTCCTCATAGACCTGTATCATTCCCAAACTAACCTCGCTGCCCCGCTCTCTCCCCATAGCCCTGCATCAATCCCAAACTAATCCCACTGCCCCGCTCTCTCCCCAAAGCCCTGTATCAATCCCAAACTAATCCCACCGCCCGCTCTCTCCCCATAGCCCTGTATCAATCCCAAACTAACCCCATTGTCCCATTCTCTCCCCATAGCCCTGTATCAATCCCAAACTAACCCCACTGTCCCGCTCTCTCCCCATAGCCCTGTATCAATCCCAAACTAACCCCACTGTCCCACTCTCTCCCCATAGCCCTGTACCAATCCCAAACTAACCTCACTGTCCCACTCTCACCCCATAGACCTGTATCAATCCCAAACTAACCCCACTGTCCCACTCTCTCCCCATAGCCCTGTATCAATCCCAAACTAACCCCACTGTCCCACTCTCTCCCCATAGCCCTGTATCAATCCTAAACTAACCTCACTGTCCCACTCTCTCCCTATCGACCTGTATCAATCCCAAACTAACCCCACTGTCCCACTCTCTCCCCATAGCCCGATATCAATCCCAAACTAACCCCACCGGCCCACTCTCTCCCCATAGCCCTGTATCAATCCCAAACTAATCCCACTGTCCGCTCTCTCCCCATAGCCCTGTATCAATCCCAAACTAACCCCACTGTCCCACTCTCTCCCCATAGCCCTGTATCAATCCCAAACTAACCCCACTGTCCCACTCTCTCCCCATAGACCTGGATCACTCCCAAACTAACCCCACTGTCCCACTCTCTCCCCAAAGCCCTGTATCCATCCCAAACTAACGCCACTGTCCCACTCTCTCCCCATAGCCCTGTCCCACTCTCCCCATAGACCTGTATCAATCCCAAACTAACCCCACTGTCTCAATCTCTCCCCATAGCCCTGTATCAAACCCAAACTAACGCCACTGTCCCACTCTCTCCCCATAGCCCTGTATCAATCCCAAACTAACCCCACTGTCCCACTCTCTCCCCATAGCCCTGTATCAATCTCAAACTAACCCCACTGTCCCACTCTCTCCCCATAGCCCTGTATCAATCCCAAACTAACCCCACTGTCCCACTCTCTCCCCATAGCCCTGTATCAATCCGAAACTAACCCCACTGTCCCACTCTCTCCCCATAGCCCTGTATCAATCCCAAACTAACCCCACTGTCCCACTCTCTCCCCATAGCCCTGTGTCAATCCCAAACTAACCCCACTGTGCCACTCTCTCCCCATAGCCCTGTATCAATCCCAAACTAACCCCACTCTCCCACTCTCTCCCCATAGCCCTGTATCAATCCCAATCTAACCCCACTGCCCCACTCTCTCCCCATAGCCGTGTATCAATCCCAAACTAATCCCACTGCCCTGCTCTCTCCCCATAGCCCTGTATTAATCCCAAACTAATCCCACTGTTCCACTCTCTCCCCATAGCCCTGTATCAATCCCAAAGTAATCCCAGTGGCTCGCTCTCTCCCCATAGCCCTGTATCAATCCCAAACGAATTCCACTGTCCCACTCTCCCCATAGCCCTGTATCAATCCCAAACCAACCCCACTGTCCCACTCTCTCCCCATACACCTGTATCACTCCCAAACTAACCCCACTGTCCCACTCTCTCCCCAAAGCCCTGTATCCATCCCAAACTAACGCCACTGTCCCACTCTCTCCCCATAGCCCTGTCCCACTCTCCCCATAGACCTGTATCAATCCCAAACTAACCCCACTGTCCCACTCTCACCCCATAACCCTGTATCAATCCCAAAATAAACCCCACTGTCCCACTCTCCCCATAGCCCTGTATCAATCCCAAACTAACCCCACTGTCCCACTCTCTCCCCATAGCCCTGTATCAATCCCAAACTACCCCCACTGTCCCACTCTCTCCACATACCCCTGTATCAATCCCAAACTAACCCCACTGTCCCACTCTCTCCCCATAGCCCTGTATCAATCCCAAACTAACCCCACTGTCCCACTCTCCCCATAGACCTGTATCATTCCCAAACTAACCTCGCAGCCCCGCTCTCTCCCCATAGCCCTGCATCAATCCCAAACTAATCCCACTGCCCCGCTCTCTCCCCATAGCCCTGTATCAATCCAAAACTAATCCCACCGCCCGCTCTCTCCCCACAGCCGTGTATCAATCCCAAACTAACCCCATTGTCCCATTCTCTTCCCATAGCCCTGTATCAATCCCAAACTAACCCCACTGTCCCGCTCTCTCCCCATAGCCCTGTATCAATCCCAAACTAACCCCACTGTCCCACTCTCTCCCCATAGCCCTGTACCAATCCCAAACTAACCTCACTGTCCCACTCTCTCCCCATAGACCTGTATCAATCCCAAACTAACCCCACTGTCCCACTCTCTCCCCATAGCCCTGTATCAATCCCAAACTAACCTCACTGTCCCACTCTTTCCCCATCGACCTGTATCAATCCCAAACTAACCCCACTGTCCCACTCTCTCCCCATAGCCCTGTATCAATCCCAAACTAACCCCACTGTCCCACTCTCTCCCCATAGCCCTCTATCAATCCCAAACTAATCCCACTCTCCGCTCTCTCCCCATAGCCCTCTATCAATCCCGAACTAACCCCACTGTCCCACTCTCTCCCCATAGCCCTGTATCAATTCCAAACTAACCCCACTGTCCCACTCTCTCCCCATAGCCCTGTATCAATCCCAAACTAACCCCACTGTCCCAATCTCTCCTCATAGACCTGTATCATTCCCAAACTAACCTCGCAGACCCGCTCTCTCCCCATAGCCCTGCATCAATCCCAAACTAATCCCACTGCCCCGCTCTCTCCCCATAGCCCTGTATCAATCCCAATCTAACCCCACTGTCCCACTCTCTCCCCAAAGCCCTGTATCAATCCCAAACTAATCCCACTGCCCCGCTCTCTCCCCATAGCCCTGTATTAATCCCAAACTAATCCCACTGTTCCACTCTCTCCCCATAGCCCTGTATCAATCCCAAAGTAATCCCACTGCCCCGCTCTCTCCCCATAGCCCTGTATTAATCCCAAACTAATCCCACTGTTCCACTCTCTCCCCATAGCCCTGTATCAATCCCAAAGTAATCCCACTGTCCCACTCTCTCCCCATAGCCCTGTATCAATCCCAAACTAACCCCACTGTCCCACTCTCTCCCCATAGCCCTGTCCCACTCTCCCCATAGACCTGTATCAATCCCAAACTAACCCCACTGTCCCACTCTCACCCCATAACCCTGTATCAATCCCAAAATAAACCC